>NW_012135770.1:116244-116841 GCF_000956105.1 Propithecus coquereli
GAGTGGAAGCTCCCTGGAGCCCTCGCCAGAAGCAGATGCCGGGCCATGCTTCCTGTGCAGCCTGCAGAGCCGTGAGCCAAGTAAACCTTTTTTCTCTGTGGATTACCTACCCTCAGGCATTTCCTTGATGGCAACGCAGATAGACCGAGACAGCCGCGTGGAAGTCCTCATTCACACATTGTCCCACTGGGTCATTTTTCCGTTACTGACTTCGTGCTGGAGCCTCACGCCAGGATCGTGACAGCCAACGGCAGCCGCCTCTTTCCAAGTCCATACCTGTTGGCCTCACACTGGTGGCTTGAAATTGGCCACATGGAAGTATTTGTATCACGGAAATCAGCCAATGCTAAATATCAGGGGATCTGAGAGCCAGCTGCTAAACGTTCTCCAGCACAGCACCAGGGCTTCCTCATGTGCCCAGGCTCCAGTCTCTTGTTGATCATGTGGGCTACAAATATTTTATCCCATATCGTGGCTTTTAAAAATGTTCCCTTTGAGGTAGCTTTGATTAGCAGCAGTTCTCAGTTTTACTATGGTTATATTTTTAAATTTGTTCCTATATGGGTAGTGTGTTTCGTGTCTCTTTATTTATTTATT
>NW_012135771.1:0-626 GCF_000956105.1 Propithecus coquereli
CTCAAAAAGTTAAATATAGAATTACCATATGACCAAACAATTTTACTTCTAGGTATATACTAAACAGAATTAAAAACAGGTACTCAAATACATGTGCATGTACATACAGCACCATTCACAACAGCCAAAATGTGGAAACAGCCCAAATGCCCATCAATTGATGACGAAAGTCCATGAACTAATGGATAAATAAAATATGGCATATCCATATAATTATTATTTAACCATAAAAAAGAATGAAGTACTGATACATGCCACAACATGGATGAACCTTGAAAACATAATGCTAAGTCAAAGAAGCTAGACACACAAGGTCACATATTGTATGATTCCATTTATATGAAACATCTAGAATAGGCAAATCCATAGAAAGAAAACAGATTAGCAGTTGCCAGGACATAGGGAAAGGTGGAATACAGAGTGACTGCTTAACAGTGTTTCCTTTCGGGATGCTGAAAATATTGGAACTAAATAGAGATGATGGTTGCATAACATTGGGAATGTACTAGACACCACTGAATTGTACACTTTAAAATGATTAATTTTATATGAACTTTACCTCAATAAATAAAATTAGGTAGATTTGGACGTGAATAGGCAAATCCATAGAAAGAAAACAGATTAGC
>NW_012135771.1:2766-3112 GCF_000956105.1 Propithecus coquereli
TTCTTTGGTATTACTACACAGTAATTCAAAATTATGACACTACTGAGTATACAAAAATAGAAAAGCTGGTCAAATTCTTTATTAATCATCTTATAAATCTGAATATACTCTTTAATACTATATCCTAGGAGTAAGATGTACTGAAGTCTATATACCACCACACCATCCTTCCCATTATCATAGATGAGGAATCTGAGGAAAAAAAACTTTTGAATCACAACTTAAGCATTTAAAGTTAGTTAATTAAGAGCACTAACAAGAAAATTAGTGTCCACAATGACAAACCAGAATCTGTAATCTATTTTAGATGAAAATTGTAAATATTTTGTTTACTGACCAGGCTTTG
>NW_012135772.1:0-651 GCF_000956105.1 Propithecus coquereli
TTCTGGAAAAGATTTCACCATTAGAGATGCCATTAATATAGAAACAGAGAAACATGATTCCTACTCCTACAAAAGAATAAGAAACAGAAATATACATCAATATTACTAAATATAAGTCAGAATGAGCTAGATAGAGGTGCACTTACTAAGTTCTATGAACATGCAGAGGAGAGTTTTAAACCCAACAGAGGGGATAAATGAGACTTCCTATCTTTTTTTCATTTCTGGAAATCCTCAGAAGATGCAACTTCACATGTTTTCTTTAAGAGAAGGAATAAGTGAGTATGAGAGGAAATGGTGCTAAGTACAGTGGCATTGTTGCATATAGAAGGTTTCACTTTCAAATACTGGAACTAAGTGTATTCAGTCAAAAAAAAGATTAAAAATAAAGAACAGGCTGGGCACAGTGGCTCATGCCTGTAATCCTAGCATTCTGGGAAGCTAAGGCAGAAGGATTGCTTGAGGTCAGGAGTTCGAGACCAGCCTGAGCAAGAGTGAGACCCCGTCTATACTAAAAAAATAGAAAGAAATTAGTCGGACAACTAAAAATACATACAGAAAAAATTAGCCAGGTGTGGTGGTGCACACCTGTAGTCCCAGCTACTTGGGAGGCTGAGGCAGAAGAATCGCTTGAGCCCAGGAGTTTGAGGT
>NW_012135772.1:12211-12784 GCF_000956105.1 Propithecus coquereli
AATTTTAATAAATTTAATAATTAAAAAATGTGGAAAGGCAAAATTGTCCCTAATCTGGCCTGGGACGGATCTTTTAAATCACAACCTCCTTCTGGGAAGAAATTAGCATTTCTGATAAACTGCTTAAGCAATTTTCAGATAAACTTTTAATGGTATTAAGACCTCTTCTGGGAAACCAGTTGTCATCTCACTCAGCTGAATGATAGTCAAGAGTTCAATGAACTTTGGCCAGACATCTTTTTTTTTTCTCTTCACTAGAAAAGATATCTACCATCAAGAGAGAAAGCTTCAAATTGTCTAATTTAGGATCTTTTCCTTTTTAACAATTTGGAAATAAAATTTGATCAGTGTATATAATTAAATTTTCTGAAAAAAATCTTTTTTAAATAGGAAGTACTTCATTAATATTAGGTGACATTTAGAAACATAACATCCTTAAACATTTTAAGCTACAGTTGTGAATTTAATATATGTGATTTTTTAAGAACTTGCCACAGCCACCCCAGCCTTCAGCAACCACCACCTTCATCAGTCAGCAGCCATCACTGTGGAGGCAAGACTATCCACCAGCAA
>NW_012135773.1:0-335 GCF_000956105.1 Propithecus coquereli
GGTTAAAATCTAAGCTTGACATTTAAGGAGTCTAGATTCCTGTTCCTGCAGCATAATCAAGCAATCGTTAAACAAAAACACTGTTTGCCTACTGAGTATAAGACACTCTGATAGGTAGTGACTACAATGGAAAGACAAATTATAAAAGATATATATTTGCAAATATTTCACAAGTCCCAAGAAGATGGAATGAAGAAGGCAACAATAGTAACAGCTATACCTAGTAAGATATGCTAGGCACTATAAAACATAATAATCCACATAGGAAACAACCAATATTCTCTTTCCAAACTAAATTAAAAAATCAAACAGAACTTCTGGAAAAGAAAAATTTA
>NW_012135773.1:12861-14123 GCF_000956105.1 Propithecus coquereli
GAAAATCTATAAATGCAATTCACCACATAAATAAAAGCAAGAACAAAGACCATATGATTCTTTCGATAGATGAGGAAAAAGCATTTGACAAAGTCCAACACACCTTGATGATAAAAACTCTCATCAAAATAGGCATAGACGGCTCATTCCTTAAAATTATCAAGTCCATCTATGACAAACCCACTGTGTCCCTATCTTCAGAGATAAGGATGTTCTTTTCCTCCAGGTATAGGGGAGGTACCTCTCACATGAGGGGTTTAAAACATGCTTCAGGTGAGAAGGGTGGAAGAAGGTCACAGAGTGACCTTCCTACTTCTGCTATTTTCTCAAATGCCAAGGTACCATATTTTGGGATAATTTGTCCTGAACCCTACCAGGAGATAAATGAAAGAAGAAAAGGCAGCATCACCCAGGGAAGAGAAACACAGGTGAACTTGAACCTTCACTGCTACACTCTCCCGTTGCTTTTTGTCATGGTTTTCACTGTATCTTCTTCCCTATGATTCTTTAGTTTTCCAAAATATAACTCTTCTAAGAAAAAATAAAGTTGTTTACAAGAAATATACTAACCATGATTATATTCTTAAAATAGTGCCCCTCATTTATGAAAATTTGATTCCAAAAAGTATCCTTAAAAGTGTTTTTATTTCTAATAATAGAATCAAAGGGTTTTCAGCAAAATTAATTTAAATTTGTTTTTCAAGCATTCTGTTCAATTAATGAGAAAAACCCTTGTGATTTTAACATTGAAATCCCGCATGATTTTTTTAATAAGGCTATTTGATTCAACAGGACTTCAAAGATAAGTGGGTAAAGATGCAAATTAATTTAATAGATAAGCCACCAAAGGGCTGATTAGGAGCCATTTATTGGCTCTTCTTCAGCTGATTGTAAAATACATCCAATAACCAGGGGTTAACTGGAAACATTGAGACAACAGGTTTATTTTGCCAGACTCTCGAGAATGAAAAGAGAATGTAAATGGTCACATTTATCTTAATATAGTTATTTTGAATAGTGCGTTAATAATTAAACTTTTGTGTCCTAAAAATATAGCGTAATACCAATGCTAAAGCACTGTTAATCAAATATACATCACAGAAGCTGGCAGCAATTCTTTTGATGAGCTATTGCTGGTGCTATAAAAGGCAAAAGGCATCCTCTTAATATTGTTGAATTTAATTGCCTTTTACAAAAGGTAATTGTTCTCTGTCATTTTGCATGGAATTAAGACTTAATTTCACAATTTAAATTTATTAAAA
>NW_012135774.1:0-306 GCF_000956105.1 Propithecus coquereli
ATTCATGAGTAGGAAAGATTTCTACCTTAATCCTAATAGATCTTAAAGCAGCTATTCCTATATAAGAGTGACAAAATGCACAATTTCTGGATCCAGACTACCTGGGTCCAGTGCTGTTTCACCAACTGCGTCATGGTGGAGAAGTTACTCCCTCTTAGCATTGGGGTCCTTCTCTGTAAGATGGGGCTGATAGCCTGGTTGTGAAAGTGAAATGAGGTGATGAGTGTACAAATCAGCACAGTGCCAGGCGCACAGTAAAACCCAGCCCTCGACTCTTGTCTGTATTATAAATCTCTCCTGCAGAGG
>NW_012135774.1:356-1675 GCF_000956105.1 Propithecus coquereli
TTATGTCTATTTATCTTCTGACTGTTTCTTGGAAAAGTAGCCTAAAAAGTATATGTAAGAAATTCAGAAAAAAATTAAACATATCAACTATTTTGATATCCTTTATGCCTGATTTCCCTTCAGTCATATTCTAACTCCAGAGTGTGCATACCCTTTAATTCAGTGAAATAAATCATGAAATGATTTTTTTCTCAGCAAGACAAAAGGAACATTGCTTGAAATGTGAGCATGGCATTGGGATAGTGGAGCAGGCTGATGCAATTATCTAGAAGGTCTGTTTATTCCTTCTTCATTCCTCTGTACCTGGGGAAAAATTATTATTCAGCACAGTTAGCTCTAGCATTGCATCAAGAGTGAGATTAGAAAGTACTGATTTATAAGGAGAATTATAGCCAGAATAAGAAATTCAGATAAGCAAAATGACTTAAAGGCTTTATTTTATTTTTTCTGTATTTTTTTACTCTGCTCTTTGCTATCTATGTATAAGTTATATAATAATATTAGAGTTTTACTATTTTTGTCTATTTCCACTCCCATCCCAAATATATAACTTTATATTTGGTTGCTGTTTTGTCTTTGAAGCAATAGAATTCTACGTAGACATATAAATCAAGCTGTTGCATGATAAATGTGCCATAGAACATTAGGTCCCATGTCCTGGGAGGGAAAAGAATATCCTTTGAAGGGTACAGTGTTCTTTATAGTCTATAGCAAGTGGTGAGAGGTAGAAATCCTTGTCCAGTTGTTCTTACCTTTCCAATATAAGTAAAATTTACTGGGCTTCCCCTGATCAAATTTCTTGATTTCATTTATTTTTTTTAAATGCATCGGTCAAATAGAAAATACTACAGATTGGAATCTATGCAAGCAGAATGACTACAAATCTTGTTGCTACAAGGGTGCACCCCTTTTCACTCATTGCTCTTGGACCTTTCCTGTCTTGCAGGCCACATGTTTTGAGATGGAGAATAATTTATTAGTTAGTATAGCAGTGTCATATCACCAATACAACTAAATGGGATTGAAAAATCAAAGTATTTTGTATTGTCCTTAACACAATCTGTTGAAAGAGACAGACGGTAGAACAGGTGTAAGGGTTCAGACAATAGACACATGCCACATGCAAACTTCTTCTGCACACTAATTACAACACAAAATGCCAACAAGCAAAAAAATAAATGAACAAGAATTTAATATGCTTGAGGAGCATTTTAGAAATTATAGTATCTAATCCTGGTAAGCAGGCAGCTATAATCAATGTATTGTACTATGCTTAAGCAAAGTAATAACCATTGTAAGCCATTTGATTCTCCAAATTA
>NW_012135775.1:0-300 GCF_000956105.1 Propithecus coquereli
AAATGTCATCCCAAAGCTCTGGATCTGCATTCTTTTCCATGTCTCTGAATTCATTTTCCTTTTTAAATATTCCCTTTAATTCACTTCTTTTATATATTAGTAATCACTACTACCCTGATAATAGTTTGATGGCATGATAAGAACACTGGACTAGTTGATGGCCAAAAACTCTGGGAGGTAATTCTCTTACACTAAATTGCTTTTAACTTTGGGCATATTATTTAAACTCTTGAGGCTCAATTGCATAATCTGTAAATTGAGAAGATTGTACCAGATGTTGTCTAAAGCCCTTCAAACAAT
>NW_012135775.1:12750-13997 GCF_000956105.1 Propithecus coquereli
TTAGTGCATTAGCCACATTTCCTGGGATGCATTGTCCAGAAAATTTGTTCTACATTTAGACAGGTTCTCAGCACAAATATTTTCCCCACGTTCACACTGTGAGACTCTGGGCTGGAATATTACCTTGCTTGGATACACATGTCAGTCTTGCATTAAAATCTAAAAGCCTCTCTCCATCTCCATCCCAATGCCAGATATATAAATGAGACAGATTGTGTCATTTTTGCTCAGTGAAACTGCTTATGGTAAATCTACAAATACCACTTAACAGTTAGTGGGCACCTACCAATGCCACATATGTTCACATATGCTATCTCACTTAATCCTCCTACCACCTCTGTAAATTAATTATATTTTCTCCAGCAAGCAGATAATAAAACTAGAGCCCAGAGAGGTCATAACATTTACCAAGATCACACAGCTAGGAACTAACAGAGCTGGGGTTCGAAACCAGGGTTTCTAAATTTGAGTATTCAGTTTTCTTACCATGTTTCCAATCTTGTGGCAAATATCAAAAACAGAAAGTGGATATGAAGGTTCAGTTCCTACCTGTATCTGTCAAGCTTTGTGGTTTTATGTTGATCTTAAGTCCTTGATGCCTTGGCTTTAAACATCAATAAATTATTTGCCACTTGATAGAAATATTTTTAAAATTCATTAAGTTAAATGTAGAGATAATCATGGAAATAAACTCTTGTGCATGCACCTTTGGCCTAAAAAGAATTAGAATAAATATCATGAGAATTAATCAATACATTTAGGAAGAATCTAATGTGTGTCATTTGTTTTCTGGGGGCCTGTATGAAATATTGAGAATGCATTTATAGTAGGTAGGGAATTATAGATAGTTTCTAAAAGAAGAGAATGTGATTAGTAGATGCAAGTGGATCTGGTAGAGATGGATCCATTTAAAATATTTCAAAACAAATTGGATATTTATGATCTAATGACTGCTATAGAGTATGTTATCATTGACAGAAGGAGAGATTTTTTTAGGAAGAAGAGTCTTTTCTCCTTTATACTGGTTTTTTTTTTTTTTGAGACAGAGTCTCACTGTGTTGCCCAGGCTAGAGTGCCATGGCGTCATCTTAGCTCACGGCAACCTCAAACTCCTGGGCTCAAGTGATTCTCCTGCCTCAGCCTCCCGAGTAGCTGGGACTACAGGCATGCGCCACCATGCCCCACTAGTTTTTTCTATATATTTTTAGTTGTCCAATTAATTTCTATTTTTAGTAGAGACGGGGTCT
>NW_012135776.1:0-794 GCF_000956105.1 Propithecus coquereli
TAGAAACAATTAGCTGGACATGGTGACACACACCTGTAGTCCCAGCTACTCAGGAGGCTGAGGCAGATGGATCGCTTGAGCCCAGGAGTTGGAGGTTGCTGTGAGCTAGGCTGACGCCACGGCACTCTAACCAGGGCAACAGAACCAGACTCTGTCTCAAAAAAAAAAAAACAAAAAAACCCCACAATGAGATATTCCTCATCTCCAGTGAGAATGGCCTTTATGAAAAAGTCCCAAAACAATAAATGTTGGTGTGGATGCGGAGAGCTAGGAACACTCATACACTGCTGGTGGGACTGCAAACTAGTGCAACCTCTGTGGAAAGCAATATGGAGATACCTTAAAGAGATACAAGTAGAAGTACCATTCGATCCAGCAATCCCATTACTGGGCATCTACCCAAAGGAAGACAAGACATTCTATAAAAAAGACATCTGCACTAGAATGTTTATAGCAGCACAATTCACAACTGCAAAGATGGGGAAACAACCCAAGTGTCCATCAATACGTAAGTGGATTACTAAAATGTGGTATATGTACACCATGGAGTTCTACTTAGCCACAAAAAACAATGGTGATCTAGCACCTCTTGTATTATCTTGGATAGACCTGGAGCTCATTCTACTAAGTGAAGTATCACAAGAATGGAAAAACAAGCACCACATGGACTCACCATCAAATTGGTACTGCTGATCAACACTTATGTGCACATACAGTAGTAACATTCATTAGGTGTCATGCAGGTGGGAGGGGGGAGGAGGGGATGGGTATATTCACGCCTAATGGGTGCGGTG
>NW_012135776.1:10759-11551 GCF_000956105.1 Propithecus coquereli
GCTCAAACAATCCGCCCGCCTCGGCCTCCCAGAGTGCTAGGATTACAGGCGTGAGCCACCGCGCTCGGCCTTCCCTTCCCATTTTCGAAATTCATTTTTCTCAAATGGAAACGATTTGCGTCCGTAACTTTATGGGGGAAAAGCTCTTAACTGTTCTGAATCTCATTCGTTGTGTGTCCATTCTAACGCCACCACGGCGTCACGCTGCCCGCCGCTATTGCGGGGTCGCGTTTTTCCCACAGCTTCAGAGGCGAGTCCTTCCTCCTCCTTCCTCTTCCGCGAAGGGCTAGAACTCGGCCTGCGGCCACCCGCAGCCATCCCGCACCTGGGGAAGGCCGTGCGGGCTCGATGGTTGCTCTCCGCACGTGCCCGGCCTGCATTCTGGGAGCGCAAGGGCACGACGGGCACGACGGGCCGATGGCAGGTGCTTCTCCTCTGGCTGAGGACACCGAGAGCTGTGTGCGCTGCCCAGGGCCAGCCCAGCAGTCTCCCAAGACTGCTTTTCTTTCCGTTCTTTGTGCTGTACAAAAACATGAAGAGATGGCACAGAGCGAAGATCTAGCTATCCATTTCCTCAATTTTTTTTTTTTCGTTTTTAAAGAGACTAGGTCTTACTGTGTTGCCCAGGCTGGACTTGAACTCCTGAGCTCAAGGGATTCTCCCCTCTCATCCTCCCAAGGAGGTAGGACTATAGGCGTGCACCACCGCACCTGGCTTCATTTAATGAAATCTTTAATGCCTACTACTCCTGGTTTGTTGAGGCCAATGAGATTGTCCCATCTCAGAGGGCAA
>NW_012135777.1:0-1048 GCF_000956105.1 Propithecus coquereli
ATAAATGAGACATACCAGGTGTGATAGCCCACAGAGCCTGAACCTGTGGTAGAACTGTTTTTCTGACTCCATGGACAGTGGCTGTTTTCTTCACAATGACTTCTTTTCCATTGGGTAGATACCCAGTAATGGGATTGCTGGATCATATGATAGATCTACTTTTAGTTCTTTGAGGAGACTCAAAATTATTTTCCATAGAGGTTGTACTAATTTACAGTTCCACCAGCAGTATGTAAGTGTTCCTTTCTCTCTGGATCTGTGCCAGCATCTATTATTTTTGCACTTTTTAATAAAAGCCATTCTAATAGGAGTAAGGTGATATCTCATTGTGGTTTTAATTTCCATTTCCCTGATGATTAATGATGTTGAGCATTTTTTCACGTTTGTTGGCCTTGTCTAACTTCTTCTGCAAAACGTCTGTTCATGGCTTTGTCCACTTTTTAATGGAGTTGTTTGCTATTTTCTTGACAATTTCTTTGAGTTCTTTTTAGATCTTTGTGCTGAGTGTTGGATTGTTCACCAGACAGCTGTAGGAAGTTTGAGTTGGGAGCTGGGCAAGACCCTGTCTGTGGAATCTGGTGTTTTGGGGATTGCTCTGTCCAGGTTCTCCCCATAGAGGTGACAGTGGCAGCTGGGTGAGGCTTCTTAGGCTATGGTCATGGGTTTCCGGGCTGTGGGTGTTTACTAGAACATCAGAGATGGACACATAAGCAGAGAAAACATTTCTTATCAGTCTTTCTCCCTTCTATAACACTTCAATGTGTTCTCATTTTGCTAGTTTAGTTGGTGTTGATTACTTTTTTTTTTGAAAGTTTTAACCTAGGCTAATTGAAAAACAGGGTGATGGCTGTTTGCAACAAAAATGGAGGCATTTAGAAGTGACAATGATACCTGTGACCTGAACACAGGTCAATGTCTTAACCCCCGATTTCCTTCTGGCTAAGAGGATTTACTCTGCAGCCAGATCCCCTGGGTTGAACTCCAGCTTCACCACTTAGCATCTGTGTGATCACTGGACAGGTACTTACAACTTTTGTGCCTTGACTTC
>NW_012135777.1:2808-3106 GCF_000956105.1 Propithecus coquereli
AAAGACTACATTAGACAAATATCTTCACTAATATTGTAACAAATAAGATCCTCATTATCTTAATTGGGGAGTTACAGTATTCATTGAATAAAATCGAATTATGTTTAGTAAAAATAAATAGAGAAGAAATGTAGGATGGTTCCATGTTGTCTTCCAGTTCTTTTTTTTCTTTAACTTTTTTTTTATTTTAGCATATTATGGGGCTACAAATGTTTAGGTTACATATATTGCCTTTGCCTCCCAGTTCTAAGGTAAGCAAAAGTCAAATATCTTCACTAATATTGTAACAAATAAGATC
>NW_012135778.1:0-1714 GCF_000956105.1 Propithecus coquereli
TGTCAGCCCAGCTCACAGCAACCTCAAACTCCTGAGCTCAAGTGATCCTTCTGCCTCAGCCTCCCAAGTAGCTGGGACTAATTTTTCTATTTGGTAGAGATGGGGTCTCACTCTTGTTCAGGCTGATCTTGAACTCCCAACCTCAAGCCATCCTTGCGCCTCGGCCTCCCAGAGAGCTGGGATCACAGGGGTGAGCCACTGCGCCCGGCCAAGCCATAGTTTTCATGAGAAAACAGCAGCTCCTTCCTCTAGCTGTATAAACAGGCTGGGCGCAGTCTTGGAGAAAACATATTCTTTGTGTAAAACATGCATCCAAGGGAGCAGCTTTGGCTTGGAGACTCGTTCGTCCGGACCTCAGTCTCATGGACCCAGGTCTTGGCCCGCGTTATCTGCAGAACGTCAGATCTGAACTCCCAGCATCGTGTCCTTGTCAGTCTCAGGCCCGCATTGCCAGGCCCATGGTAAATTCTACTTTTCAACAAGGAAGGCCATCTTCAACCTCCTGCCCCACCCTCTCCCGGGCCTTCTGAGTCCCTGGCTTCGGCTTTTCACCCCATTCCAGAGCAGGTTTCCTGAATCACCTCTCCGGGCCCTTCTTCCTCCACCCCATGTCCCATTTATCCTTTGATGTTTTGCCTTCACAAGAGCAACATTTCCAGTTTTGCTTTTTTTCTTTTCCATCCGGTCGGTGACTTTTAACTGCCCCATCTATCTGACAAGCCCAAACTTTGCGTCTTTCGTGCTCTGTCCGCTTCCAGGGCAGGCTGGCAGACCAGCGGGTTGCCCAGGGCAGGGGTGGGGAGCCAGGTGTGAACGTGGGCACCTGCGCTTCAGCCGTGCTCATGCCCGGGACTCCCGGAATCTCCAGCTGATGCCTCAGGCCTGACTGTGTCCACTGTGTGGCCGTGGCCCTGGCAGGGCAGCCACCAGCCCACCACACGGAAGCCTGTGCCCGGAGCCCTGAGATCCGTGGCACTGGTTCTGGCAACTGTAGTTAGAGTAGATATTTCTACTTTACATCTGTGGATATCGTGTGAAAACTCAAAATTGTACAGGTGAACCGTAATTTAGAAATGGCTTTCTATGGGGACGTGCACTGGACTAGCTGGGGAGCTTTCTAAATGTACGCGTTTCCCGGATCCACTCGCCACTCGGAACGAGTCAGAATTCCCAGGGAGCACATCAGTGTCCGGTCTCAGAGAACGGATGTGTCAGGTGAGTTGGATATTCCCACTAACTGCACTCGATATCGTGGCAACTGTCTGTCAGTGCATCCGCGGTGGTAGTCGTGGTCATGATTCAGTAACTCTCCTCCTCCTCACCCACGGCAGTGCGTGGTTTACCACCTCTCAGTGCGTGTTCGCGGATTTGAGGACTTCTGGCAGGGCTCTTGACACATGCCACTGCCTGCAGATGGAACCCGTGTTTTCGTGGTCTGTATCCTACCCCTATTCTCTGCTTTCCTTAGCTGGAAATAAATTCAAGTCCTCCGAAGAAGCTTTTCTGCTTATAAACTTTCTGACGAACACGGCAGAGCCGGTGCGGTCTGCCGACGCCACCGTCCAACAGTGCGAGCATAGCCGCAGTCACGGCAGCGCGGCCCGTATGCAGGCGGGCTCTGGCGGGGTCCTGGGGACACACTGACCACGTTGTACCCAGAGGTTCCAGGTGTTAAAAGTGACACTGAAGATGGTTTGGAAATCACAAAGGAAAT
>NW_012135778.1:13154-13494 GCF_000956105.1 Propithecus coquereli
TTCTGATTTCAATGTTTGCATGTGAGCTCCCTCTTCCTCCACCTAGTTAAGATATTTGCCTGTCCTCAAGATGTCCATCAGAAAATCTGATTGGCGGTGTAATATTACAGGTGTTCTGTGGAGGCTGTGTTGCAGGATCTTTAGAATCAAAGCAAAACAGCAGATTAGGGGCACGCCCACCTTCAGGCTTCCTTGGTATTGCTCCTGTTGTTTTCCCAGGCCACCGGAGATGTCATTGGCTTATGACCCTGCCATTAAGCCACTCTATGTATCCCCTTCAATATAAAGGGTCACAGTAGCTTCCAATAAAATATGATTAGCTGTTTCTTAGGGAAAACTC
>NW_012135779.1:0-573 GCF_000956105.1 Propithecus coquereli
GCTGGTCTTGAGCTTCTGCCCTCAAATAATCCTCCCACCTCAGCCTCCCAAATTGCTGGGATTATGGGCATGAGCCACTGCACTCAGCAACAACTGAGAAATTTTAAAATATTGGTGAACATCATTTCTCATAAAGATTTTTTAGGTAATTACCCTTGCCGATATATTTGGCATTTCCTTATAGAATCAGAAATTTATCACATGGGGTGGAGAGAAAGCATAGAGTGTAAATGAATAATAGTGCAAAGCAAAGGAAAAGTGGAAAGTGGAAAAACCGCATATATTGATATAATTTTGGACTTTGGACTTGATATTATTTAATGTAGTTTTAAGATAAAAATTACAATTGTCCAACAAAATGTACTTAGCATATGAAGATGTGTAAAGACGAATCTCATAAGTTTCTTTTCAACTTGAAATTCTTGTGCAAAACAAGAGTAAATCTTTATCTAACACCCTGCTCAGCTCCATAACAGAAATTACAATTGTCCAACAAAATGTACTTAGCATATGAAGATGTGTAAATATGAATCTCATAAGTTTCTTTTCAATTTGAAATTCTTGTGCAAAACA
>NW_012135779.1:623-1005 GCF_000956105.1 Propithecus coquereli
GGTGGAGAGAAAGCATAGAGTGTAAATGAATAATAGTGCAAAGCAAAGGAAAAGTGGAAAGTGGAAAAAACGCATATATTGATATAATTTTGGACTTTGGACTTTGGATTTGATATTATTTAATGTAGTTTTAAGATGAAAATTACAATTGTCCAACAAAATGTACTTAGTATATGAAGATGTGTAAAGACGAATCTCATAAGTTTCTTTTCAACTTGAAATTCTTGTGCAAAACAAGAGTAAATCTTTATCAAACACCCTGCTCAGCTCCATAACAGAAATGTAGTCAAAGTATTTAAAACTTTAGAAAACACTATATAATTTTTTGAATATAGAATTCAGAATAATATTACAATTGTCCAACAAAATGTACTTAGCATAT
>NW_012135780.1:0-808 GCF_000956105.1 Propithecus coquereli
CTTTCTCCATTATTCTTTTTGTTGTAATAGTGCTTCATAAAGAATATAGTAATATATTTTTATGTTACTACAGAAATGTTCAGAGTAAAAATTATTTAATCTTGGCTGAGTGTGGTGGCTTTCAAGCACTTTGGGAGGCCACAGTAGGAGGATTGCTCAAGGCAAGGAGTTTCAGAGATTTTGAGTTGCCAGCCCAGGCAACAGAGAGAGACTCCTTCACTACAAAAAACAGTTTTAAAAAAGCCGAGAGTGGTGGTCCATGGCTGTGGTCCTAACTACTGAGGAGGCTGAAGCAGGAAGACCATTTGAGCCCAGAAATTCGAGACTGCAGCTAGCTGTGATTGTACCACTGCACTCTAGCCTGGGCGACACTGTCTCAAAAAAAATTATTTAATCTGATGATTTTTACTTGTTTTGCAGTTTTCATATGTTAGAATATATTGTAGATATATTCACTTGCTTTTGCTTTACAACCCTGTGAAATAAAAAGCTGAGATATTAGCTTTTTCTTTATGTTTGAGAAAATTGAGCTGCACAGAGCTTACGTGACTTGCCCAAAATGGGTAATACATTATAGTTAGGGGCCTCTTGATGCTTACACAGATTTTGTTAATCTCTGAGCATTCTAACATTTTAATCACTAAATCATATATTATTTTTCATACTGATCTTTTCACAAACCTGTGAATGAACACAACCTATGAGAAATGTTCAGTGAGTAGCTATCAAAAAGATTAAATAAAAATGTAGATATTTTGACTTTATAACCTCATAAAATTACAAATAAAAATACAAATAGGTCAAACAG
>NW_012135780.1:12918-13488 GCF_000956105.1 Propithecus coquereli
TTGAAAACATTTGAATCAGCTATTAGGTAGAGTGATTTGTGACAGAATTGTTTAAATAATATTGACACCATGACACTGGACTGAAGAAGGTTTTCCAGGACTCTAGTAGAAAAGCTGATGGATGGGTTCATAGCACTGTTAACTCAAGATAGAATAGAACAAGTATTAATTACACAAAAGTGAATGATTATACCTTTATAAGTGAAAAAAATACTTATCTTTTTCTCCCCACCTAATTCTTCCAGAATTTGGAAAATCTAATTGAATATTCTTATTTTCATGGCAATATAGCTATTTGCATAAGTTTGGTAAGAATTCGTTCTTATTAAAACAGGACATAATTTTAAAAACTGATTATATAGCCAAATCTTTGACTGGAATGCCACAGAATGATGCATACAATCACATATACTGAAACAACTTTTAGAAACTAAAATTGACTATACGGAGCCAATGTTTACAAAACCCTCTTGAAAAAACTGACCTGGTATTTGACTTACAAATTCCTCATATCTATAGGCAAGAAGAAAAGGTCATTTCCTTGCAGGTGCAGAAAACTTGGGATATCTT
>NW_012135781.1:0-327 GCF_000956105.1 Propithecus coquereli
GGAACCAGGAAATGTGAGTTCCAGCTTTCTCTTGTAAATAATTCCAAATGGGATCCTGGCAACGAAGTAATTTTTTTATTTCTCATTAAAAAAAAAGGTTCATTTTTTTTCAAGGTACCACAGAATTAAGATGATAAATGAGCTTATCTTACAGTCAATATGGGAAATTATGGAGTTTCAGAGATGGTGTTAAAAATCAAATAAATACTTATGATTATTGTTAAAGTGTTTTTATAGGAAAGAAGGTTGGCCTGAAGCTGATTGGAAAGACTTAAGGGAATGGTTAAAGAAAAATTTAAGGTGGTGGTTAAAAGTGGAAAGAGCCAT
>NW_012135781.1:5495-7016 GCF_000956105.1 Propithecus coquereli
GGATTCTGATATCAGAGAGAAATCTGCCTTTGAAGTTTATTCTACAATAAATATTTACATCCTAGTAAGTGGAAGCTTAAATGTCAAATGAGACTTTGAAAGTATTTTCTAGGAAGTGGGAATTTTCCACACCCTCATTTACAAAAAGTTTCAGAAGACCCATGTGGCCAGCATTTTATTATTATCTCCTTTTTGGGAGGCTTCAGTTTAACTCCTGGAAACCAGAACTGTGATAGAATTTGGTTCACTGAAGGTATTGCTCCTACATTCCAAATTCTAGAGGGGGACATAGTTTTGCCCCCCTTTTGCCCCTACCTTTTGTAGTCATGGTTCTTTCCTAGATCACATGTGGGAAAGTTAATTAATCAAATGTCAGTACAGTTATTTGAAACCTAAATACCTTTAATTTTGTCAAAGAGAACCGTAATGACTGACCCTAATTGCTGTCAATTATTTAACCTCTTAAACTCTGAGTCCATATCGGCCTTTTCACCCAAAGCCTCAAGTAAATTAGGTCGTATCCTGAAGACCATAGGTGGAGATTAGAAATAAGATTAAGATTAGTACAGATTAATGATAAAGACTAATACTGACTACTCAAGGTCACTCATCTGGTACCTATCACTGAAAAAAACTTACAATAAAAAATGATAAACGTAAGGCAAATAGGGAGGCCACCTGTACTCCCAGACCATTTGCGCCATCCTCTTTGATCCCTGCATGTTGTGTTAAATGGTTGGGTTAAGGTATCATTTCTCCCCACCCTGCTGTGGTTAGGAACCTTTCCGGCTCCTGTGCATAGTACAGCTCCTGGTATATAGTTGACACTAATTAAAAGTGTGATGACTAAGTGACCAAAAGTATAGGAAGTGAAAAGAGAAGCCAAAAGAAAAAAAAAAATGGTTGAAAAAAGGATAAATCCACGTTTCTGTGGATCACACACCTTTTGTGTATGTAATATATTCACGTTTTAGAATTATTTGAGACCTGAGTTTTTCAGAGTGTGTTGATATTTCCTGCCTGCAAAGTTAGTGTGTTTGATTGTCCCCCCTGTTTATTTTCCAGGGGCTGTGGCTGCCTTTGCAGTGGGTTATGTGAAAGTCAACTGGGATCTTCTGGGAGAGCTGGCCCTGGCGCTTTTCTCGGTCGTCAGTGCAGGCTCTCTATTCCTCATGCATTATACAGCCAACATCTGGGCCTGCTATGCGGGCTATCTGATCTTCAAGTCCAGCTATATGCTGCTTATAACCATAGCAGTGTAAGTATTACCAACCATTTCTTTCCACTCCTAAAACTGAACCATACTCCTCTCTTTTCCATATTATTAAAGTTTCTGAGAACTTCAAAAGGATTTTTATGAATGCAATATTAAATGTTGGCTGGGCACCATGGCTCATGCCTATAATCCTAGCACTCTGGGAGATGAGGTGGGAAGATCACTTGAGCTCAGGAGTTCAAGAACAGCTTGAGCAAGAGCAAGACCCCATCTCTACAAAGTAGAAAAATTATCTGGATGTGGTG
>NW_012135781.1:7066-7784 GCF_000956105.1 Propithecus coquereli
ACAGCTCCTGGTATATAGTTGACACTAATTAAAAGTGTGATGACTAAGTGACCAAAAGTATAGGAAGTGAAAAGAGAAGCCAAAAGAAAAAAAAATGGTTGAAAAAAGGATAAATCCACGTTTCTGTGGATCACACACCTTTTGTGTATGCAATATATTCACGTTTTAGAATTATCTGAGACCTGAGTTTTTCAGAGTGTGTTGATATTTCCTGCCTGCAAAGTTAGTGTGTTTGATTGTCCCCCTTATTTATTTTCCAGGGGCTGTGGCTGCCTTTGCAGTGGGTTACGTGAAAGTCAACTGGGATCTTCTGGGAGAGCTGGCCTTGGCGCTTTTCTCAGTCGTCAGTGCAGGCTCTCTATTCCTCATGCATTATACGGCCAACATCTGGGCCTGCTATGCGGGCTATCTGATCTTCAAGTCCAGCTATATGCTGCTTATAACCATAGCAGTGTAAGTATTAACAACCATTTCTTTCCACTCCTAAAACTGAACCATACTCCTCTCTTTTCCATATTGTTAAAGTTTCTCTGAGAACTTCAAAAGGATTTTTATGAATGTAATATTAAATGTTGGCTGGGCACCATGGCCCATGCCTATAATCCTAGCACTCTGGGAGATGTGGTGGGAAGATCACTTGAGCTCAGGAGTTCAAGAACAGCTTGAGCAAGAGCAAGACCCCATCTCTACAAAGTAGAAAAATTATCTGGATGTGGTG
>NW_012135781.1:7834-8226 GCF_000956105.1 Propithecus coquereli
TGGTTCCAGATATAAGTGCAGCTAAAGCTGACTACAGGAAATGTGCTTTGCTATTAACCAAAGGAGAAGAAAAACATGAATTTCAAATTGTATGAAAGAATTGGAGACAAAAGCTTTATTAAATTTTATTTGTTTTTAATTTGTGGAAAATGTTCCATAAACAATTGTCAAAACACGGAAACATGAGCGCCCAAGGAAAAGTTCATGAGACAAAGGAAAAAGACAAAACTAGTTGGCAAGTTCATTTTTTTCACTGAAATGTCTCAGACATTTATCTCACAAATGTCTCAGTTTAATGAATCAGGCTTATGTATCTTGAGTTTCCTTTTTAATGTAAGGATTTTATTAAAGTAGGATTTCATTATTTCTTTGCATTTGAAAAATATTCAGAC
>NW_012135781.1:11232-11548 GCF_000956105.1 Propithecus coquereli
AAGGAGGAGGCAAAATTATCACTATTCCAGAGGCTACAAGTATACACCTAAGAGACTCAACTAAAAACTGAGATACTATGTAGAAAATAAGCATAACATACAACAACCAATTAGAAAATATTATGAGAGGAAAAGATCCCATTTGCAATGGAACAAAAATGATAAAACACTTAAGATTATATTTTCCCTATTTAATAATTTAATAAATGTCATGAAACTTTCCACCAAATTTTCAAAAGCAAACCAAAGCCACTGAAACATGAGACACGGTTGCATGCCATGGGAAAGGTGGTTTTCATGAAGTCAAATCCCTGAG
>NW_012135781.1:12770-14219 GCF_000956105.1 Propithecus coquereli
ACTGTCAAGATGTCAACAAGGAAGGACATAAGACAACTCATGAGATCTTTTATGGGAATTGGGATAAACAATAACAAGGAATGGGCCGTCTATTCTGGGCCAGGCTTGTTGGAGTCGGTATATAAGGGCCTCCCCCAGCAGGTGGAGGCATCAGACCTCCCTCACCTCTCCTGAGTCCTCCCTCCTCACTTCACCTGAGTCCTCTCTACTGACACCATGGGTTGCTGTGGCTGTGGTGGCTGTGGCGGTGGCTGCGGTGGCCGCTGCGGTGGCGGTGGCTGTGGTGGTGGCTGCGGCGGTGGCTGCGGCGGGGGCTGCGGCGGCTGCTCCAGCTGCAGGTGCTACCGGGTGGGCTGCTGCTCCAGCTGCTGCCCCTGCTGCCGCGGCTGCTGCGGGGGGTGCTGCAGCACGCCCGTGATCTGCTGCTGCCACCGCTCCTGCGGCTCCTGTGGCTGCGGCGGTGGCTGCGGGAAGGGCTGTTGCCAGCAGAAGTGCTGCTGCCAGCAGAGCTGCGGCTGCAAGAAGCAGTGCTGCTGCTAGGAGGCCCAGGCTCTGTGAAGGTGCTTCAGGTAACAGTCCGATTGGTAAGATTTTCTTTCCTCCTGCCATTCCTCTTTGACTTAAAAGCCAGAAGATGTTTCATCTGTGTCCCCGAGTCTCTGAGATTCTGCCTGAAAATGAAAAGCACCAATGCAAACCTTCTGTATCAATCACCCATCAGAGTACGAGCTCAACAAAATAGAGTGATGATTTTTAATGCTATGATTTCTTGAAATTTTACTGTTGAAATGTTTGTTTACATTCCTTTTCCCACTTTCTGCCGCTTGTGCATCCTGTGTCTCTGATCCTATTTTCTGTTTCTATAAACCTAAGACAATCTTTTTCCAATAAACCACATAAAATTGGCATCAAAGACTCATCAATATCTCCTTCTCTCTTTTGTTATTCAAACGTGTGTAACGGAATGTTGCAACTAAACCTAGAAAAGTGAGTTGGACCCCTGATGTTTGTTTGAGATGGGCTTAGAATAATTATGAATAATCTGTCCCTAATACCTTTCCACAGAACGGTAAAGATTTGGTGGCTTCCACTGTCCTCTTACATAAGTCAGAAAAGGGATCCAGAACATTGTATCAATGGGCTCTCACTTCACCACTTTCTCTCTACCTTTAGAATCAACTTTTCTAATAGATTTTAACCTCAGTGTCTATAGCCAGATGAAATCCAACAGCTAAAGCAATGTGTCGCTATGTAGATTTTGATTATTTTAGTTTGGTTCTATTAGCAGACTAAAATTTGATTATAGTTTAATGAGATTTTTAAAAATTCCATCACCAGTACTAGTTAATTATCTCTCTGTCAGATTATGGTCACCAAATTCTAGTGTGATAATATTTGAATAAATCTATTAGTAACAGTTGTGACTTACTAAAACACTTTATCCACTTT
>NW_012135781.1:14269-15988 GCF_000956105.1 Propithecus coquereli
TGAGGAGTGACCCCAAGCACCCCCAGACCCCACGTGGAGTGGGAGGGACCCAGAATGTCCCTTTGCACGACAGAGACGGCTACAGACGGTGCTGGCTGGCGAGGTTGCTACGGCGTCACCATATTCAATATATTGAATGAAGAAGAAAAAAATGTTACTGTATAGAGGGAGACTGCGAGAACACTTATCTGTCACAGAGAGATCCTTATACCTTTCTTAGTGACGCATAAAAGAGTGATGTTTCTTAGAGTCAATGACATGTTGGGTTTAATGAAATATAAAATGATTAATACGTTTAAAGAAACAAAAGAAGATAATGTAAATATAACAAAAGAACACAAGACTATCAATGATGACCAAGAAAATCTGCAAAGGAACCAAATTTCTAGAACTTCTAAAAACACAAAAATCAAACAAGTGAACATAAAAACTCAATGTACAGGTTAAACAGATTATTAGACATAGACGAAGAGAAAACTAGTGACAGAAAACGGAGCTTAATAAATTACTCAGAATTCCACACAGAGAGACAAAGAGATTAAAAATATGAAAAGTAGAAAGACGTAGATAAAAGAGGGACGATTTCTCACAGTAGTTCTCAAGCAGAGCTGTTACTTTATGGAGAATTTGGAAAAACATGAAGCCACTTTCATCTCCATGTCAACATTTAGTGTCTGGGGACCAATAATGTAAAATGTCCCATAATTCAAGGAGTAGTCTCACAAGATAAAGAATTTTCCCACCCAAATTTACAACAGTGCTTCTGTTGAGAGCCATCAGTTTAACAAATGTCTGATTGAAGTTAAAAAAAGAGATAATACAAAGGAAAAGACATAATATTCAAGGATAATGGTCAGTAGTTTTCCAAAGCGATGTAAGACACCAATACTCAAATTCAAGTGTTTCAACAAAATCAAGTTGAATAAAACCAAAGAAATTCAAACTACCCACTTTGTGGTAAAACTGAACAACAACAACAAAAATCTAAAAATAGCCAGAAAGAAAAGGAAGATTACTTGCAGAGGAATGATCATTGAAACAAAGGCAGACGTCTCAACACAATGGAAGTCAGAAGACAGTGGAATATAAATGTCAACATAGAATTCTATCCAAAAGAAACTCTCTTTCAAGGGTGTTGGGGAAATGGAAATGTTTTCAGACAAACAAAAATGGAGCATTTACCACTAACAGACCCTCTCTGAAGGAATTTCCATCAAAGGACGTACTTCAGGAAGAAGGAAATGATATGCTGAGAAGGAAGGTGTTGAGCAAAGGAAAGGGTAAGTCATTAAACAATGACTGTACAAAACAACAATAATTTCTCATCCATGGGGTAAAAAAATAGAGTCCTAAAACACTGAGCAACCACAGCATTTAAATTGCACAGGCAGTGGCCTGAGATAAAGCATTCTAAGGTCTTTGAATTATTTGAGAGAAGAATAAGCACATTGACTAACTTCAGACTTTAATAGTTAAACTTACTTGTAATTACTCAGCACCTAAAAGAATTGAAACATAGTTCATAACATCTAAAGCGGGATAGAGGAAAAAAGGAAATGAGAAATACAATAATAGCAAATAGAAAATCTAAAAGAAGGTAAAAATGGAAAAAACAAAGTAACATATATAAGAGAAGCAAGAAAATTAATTTTAAATGGTAAATATGCATGCAAATGCATAATAATCATAAGTAATGTGGATGTTCTTTTCAAATATATA
>NW_012135781.1:16038-16316 GCF_000956105.1 Propithecus coquereli
GGAGGATACAGGAAGAAGGAACTGGAATAGTCAGGACGCCACTGTGAAGGGACAGAAACAACCCTGAAACTTCAGAGTACAAGGGACTGCCTGAGCAGTTCCAATACCTGGAGGCCGACGAGGCACAGAGGAAGCCTGAAGGGGGCGTGGAGGAAAGTCTCCTCAAATGCTGTGAGCAAAGCCTCAAGCATTTGCTAGTCTAAAGGCAGAACCAGCCCGCCTAGCAGCAGCACTGCTTCTTGCAGCCGCAGCTCTGCTGGCAGCAGCACTTCTGCTGG
>NW_012135781.1:16366-16836 GCF_000956105.1 Propithecus coquereli
ACAGCCCTTCCCGCAGCCACCGCCGCAGCCACACGAGCTGCAGGAGCGGCGGCAGCAGCAGATCACGGGCGTGCTGCAGCACCCCCCGCAGCAGCTGCGACAGCAGGGGCAGCAGCTGGAGCAGCAGCCCACCCGGTAGCACCTGCAGCTGGAGCAGCCGCCGCAGCCACCGCCACAGCCGCCACCGCAGCCACCGCCGCAGCCACCACAGCCACAGCAACCCATGGTGTCAGTAGAGAGGACTCAGGTGAAGCAAGGAGAGAGGACTCAGGAGAGGTGAGGGAGGTCTGATGCCTCTTTCTGCTGGGGGAGGCCCTTATGTACCATCTTGAGGAGGAGGGTGATGGAGTGACCGAGGACACATGAAAAATGGCTACTTCCTTGTTGCTATTTATTCCAGTAGCCACAAAAGAATCTAGAGTTATTTCTCATCTATATCCTTACTGGGAAAAAAATGGCTTAATAAAACA
>NW_012135781.1:16886-17369 GCF_000956105.1 Propithecus coquereli
ATAACATAAATTTAAAATATATATAACTCTGGATGCAGCAGAGATTAAAGGCTTAGGATATTATGAACTAATCTACACCAATAAATTTGAAAATAGACAAAATGAACATAGAAAAAAAATAACTTACCTAAATTGACTGGATGAAATAGAAAGCATAAATTTTCTTTAACTATTAAGGAAACCAAATCAGAAGTTTAAAATTTTTTCACACACACAAAAAAAGAAGACAGAAATAAACAAAACACCCAGACCCAGAAAGAAATAAAAGCAAGCAGAACTCAGAAAAGGTAATTTGTTCAATTTACCAACCTCCTGACTTCCTCACTGACTGAGAGGGAATGGGAGGATTCGATACGGTATTTGATGGAGCTACAGGCAGATGTGCTTCTGCAGCTTCCTCCAGTTAAGGCAGCTAGTGGTTAAGACAGCTGACTCTCCAGTCAGCCTGCCCAGCTTCAAATCCCTGCACACTGCAGGAAAGTT
>NW_012135781.1:17419-17834 GCF_000956105.1 Propithecus coquereli
ACTTCCTTGTTGCTATTTATTCCAGTAGCCACAAAAGAATCTAGAGTTATTTCTCATCTATATCCTTACTGGGAAAAAAATGGCTTAATAAAACATTTAAGTTTTGAAAGAAAATTTTCTAAAATTTTCAAGCTCCCGTTTACATATTAAGAACCAGGCTTCATAGATTAAAAAAACTCAGAAGGTTTGACATACAAGAAAGGAGAGTATGAATGCCTTCTAACTCAGTAGAATATGGGGAGAAAAAGAGAAAGAAAAACAGAGATAGAGAAATAAGTTGATATGTATCCTATCCTCTTCCTGGGATGGCCTGCTCAACTTGAGGAGTGACCCCAAGCACCCCCAGACCCCACGTGGAGTGGGAGGGACCCAGAATGTCCCTTTGCACGACAGAGACGGCTACAGACGGTGCTGG
>NW_012135781.1:17884-18278 GCF_000956105.1 Propithecus coquereli
TTAACATTTTTTGCACCTCAATTTTTTAACCTATGAAGTGGGTACAAGAGTGGTCCTACCTCACAGATTGTTGTTAGGGTTAAATGGGTTAAGACGTGCATGTCAAATATCTAAAAGAGTACCTAGCACACTGTAAGGGCTCCGTCTTGGCTACTATTACTATTAATAATTAGTTCTCTAAATATCGGATGTCCAGGCATACACATTTCCTTGAGCTTCCCAAGTTTTGATTTGGATACCATATTGTTAGTTAGCATTTTCAAATATCTCCTGGTGCTTCTCTAAATTACAAAGCACAAAACATGTTTTGGGTTTTGGGCACTATGGTCACTGCATTAATGGGAAAATTAGAGGACGTGAGAGGAGACACTTGGCATGAGGCTGAAGATACCAA
>NW_012135781.1:30323-30799 GCF_000956105.1 Propithecus coquereli
ACAGGTGGAGAATGAATTAGAAGGAGAGCCAGAACTTATGGAGAGAAGAGTTATTAGGTATTAATCCAGACCAAAGATAATTGTGCTGATGATAATAAGATATTAGAAGTAGACATGGAAAGAACATATCTGAGAACTACATAAAGTAAAATTGATAGAACATGGGGAAGAATCAAATATGCAGTTGTAGGAGGAGGAATTTCTAGACTTTTGGTGATACCAGTATTCTGATAGAGAACACTGGAAGAGGACTGGATTTGTTGGAGAAGATCGTGAGCTAGGTTTGAATCTGCTGATGTCATATATCAATTGACATATAGGGTCTGGGATCTAGAAGAGATGTCTCTGCTGAACATATAAATGCGTCAGTACCATATAGATGAAATGAAGCCAGGAACAGTGATGAAACTGCCTAAAAGGAAAGTATAAGGAGAAGAGAGCCAAGGATGGACCTTTGAAGACCTCCAATTATGGCT
>NW_012135782.1:0-813 GCF_000956105.1 Propithecus coquereli
AATAACTATCTTATAAATTAATCTAAAGAAAAAAACAGGAATATAAAACAGGAATATATGAGAGAGAGAGAGAGTGTGTGTGTGTATGCGTGTGTGTGTGTGTGTGTGTGTGTGTGTGTGTGTGTGTGTAAAGCTACCCAAGGGACTATTTCTATCTCACCTGTGTCAGAGTACTGATGGGTAACTGGCATACTTTGGATGACTGGGAGCCACTGAGTACAAAAAGAGTCCAGTGGCTTGGGGCAGTGCCAGAAAACTTGTAGTACTGCAGACAAATGTCAGAACTTCTCACCACAATTGGCAAAATGTGCCCAGCTCATGACTTCTCCCATGGGAGGGAAAGAAAAGAGTGAAATATATGTCCAATATTTTAGCTTTTCAAGGGGCTTCCCAAGGGACTGATTTCTGTCTCACTTGACATAGAGCACTGATGAGGAATTGGTATACTTTGGATGCCTGGGAACTGCCAAAAACAAATGAAAACTTAACAACTTGTGGCAGTGCCAGAGAACCTGCAGTACCATAAACAGACACCAGAAAGAACAAGAGCCCACAAGCTCCTGAGAGAAAAAACAAGAAATCTTTCCAATTTGGAAATTACATGTACAACCTCAGAAAAGAATGTACTTCAATAAAAAGTTGGAGTGGCCCTCAGAATCATTAGCCAGGCTAACTAATGAAAACCTTCCCCTGCATGAAATTAGTCTGTAAAAACTGGAAGAGTCAGTTTTGTTTTTTTTTTTTTTAATGAAAAAAATACAACAAAAAATAACAAGGCACATGAAAAAACAGGAGAACATTGATCAACTAAAA
>NW_012135782.1:12303-12646 GCF_000956105.1 Propithecus coquereli
TTTGTAGCAAAGAGTTCATAAAGAAATGTTCAACTTATTTCTTCAAAGAAAAATGACAACTTAAGAAATCATTTGATTGTAAGAATCTTCATTTTAATTGTGGTGTTTCCAACTTTCTATTTTGAAATATTCAACTAGTAAATTATTATATATAACCTGTCATTTTTGCACATCCATTTTCTTTCAATCGCCTGGTCAATACAGAAAAAAGTGCTATGAATAGAGCAGTTGAGCTTCGCTAGTGTTTGACTTTCAGGAACAACATCCATGCATAATTTTTGTCTACTAAGAACTTTTTCTTGAAAGGAGAGCATGAGAAAGAGTAATTCTTTTTTATTTTATT
>NW_012135783.1:0-1528 GCF_000956105.1 Propithecus coquereli
GGTCTGAGGTGGCAGATGCTCCCCACCTGGGTCAGGTTTCTTCCAGGGAGGCCCTGGAGGCAGCAGCCTGTCTGTGACTCCACCACCCGGGTCTGACCTGTCCTGCACTCCCAGGAAATCGGGGCCCTCGGGGAGACCGGAGAATCCCATCGCCACCACAGAAGTCCCCCAGGGTCGGCCTTCTCCATGGGACGCACTCAGGCCAGGTGAGCTGCAGGCGCAGTGGACCCTGATGGTCCCTGCTCCACGGACTCTGGTCTCCACCCCAAGGCCGCAAGGCCCACGGTAGCCCCCACTTTGTGCACCCCATCTATTACCAGTTCAGCCAGCCCTACCCCAGCACACAGCACCAACGTGCCCCCCTCCACCGCCCCACTGCCTCGCCCAGGGCCAGTACTGGGGTGACAGGACGGGGCACCCACCTTGAGTACAAAATTTAAGTGGGTACAAAAAGCACAGTTACTAAGAAAAATATCACCAGGCAATTCTTAAAAATCAAAATTAATGCAAAAAAAAAAAGTCCACAATGAATAATTACTTAAAATTTAAATAGAGACAAAACCTGACCCTACGTTTGCGCAACCCTGACTCACTTGCTTCACTTTAATCCTGGCCCTTTATTTACCAAAAAAAGCAGCCAAACCACAGGCTGTAATTCGCTGATTTGATTGTTTTTAAGTACTGCATTAAACTCTTATTTATCTCGATTATTGAGATTTTAGGTGCCTGCTGAAATTTTGCACCCAAGGTGAGAGCCTCACTCGCCTTACCCCACCCACAGCCCAGACCTCCACCTGGGCCAAGTCCTGCCACGTCTCGGCAGGACCCGGGGCTACGCTCCAGCCTGGTCCCTGGGTATCTGCCCTCGCCTCCCTCTTGTCTGCAGTTCACTCTCACACGACAGCCAGAAGGGTCCAATGGGTCTAAAATATAAATCAGATCATGCCCGTCTCCAGCTTGGAAACATGCTCTGAGAATAAAATCCAAGCCCGACCCAGCCTGCGAGGCCAGCGTGGTCCAACTCACGCTCCGACCAAGTGCAGGGCCTGCCCGCCCTCTCTCTCCTCCTGCCTCGCCGAGACACAGCCACGCTGGCTCCCCCGACTGTTGCTGTTGCATCCACCCTGTTGGTTTGTCCACTTGGAATACTGTTCCTCTGGGCCCTCATGGGGATGGATCCTCCTTTTTGCCATTCGGGTCTCAGTTTAAATGCCTCCTCCTCCAAGAGGCCCTCCCTGAATCCAATAACCATACGGCCCCATCTATGCATCTATTGTATCATATCACTGATTGCTTTATGACACATACCACTCTCATCTGTTGCCTTTTGTTTGCTGAGTTTGTCCTGTCTCTCCCCACTAAATTGAAAGCTACATGAGGACTGTATGTCTTAGGCACCACTGTATTCCCAGTGTCTAGCACACGGTAGGTATTCAAAAATTATATGCCTAATGGACAAATGAATCAATGAATGAGCAAACGAACTCACATCCCAAGGCTCCATACTTTCAGCTGTTAGATCCCCAAT
>NW_012135783.1:4641-6087 GCF_000956105.1 Propithecus coquereli
CCCCCCTCCCCCACCGCTTCCGTCTCAGCCCCGCGGGGAGGTGTCGCAGCCCTCACCACTGTTCCCAGCTCTGCCACTGGCTTGGCTCTTTCTCCATTTGTGTGCGCGTATGCGTGTGTACACATGGAGGCACTATGTACGTGTGTGTGTGTGTGCGTATACACATGGAAGCAGGGCCTCCCCTATGCCACTATGTACATGTGTTTATGTGTGTACACATGGAAGCAGAACTCCACTGCTATATCAGTGTGAGCACATGTATGTATGTATGTGTGTACACATGGAAGCAGAACTCCACTGCTATATCAGTGTGAGCACATGTATGTATGTATGTGTGTACACATGGAAGCAGGGACTCCCCTATGTCAGTATTGCACACGTGTGTGTGTGTACACACGGAAGCAGGGACTCCACTACTATATCAGTATGTGCACGTGCATGTGTACACATGGAAGCAGGGCCTCCCCTATGCCACTATGTACATGTGTGTATGTGTGTGTACACATGGAGGCACTATGTACATGTGTGTGTATGTGTACACATGGAAGCAGGGACTCCCCTATGCCACTATGTACATGTGTGTATGTGTGTGTACACATGGAAGCAGGACTCCACTGCTATATCAGTGTGAGCACATGTATGTAGGTACACATGGAAGCAGGGACTCCCCTATGTCAGTATTGCACACGTGTGTGTGTGTGTGTGTGTGTACACATGGAAGCAGGGACTCCACTACTATATCAGTATGTGCACGTGCATGTGTACACGTGGAAGCAGGGACTCCCGTGATGCCAGTGAGTGCACACACGCGTGTGTGTGCATGTACACATGGAAGCAGGACTCCCCTGCTACATCAGTATGTACACATGTGTGCGTGTGTATACACATGGAAGCACAGACTCCCCTGCTATGCCAGTGTGTGCACATGCGTGTGTACACGTGGAAGCAGGGACTCCTGTTATGCCAGTGAGTGCACACACACGCGTGTGTGCGTGTGTACACATGGAAGCAGGGGCTCCCCTGCTATGCCATGTTCCACGAAGGCCAAAACCTTCTCCCTTATTTCCTTCTACACCACGCCTGAGCTGCTCACACGGTGCCGGACACAGCACAGCCCATCGGTACATTTCGGGGGCATGAACAAAGTCTCTTCCCGGAGCCTCATTTTCCAGGTCTGTCCGACATGCCCACTACGTGAACGTGAACCTGACTCGCTTTCGTCAGAAACACCGCGGGTCAAACAGGAGGGCTGGACGCACGTGAGCAACGACAACTTCGAGAACAGCCCTTCGCCCGGCACGCTTGACAAATGCCATCGCCACCAGTGAAGGTGGCATCTGAGTGCTATCACGGCAGGAGGAGCGGGATGAGGCGGCAGTGTGGACGCTCTTTGAGACGTTAAGGACGTTCTCGGGCATTATGATGTGAAGGTGCCCGCGCTCGGCG
>NW_012135784.1:0-435 GCF_000956105.1 Propithecus coquereli
GCAAATTATCTTGTAGGTCCTCTGGTGACCACAGGTTTGAATAAGCTGCATGCTCTTAACCGTTAACAGCTGATAATTCAGCACAGGAAATGAAGCCAAGGATAACAATTTTACTATGTGGCAGACCATGGTAAACAGGCCTTGAGAATTTAGGGAAGAAAATACTTAGTTCTGGGTGGAGGGAACATATCAAAAGACACTTATGGGTTCTATAAGAGAGATATCTGAAGAGTGGGGACATTCAAAATGTAGACTTCTCTTTTTATTGTTCATTTATTAATCAGCCTTTATTGACTGTTCTATTGGCTGCCAGACAGATGCAGTGTGAAATGCTGGGAGGGAGGATAAATAAAGTGGGGTCTCTGCCATCAAAGAAACGATAGTGACTATTCAAGTTATAGAAATAATTTATCTGTTTCCTTTTTTCTTCCTATA
>NW_012135784.1:11501-12485 GCF_000956105.1 Propithecus coquereli
TTATTTTTCCTCTATATGCTTCTATTTTTTACATGTTCCTATTCTATTAAGTTAAATCTAATTTAAAAATATTTATTGTTTTTCTGAACATATTTGGGACAAAGTATATAATAATTAAAATTCTTTAAGACCACCTGACCTCTGCTGAAATTAGCTTCTATCTTATCATTCAAAAAGAACCCAAGTCAATGTAATTTATTGCACCTTCAAGATTATTTTAGGAAAAAGATATCAAGACAGGAAGCAGTATTAATGCTCAGCATGGTTCTCCTCTCAAGGGTGGGATCCCTGATAGCAGACATAGTCTTTTTCATATTCTCCCCAAGGCAGGCACTACAAATAAAACTTTTTACTTGTGCCCCATGCAGGAATACTTACCTTCCCTATCTCCACCTGTTTCTATTATACTTGTTGGTTTAGGTTTGGCTGTGTTATTTTTTTCATGGCAGTAATATAAACACGATAGGTGTTTATTACTTTCTCGTACAAAATAAGCCATCTTTGATTCTAAATTTCTACTCCTAGACTGATGACACCATCTTAGTGTTACCACATTTGAATTTCAGGCCCAAGGAGGGAGAAAACAAAGGGGAAAAGAGAGTCTTTTCCAGAAAAATTCTGTCTTATAGAGCAACCCTCATGGAAGTTCTATAATCTTCAAGTTCATCTTACATCTGATTGGCCAAAACTTAGACATATGACCGCATCTTGCTAAAAGGGATGCAGGGAAATGTAATCTTTTATTCTGGGTGGTGATATTAAACATTTTCATGATGCTACCAAGGAGGAAAGGGAGAATAGGTTGAGGTGGGTGCTTAATACTCTGTATCACACCTGTTAGTCCTCTACAATTCTGCCTCTTAAGAAAAATCTTCTAATGTTTCCCACGTTGTAGATTTCTATAACATCTACACTTGGAATCAGTTATTTTGCATGTAGCAAAACACTGACCAACGTTGCTATTCATACGAGTCATTTATGAGT
>NW_012135785.1:0-548 GCF_000956105.1 Propithecus coquereli
TATTATATTTAAGTATTTTCCATTTGAAATCTAAATTGAGGTGAAAATTTCCTGAAAAAGAGTTCACAGCAATCATTTTTGCAGATGTGCATGCTCAAAGAGAATAAAACAACTCCCATATCTTTCTCTAAATAACCTAAAAATGATGATTCTCTTACTAAGAATTTACAGAATCCATTCTTGGTGTGAATCATTATTTTTAGCTTGGTCTCTATGTAGGTAATGGAATGACCATTAATAGATATGTAAAGCTCATAATTGGGCTCCTTTCTTATTGCCAAGAAGCCTAGAAAGGCACATTTTTATATTGGGATATGGAAGATATCTAAAAGAAATAATATGTTTCTGTATATTAATGTAAAGTACTAATTTATTTGTGAGATTGATGGCCTATAATTAGACCCACCTACAGTTAAAAATTATGGTTTCCTATACACACTAGAGAAGTAATAAAAAGGAGCACTTCCTAAAGGGAGTTGAGGAAGACAGGAGGGCAGAGGGGCTAGGTTATCAACTAGGATCTTCCCAAATGGGAATTCCTTCTGAAG
>NW_012135785.1:2356-2900 GCF_000956105.1 Propithecus coquereli
TTGGATTTCTAAACCAGGCATATATTTTGTTCTAAAACATTGGTTTTTACTTCTCCAAAAGAGGTTTGTGGTTATCCAGGTAGGTGACATAAAACACCAAAGCTTACACCCTGACCATCACCAACACAAACTTAAAGGAAAACAACAACTTGGATCTGAGCCATGCTGTACTTCAGGTGATTTCACCTGGAAGTTAATGATAAGTAATAGATTTTTCTTAAGTAGTTCAAAGTAGAGACTGTGAAACATACATTTTTAATCATGGCTTAATAAGTACATTTGCCTTGCTAGCTTCATTTTATGCCTATAGAATTTAATAGCTACTTTCTGATGACAGTTTTTGTTTCTTACATCTTTTCAACAAATAACATCCATGATTAACTGAATGCCATACATTTGAAAGAGAAATGTGAAATCCTTTTCATCAGAATACTATAGCTCACTCATGCTAAAAACAAACAAAAACTACATAAAGCAAGGTTGAAGCAATTTCCATTTTTAAAATGTACGTTTTTTTCTTCTCATTATTTGGTCACATTGAAGA
>NW_012135786.1:0-1395 GCF_000956105.1 Propithecus coquereli
AGAGTCTACAGACACTAACCATATAATAAGAAAATATTATGAAAATTTTTATGCCAATATAGTTGATAATGGACAAATCCCTTGAAAGAAAAAAAGAATGCCAGTGCTCACTCAAGAAGAAACAGGTGACCTGAACAGCCATATACCTATTTAGGAAATTGAATTTATAGTTTAAAACCCCCAACAACAACAACAACAAAAGAACTGTAGGCCCAGATGGCTTCACTGGTGAATTCTAACAAACATTTAAGAATAAGTAACTCCAATTCTAAATAACTGTTGAAGAAATTGAAGAGGAGGTTATGTTTCCCAATTCATTTAAGGCCAGTATTACCCAATACCAAAATCAGACAAAAATATTACAAGAAAATAAAACAACAGATCCCTCATCAACACAGATGCAAAGCTTATCAACAAAATTGCAGCAAATCAAATTATGCTATATATAAAGTGTAATCTATCATGATCAAGTGATATTTATCCTGGGAATAGAAGGTTGGCTTAACATTCGAAAATCAGTGTAATTCAGATGCATATCAATGTAACCAAAAAAGAAAAACCATGTGATTACCTCAATAGACACAGAAAAACCTTTGATGAAATCAACATTCATCTCTAATAAAAATTTTCATAACACCAGGAACAGAACGAAATTTCCTCAACTGATTAAAAGCATGTATGTAAAGCCTACAGCTAACATCATCCTTAATGGTGAAAAATAAATGCCTTCTGTCAAGATCAGGAATAAAACAAGAATGTCCACTCTCTCCACTTCTATAGCACTCTACTGGAAGTTCCGGAGAAATAGAGACAGACATCCATATCAGAAATAAAGAAGTAAAACTATCTTTATGACAAATGATATTATCATCTATGTAGAAAAACTGATGGAAGTAAGAAGCAGAAAAGGTTTTTATTGAATGTATAATTGGTAACACACCACCATAAAGTCAAGAAATCGTAAGTTGAACCATAATAAGTTAGGGACTACAAAAAGCTACTTGAACTAATAAGTGTGTTTAAAACATACTAGTGACAAAAAATTGGAAAATGAATTTTAAACAATGCCATTTACGATAGTATCAAAAACAGAAAACACTTTGGGAAAATATACAATAAAAGATGTGCAAGAACTGTACCCTGAAACCTGTAAAACTTTGGTGAGAGAAATTAAAGAAGACTTAAGTAATTGGAGAGAGATACTGTCTTTATACAAAAAAAAATTAATGTTGTTAAAATGTCAATTATCCCAAAATTAATCTATAGATCCATCACCATCTCATTCGAAATCCTAGCAGGCTTTGTTTTTTTGGTGGAAATTGACAAGCTGATTCTAAATTTCATACGGAAATGCAAAGGACTGGGAATAGCCAAAAACCAACCAACCAGAAACCC
>NW_012135786.1:6560-6804 GCF_000956105.1 Propithecus coquereli
AATTCAACTGCACATCCAAAAAATAATTATTCATGACCAGGTGGGCTTCCTCCCAGAGATGCAAGGATGGTTCATTATATACAAATCTACACATGGAATTCACCATATAAGTAAAAGCAAAATCAAAGATTATATGATTCTCTCAATAAACACAGAAAAGGCACCGACAAAATTCAGCACTCTTTTATGATAAGAACTATTAATAAAACAGGCATAGATGGCACATACCTCAAAATTATAAAAG
>NW_012135787.1:0-1315 GCF_000956105.1 Propithecus coquereli
CTTGAGCCCAGGAGTCTGAGGTTGCTGTGAGCTAGGCTGACGCCACAGCACTCTAGCTCGGGCAACAGAGTGAGACACTGTCTCAAAAAAAAAATAAAAGTGCAAGTTCAAACTGCTTGGGTTCAAATCTTTATTTCTTAGTAGGTGTGTGTGGTTGGGTGAGTGAATCAGTTTCCTCATCTGTACAATGGGGTTATACTAGAGCCTACTCCCTGGGTTGTTGTGAGAATTAACGTGTGAATATGTGGAACATGCTTAGAACACTAATTGACATGTAGGAAATTGTTAGCCAATGTCCACTGCTTTGAGGATTGGTAGTATTCTGTAAAGACAATCTAGTAGCTCTGCCATTGGGGGCCCCACTCATCCTTACCTCTTTGATTATTCTTTCTCAGCCTCCTTTCTCTGTCCTTCACTCCTTAAACCCTGGTGTCTCCTGAGTGTTTCTCATTTCTCACATTCTCTTAGAGTGAACTCATGATTTTAACTACTACCTAGGCTAAACAGTGCCATAACTGCCGCCCAAACCACACCATTCCCCAGGGCCTCAAACTCTTGCATCCAACTGCTTTGAGTATTTCCATTCTAATTACTTGTTAGGTTAAATGACTCACTAAAGTGTGGGTTCCTCAAGGGCAGGAATAGTTCCTTGGCTATCTTTATCTCTGCCCCTCCAGGCGAGGTGCTCTTGGTAGGTATGCTTTGTAGGTGCTCACCGTCTAGAGAAGGGAAACAGACAACAAATAAATAATTAGAATAAGTCAGGTGGTGATGAGAGCTGTGAAAGTAGGATAAAGAGAGTAGAGAGCTGGGAGAGGCTGAGGTACAAGGGTTTATAAAGGATTGCTAGGCTTTGAGTTAAGGGATATTTGAATGGAGCATTGGAGGAAATGAGAAAATAAACCAAATGATGTCTGAGGAAAAAGTGTTCTAAGCATTAACCAGCAAATGCAGAAGTTCCGAGGTGGACTGTGTTTGGGGAACAACAATGAGGCCGGTGCAGCTGTAGTAAGGTGAATGACAGGAATATTTGGTAGGAAACGAGGTGAGCTAGGTATGGGGGGCATAGTTTCAGAACATACAAGGACTTAAAATGAGATGAGAAGCCACTGGAGGGTTCTGAATAGAAGACTAACAAAATATGACAATATTTGAAAGGATCATTCTAGCTGCTGGCTTAAGAATAGAAAATAGAAAGGCAAAGGTGAAAGTGGGAAGACCAGTCAGAAGGTAACTCCAGTGGTCCAGGTGAGAGATGATGATGTCTTGGTCTTGGGTGGTAGAGTGGAGGTGAGAAAGTGTCAGATTCAGGATG
>NW_012135787.1:8295-9064 GCF_000956105.1 Propithecus coquereli
TTAGTTTTCCTGTTGTAGTAGTATTGGGTATCAGAAAATGAAGCATACTTCTGCCAGCATATTCAAAGCAGATGAAAATGTAACAGGGTTCAAGGTAAAGCAATGATGAGCAAAATATCACTCCTGACTTAATGTTCACTTTGTCATCATTACTTTCATTTTTTTTCACCAATCCTGGGCTTACATGGCTTTCCTTCCATTACTCCATTTGTAGGTCACAAAAATTGGTCATCACTCTTCCACCATCACTTTATAATTCAGTATATTTTAGAGCTACATATATTGACTTATTTTATTACGTTCCCTGCCCTTCTGAGACCAGAGTGACATGACATCAAGGTAAAAATGCAGGTGTCCTTTAGGGGAAACAATAGCTTTATTTATTTATTTATTTTGAGACAGAGTCTCCCTCTGTCGCCTGGGCTAGAGTGCCGTGGCATCAGCCTAGCTCACAGTCAGCCTAGCTCACTGCAACCTCAAACTCCTGGGCTCAAGCAATCCTCCTGCCTCAGCCTCCTGAGTAGCTGGGACTACAGGCATGTGCTACCATGCCTGGCTAATTTTTTCTAATTTTGGTAGAGATGGGGTCTTGCCCTTGCTTAGGCTGTTCTCGAGAACTCCTGAGCTCAAGAGATCCTCCTGCCTCGGCCTCCCAGAGTACTAGGATTTCAGGAATGAGCCACCGCACCCAGCCAACAATAGCTATTTTAACAAATAGGCTGTGATTCAAATCCACACAACAGTGTTTTAATTGCTTTTCGAGTTGACA
>NW_012135788.1:0-744 GCF_000956105.1 Propithecus coquereli
CCAACATTTAATTGAACAAATTTACTATTTTAAAGCTTAAGTCACTCTTAAGGCAATTTCTACATTTAAATAAACTATTTCATTTTCTTTTTATTCTGGACAACATGAACACAACATAAAAACTCATAGACAATACAATAAAATATGGTCAGACAAGCCCAATGTACCTGATATGCCACGTAGGCCTCAGTGTCCTTATTTCTACAAAGCGACAATGGTTATTGTTAGAATGAAGTGGGGTGAACAGAAAGAAGAAAGCCAGGTGGTTTCTTAAGTGGGAATTCCTGGACCCATGCTGGTTCATGGTAATGCTTTCACATATTTAAGATAAAATTAAAAGAAAAATTTAATGACTTTTTCAGAAGGCAAAATGTAACCAATTAAAATACTGTCTTTTGTTCCCAGATTATCATGTGCTGCCTACATTTTTCACTATGAGAGTAGAGAGCTTATTTTACAAAATCACTATGATTATAGACAGTAGGAATATTTTCCCCCGATATCCTTAATATTGCAAAATGAAAATATGACTCTATGCCATGAAAATCTGCTTTACGAAGGATTGCATACCTCCAACCCCTGCATACCTCCAACCCCCAATTAGCTTAGAGAAGTCTGAAAAGCCCAGATTTTAGGCATGAGGTATAACAGTTTCCATGAACTCGTAGTTGGTTTGGAAGTTCAGGGGTATCACGTTGGAACCAAGCAAACCCTATGTATTGGAAACGTTTTGGCAGCCCTACC
>NW_012135788.1:6367-6958 GCF_000956105.1 Propithecus coquereli
TCTAGTGGACCTTATAGTTTGGTAACCTAACATAGACAATTAGTTCAAAAAATATTTTACAATAATGACTTGACGGAATAATGCCAAGGTAAGATTGTATAACATTGTAAATGCTGGTGGCATCAAGCAAATCTGGGTTCAAATCAGAGCTCTGCCTTGTAATAACTGTGTGACTTTGACCATTTTTTTTTTATTTATTTAAGGGTATTATGAGAGTACAAACATTATGGTTACACTCTATGTCTTTGCCTCACCCAAGCGAGGGTTAGAGGCATGCCCTTCCCCCCTACAACGCTCCCCGTGTCCTTTAGTTGTGGGTTTACCCCCCATTCCCCTAATTCCTGAAGAGTATTACTGCCATGTGAGCCCCCTAGTGTTCATCAGTTAGTACCAGTTTGATGCCGAGTACAAGTGGATCCCATTCTTCCGACCTTGTGGTACCTCACTTTGGATAATGGGCTTAAGTTCAATCCAGGAAAGTATAAGAGGTGCTAGATCACTGTCATTTCTTATAATTGAGTAATATTCCATTGTATATATATACCAAATTTTAATAATCCACTCATGGATTGACGGGCACTTGGGTTGTTT
>NW_012135789.1:0-947 GCF_000956105.1 Propithecus coquereli
GCTATTTGTGAGAAGGTGAATTAATACAGCCTTTATGAAAAACAGTATGGAGACTTCTTAGTGAACTAAAAGTAGATCTACAATTTGACCTAGCAATCCCACTACTGGGTATCTACCCAAAGGAAAAGAAGTCATTATATGAAAAAGACACCTGCACTTATATATTTATCGCAGCATAATTCACAATTGCAAAGATATGGAATCACTTTAAGTGTCCATCAACTTTTTAGTGCATGAAAAAAATGTGACACACACACACACACACACACAAGTAGTATGAATACTACTCATCCATAAAAAAGAATAAAATCATGTATTTTACAGCAACTTGAATTAATAGGAGACCATTATCCTAAGTGCACTAACTCAGTAATGGAAAACCAAATACTGCATGTTTTTCACTTATAAGTGAAATCCAAGCTGTGGATATGCATGGTCATACATAATGACATAATGGAAATTAGGGACTCAGAAAGAGGAGGGTGGGAGAGGGATGAGGGATGAAATATTACCTATTGGATACAATGTACAATATTTGGGTGATGCATACATTAAAGCCCAGACGTCACAACTATATAATTCATCCATAACAAAAAACCACTTGTATTTCCTAAATCTATTGAAATAAAAAACAAAAACAAACAGCAAGAATAACAACAAAATAATAGTAAATATATATGCATCCAACAGTGGAGTACCCAAATATATAAAGCAAGTATTAATACATCTAATGGGAGAAATAGACTGCAATACAATAATTGTAGGAGAATTTAACAACTCACTTTCAATAATGAACAGATCATCCAGGCGGAAAATCAACGAGGAAACAGCAGTAGTATTTCTATGTACTAACAATGATCAATGTAAAAAAGAAAATCATGAAAGCAATCACATTTCTAATAGCTACAAAATGTATATAAATACTTGGGAATAAATTTAACCAAAGG
>NW_012135789.1:6349-6905 GCF_000956105.1 Propithecus coquereli
TATGAGATTACATTATGGGCCTTTTTAATATTTGCACTTATATTATCTCAAACCCAGAAAATTGTAGAACACTAGAAATCTTGATATATTTTAATATCCTATTGAATTTAGTTTTTCAGATGAAATTACTCACTGAAATGTTAATCTTTCCAAATTAAGCAGCTAGAATGAATAATCTTTATCAGGAAGAAGATCTGGAATAATTATTTAGGAACAAAGCTGAATGTATTATTTCACTGCCAAAGTCATGCATGAGGACTTGGACATAACTATAAGAATAGAAAAATAGGGAGGGGGTGAGGGAAGAAAAACTACCTATCAGGTGCAGTGTACACTATCTGGTGATGAGTACACTAAAAACCCAGACCTCACCACTATACAGCTCATCCACATGATCAAAAGCCACTTGTGCCCCTAAATCCGTCAAAATAAAAAAAATAGGAAAATTGAAGTTAAATTATTACTCTGGTGCCTTGATTTTTAGCTTCTACTTACATCCTCTCCTATAGTAAATAATACACTCTAAATATGCATAAGGGCTGAATTTTCACACATA
>NW_012135790.1:0-752 GCF_000956105.1 Propithecus coquereli
ATGTTATTATTAAAAATAACAGAAAAAACATTAGCTAGACTAAGTAAAAAGAGAGAAGCCTCAAATAAATAAAATCAGAAATGAAAGAGAAGACATCACAACTGATGAAATCAAAATAGAAAGAAGCATGAGAAATTACTATGAGCAACTACACATCAATAAGTTGAATTCTACCAAACATTCAAGGAAGAATTAATGTGAATTCTTCTCAATCTCTTCTGAAGGACTGAAGAGGATGGAATATTTACAAACTGATTTTATGAGGCCAGTATCACCTTGATAACAAAGCCAGACAAAAACATCACAAGAAAGCTATAGGCCAATATCTCTGATGAATATAGATGCAAAATTCCTCAACAAAATAGTACCAAACCAAATTTAACAGCTTACTCAAATTTTACAGCATACACCACGACCAAGTGTGATTTATCCCTGGGAGGCAAGCATGGTTCAGCATATGCAATCAATTAAGGTAATATAATACAGTAACAGAATGAAGGATAAAAATCACATGATCATCTAAATATATGCAGAAAAAGTATTTGCCAAAATTCAACATGCTTTCATGTTAAAAACTGTTAAAAGGCCGGGCACGGTGGCTCACGCCTGTAATCCTAGCACTCTGGGAGGCCGAGGTGGGTGGATCCGTTTGAGCTCAGGAGTTCGAGACCAGCCTGAACAAGAGCAAGAACCCGTCTCTACTAAAAATAGAAAGAAATTGGCCAAACAACTAAAAATAGAAAAAATTAGCC
>NW_012135790.1:14297-14714 GCF_000956105.1 Propithecus coquereli
GAATAAACTTAACAAAAATATGTAAAACTTATATGAAGAAAACAAAATCTTTCAGGAGAAAGATACAAGAATAGACGAGAACAAATGGAAAGACAGTCCCTGTTCTTGCATAGGACAATTTGACATTATAAAGATGTCAGTTCTCTCTGAGTTAACATATACATTTAACACAATCCTGATGAAGCTTTTTTTACGGAGTTAGACAAGTTGAAATTAAATTTGATATGAAAAAGAAATATCTAAGAATAGCGAGAAAAATACTAAAAAAGAAAAAAATACAAGGGGATCAGCCCTACCAGATAATAAACTCATTATAACAATCTCTCTGATTAAAACAGTGAGATATCAGTGCATGAACAGACGAATAGTGAAACAGAATAAAAAGCCCAGAAATAGATCCAAGAAAACATGAAAATG
>NW_012135791.1:0-258 GCF_000956105.1 Propithecus coquereli
CTAATTTGTGCCTATTTCCTCCCATCTTCCCCCCCGCATCTTCCTCACCAGATATTGGTCTACTTTATTCATCTTTTCAAAGCCAACTTTTGGCTTTGAAGATCCTTTCTGTTGAATCTTGGCTATTTCATTGATTCTGATCTTACATTTATTATCTACTTCGTTCTATTCTCTTTGAGTTTACTTCACTGGACTTTGTCTAACTCCTTAGATCAAATGATTAGCTCTTGAGATTTTAGCCCATCATCCTTCATAATA
>NW_012135791.1:308-2577 GCF_000956105.1 Propithecus coquereli
TTGTCATATGCCCAAACAAACAAATCTAATCATATTGTGTGTGACACATAAAGAACCTAATTCTTCTGTCAAAGATTCATAAGACAGACGAGTCCATGTAGAAAGAATTTTTATATTGAAACTTAGTAATTGAAGGCAGAACCTGCCCAGAGTAAGCAACAATACCAATATGTTCCGAAATCTGGGGCTTTTCTCCCTCCCACCCCGCCAGCCCCACATCCCCAGTCCAGCTACCCATGCAGAAGAATCACGGCATTATGACCTGGTTCAGCCTCATTTGAACAAGGAAATAACATTGCAAAATAGAGTCTCCACCAAAAATTCTAAGGAAACTGACTTGACCTTTCTAAATGGAGGAACTGGAGCCTTATTTTTAATGTACCTTTCTATTGTGGAAAATTTCCAACACATACGAGAGGAGACAATAGCATAATGGATCCCATAATAGTCATGGCCCAGCTTCAGCCATGACCAATCCACAGATAATCTTGCTGCATCTCGAACCCTGCCCACTTTCCCTAATCTAGCTTGTGGCCTGTTGCAGAATTGGTGCCCACTCAGCCAGTATCCGCCCCCCTGCAGGGGAACTTCCTGGTGCCCTCTTGCTGGGACACGCCCAGGCCGGCGTGTTGCTGGTAAATGCAACACGGGAAGAGGCTCACTTGAAAACAGCCCATGTGACTGGGCTCACTCCCACTCCACCATGAGAACAAGTCTGAGTTGGCCCGCTGAAGAAGAGACATGGTCATGCTTGATGTCCCACCCAAGGCCACCCTAGATCGGTTAATGGCCAACTGACGCCGGTGTAAGCAATTCAGGCTGACAGCAGGGTTGTTCGGCCAAGTCTAGCCGAGATGGGTAGAGCCACCTAGCCAGACAGTCCAGACTTGAGAACAGTGAAGTCGCACTGCAGTGTGCCACTCATGTTCATGGTGGTTCGTACAGATAACCAGTGAAAGTTTGAATCTCAGAGACAAAAACACTTTTCGATATAACTATAATACCATTATCACATAATTAATAATTCCTTATTAGTGTTGTATTGACGTTTGTCTCATCCATTGCTTATTGAATATTAATATACCGTGCTCATATTTCCAATTATCTCACAGGTATCACAGACTTTTTTTTTTAGCAGTTTGAATCAGGATCCAAGGTGATCCGCACACCGTGTTTGGTCACTATGCATGTCTCTCGAGTGTTTTTAATCTACGGACTCCACTCCAGGCAGGCACACGTGCTCTCTCTGTTTCTCAGCCCTCATGTTTGTTGACTAAATCAACTCCTTTCTCCTGGACAACTCTCACACACTGGATTTTGTTTATTGTGCTCTAATGGCAAAACTACTGCTTAGGTGATTCTGCCCTCAGAATTTCCTGCAAATGGAAGTTGGATCTAGAGGATTAGTCAAACTCAGGTTTGGTTTTTGGGGGGGGTGTACAGGGAGGAAGTAAGACTCCTACATAACTGGCTGCATTTCCCCATCAGGAGGCGCGTAGCGTCTGGTCGTCTCTATGCGAGACAGCAGCCATTGTTCATCAATTCCCAGATCCATTCACTCATTTATTCATTTAGGCTTGAAAACCGATAATATTCCATTCCCATCATTCCGTGTTTATTTGTTATTTGAATACTTCAATTAAAACTTTTTCTCCTCATCTTGTAACTTGGGTGCTCAGGGTACAATTGTTATATAAAAGACAGAATTAATGCTTGATTCTTTTTATCTCTTTATAATTTTTTGAAATAAAATTTTAGTTTATGGCAGCTGTGTTGGTGTGTGGCTGTAGTCCCAGCTACTCGGGAGGCAGAGGTGGAAAGATCCCTTGAGTTCAGGAGTTCAAGGCTAGTCTGGGCAAAATAACCAGACACTATCTGAAAAAAAAATTTTTTTTTTAGTTCACTAGTGTCTTTCAATGGTGAACAATTAATTGATTTGTCTTTTTTTTGCACCATTAAAAACTCACTGATATAAATATGTTTAATGTACATCAGCCCCTTGCAGATCTCATTAGCACTGATACTTAAAATATCCAAACTTCAGCTGGTAGAAGGCCTTTGAGTTAGCTCCTCAGTCCCATTAACATGATCACAGTAGACTTTCATGTTGATCTTTTTCTGTTTCCTCCCCCAGACCTGGCATGAGCCTTTTTACCAAGGATCCCTGGTTCTTTTTACAGGGAAATGGTATATAGAGACCACACTATGAGCTCTAGACGTGGTTGCTGTTATTAGACTGGACATTGTTTCTAGGCCTTTTCAATGAACA
>NW_012135792.1:0-1502 GCF_000956105.1 Propithecus coquereli
TTTTTTCTCTTTCTTCTAAAATTTGTCTTTTTTGCAGAGACACTCTGAATGCCAGCTTTTCTCGTCCGCCATCTTGGCTCCTCCCTCCTTTTTCATTCCTGATGGAGCTTATTAGAGTTCTTTCTTTTCTGCTTCTCGTTAATCTAGCCAGAGCCATGTCAATTTTGTTTATTTTTTCAAAGAACCAACTTTTTGTTTTATTAATCTTCCATATAGTTTTTTGTTATCAATTTCATTTAGTTCTGGTCTGGTATTTGTTCTTTCTTTTCTTCTGCTGGGTTTGGGGTCGGTCTGCTCATCCTTCTCCAGTTCTTTCAGATGATTCATTATATTGTTTATTTGTGATCTTTCTGTCTTTTGGATGTAGCCATTTATGGACATAAATTTTCCTCTCAGGACCGCTTTAGCAGTGTCCCACAGATTTTGACAACTTGTGTCTCCTTTGTCATTTAGTTCAAAGAATCTTTTGATTTCTTTCTTAATGAAATAATTGTTCAGCAGAAGGTTGTTTAGTTTCCATGACTTTGTGTAGAGATGAGAGTTTCTGTCAGAATTGATTTCTAATTTTCTTCCGCTGTGGTCTGAGAAGATGCATGGTATAATTTCTACTTTTTAAAATTTTTTCAGACATGCTATGTGGCCTAGGATGTGGTCAGTCTTAGAGAATGTCCCATGAGCTGATGAGAAAAACCTATATTCAGTGGTTTGGGGGTAGAATGCTCTGTAAATGTCAGTCAGGCCCATTTGTTCTAGAGTTCCGTAACGTCCATTGTTTCTTTGTTAATTTTCTGTTTGGAGGATCTGTCCTATTCTGTCAGGCGGGTGGTGAAGTCTCTGACTATTATCGTGTTGCTGTTTATCATTTTGTTTATATCAAGTAGGATTTGCTTTATGAATCTCGGTGCGCCTGAGTTAGGTGCATACATATTAAGTGTTATGTTAACTGTTATGTCTTCTTTTTGAATTGTACCATTCACCATTATATAGTGACCCTCTTTGTCCCCACGGCCTTCCCATGGGAGGAGGGTTGCCCCTCAAGCACACTGATCTGCCCCTGAAGGCACACACACCTCCGTAGGCTCGTTCACAAATATCCCTTCTGTGCCCCAGGGCAATGCGATCAAGACCTGGGTGTACAGGATCTTGTCTTTAGGATTGTCCCCTGTGCCCTGGAGATCAATCCCTGACCCTGCCAGGGCAAGGAGTGCTGGTCTCAAGTCACCCACGGGGTGCCCAAGCTGGATCAATATCTCTCTACCTTGGGATTTGCCCCGCTCTCCTATAGTCACCAGGCAAGCAGCTCCTGGGAGGGCTGGCAGGTAGGGCGCTCACAGTCTGAGTACCCCTCAGTCCGCTGTAGGGCCCCAAAAGGAAAGGTCCTGTTCCTTGCAGATGCCTCTGGGTGATGGCTAAAATGTCTCTCTCAGCAGCCGCAGATAGGGAAGGGGAAGGAGAAGGGGAGAATGAAGCAATATGGCGCCTGCCGATCAGCTCGGGTCTGC
>NW_012135792.1:6879-8518 GCF_000956105.1 Propithecus coquereli
TATGATTTTATTTCTTTCCTTAAGTCAAGAACTTTCACCTTTTCACTTAAAGGAAGTACTTTATGGCTTCTCTTTGGCATATCCAAATTGCCGGCATCACTTCTCTTGCCATCTGAGGCCATTATTAAGTAAAATGAGGGTTACATGAATGCAAGCACTGCGAAATCATCACAGTCAATCTGATAACGGAGCTGGATACTAATTGACTGATGGCGGGTAGCATACATAGCATGAATATGCTGGACGAAGGCTAGACGGCACGAGATTTAAAACTTATAAATTGTTTATTTCTGGAATTTTCTATTTAGTATTTTTTTTACCATAGTTGACCACAGGTAACTGAAACCATGGAAAGTGAAACCTTGGATAAGGGGTATTACTGTATGTTCTTTTTTTTGCCACATTGAAACATTGTATTATATAGAAGCATATATCTATAAAAATTGTGAGATGTGCCTTAAAATAAGGTTACTAGTCGGGTGCAAAATGCTGCTATATAAGACAGTTATCTAATTCCTAGCTTTCCCTGTAAAATAAAAGTTACTGGTCAGAAATTATAATCAATATACATAAATAAAAATATTTGCAAAGGTAAATAACTTTTATGTAATGTATGGCAAATATGTTCCTTGCACAACGCCTATTGAAGAACTAAAAGACTCGCTCTGTATGATGTCTGGATAAAGTGTCTGAAAAAACAAATAATTTGTTAAGATTTGCTTATGACCTATCCTGGAGAACGTTCCATGTGTCCTTGAGAAGAATGGGTATTCTGCAGATTTTGGAAGGCGAGTTCTGTATATGTGTGTTAGATGCAATTAGTCTATAATGTTGTTCAAGTACACTGTTTCCTTATTAATTCTCTTTTCTTTAGAATAAACACCTTTATTACATTAGCTATGAAAGGAAGGAGGAGGATTCATTTGCCTTTCAGGGCCTTGATTTTCCTCATACAGAACTCCGGGTCCTTGTCCTCTAGCACATAGCCATCTGCTCAACCACACTGGCCTGGTCTTGACGTAGTGCACACAAGAAGCTTGCCCTGTTGGAGCTGTTTCTCCAGAAGCTTGCTGGTTTTGGTGTTCTTTTTCCTTTCATCGTATTTCTTCTGAATTTTTTTGATCATTTTTTTGTTTAAAATCTCTTCCTTCTTGGGAGTCAGCTTGGCCGCCTTCTCGTGGCCCAAGGGCAGTGCATAGTGAGACTCATATCACTGTCAGTATGGTGTGCTGCCAATTAGCAATACGCAGTTCTTCTCCAGGGTCTTGGTGCAGGCTAGCTCATTATCGGACGCATGGCAGACATCAGTGATCCCTGACTCTTGCAAATACAACACTCCAAGGCCCAGAAGTTCCCCATGTCCAGCTTCAGGGCACAGTATTTCTTATTACTTCTCCGCACACAGACTGTGTGTATGTGGCAGGGGCCAATCTTAGTGTTGGCAGTGGGGTGTCCTGGCTTATATTTCTGCTTTTTGTGGTAGGACTTTCTCTTTCCCCTGATTTTGGGGCACTTGTGCCAGTTGTCCTGAGAGATACCCATTGCTTGGTGCTGGGTTTATGTGGCCGTGCTAACAGCCTAGGGGCCTTGAAGGATCCTGCTGGATGCCAAGCCCCTCTTCTTATTGATTTTCTGTCTG
>NW_012135792.1:10051-11171 GCF_000956105.1 Propithecus coquereli
TATGTGTATTAAAAAGGATCTATGTTTAAGACATACTCAAAAATATTTACTGATGAAACGATGTGATGTATGGATTTGCCTTTAAAATAATTTATGGGTAGGTGCAGGAGTGTTGGAGATTTGGTTAGGGTATTGGTTGAACCTGATTGGCTATAAATAATAATTATTGAAACTGGATGATGGGTACATATGTGTTCATCTTATGACTCTCTTTGCTTTTATATATGTTTGCCATTTTTCATAATTAAAAAAAATGATTAAGGGTTACAAAATCAAATGCCAAGAAGGCTAGGCAGGTAATAAGAGAGAAGCAAGCAGGGTAGAAACTGTGATGCTCTCAGAAAAAATATCTCCTCCAAAGGGGAAGGCCAATAGTCTGCTCAAGATCAGTGTTGCTATGCAGGAATGTGGGGCCAGAGCTGAAAGATTTTCAAGTTTTTCAAAATTTTCCAGAAATAAAAATATTTTTATGAAACTTTCCTTTATTTAAATGTTGTCAACTAATTCAAATGTTTCATCAAAAAGTATGCTGGCCATATAAAGCAAGTCTGTGGACCAGATTCAGCCAGAAGCTGCCAATTTACAACTTGTTTCTGAGAATATAATTTTACTCTGGAGCAGTGGAATGTAATGGAAAGTGCCTGCAATGCTGACACTCCTAGAATGCCATCGTTTAGACCCGTTCTTCCTCATTATTAAGCCCTGATCCAATATATGCTTTGTTCTCTACTATACATTCCCACTTGTGGGTTTCTCTAATTTTATCTTTTACTATCTAGTTCTAATCTCAAAAACCTGACCATTAAGTACCAAGACATCATGAGTCGACCGGGCGCGGTGGCTCACGCCTGTAATCCTAGCACTCTGGGAGGCTGAGGCGGGAGGATCACTTGAGCTCAGGAGTTCGAGACCAGCTCTGAGCAAGAGCAAGACCCCATCTCTACTAAAAATAGAAAAAAGTAGCAAGTCAACTAAAAATGGAAATAAAAAATTAGCCAGGCGTGGTGGCTTGCGCCTGTAGTCCTAGCTACTCGGGAGGCTGAGGCAGGAGGATTGCTTGAGCCCAGGAGTTTGAGGTTGCTGTGAGCTAGGCTGACGCCATGGCACTCACTCTAGCCCA
>NW_012135792.1:17168-19884 GCF_000956105.1 Propithecus coquereli
ATCATATCTAAAAGGACCAAAAGATAGAAATTTAAACTCTAAAAAAGAATATTTTTCTATTCTGATTTTGAAAAATAGGAAATAGCCTTGCAGGATGATGAGGTAAATTTGAATGATAAGAAAAAACAAATGGTGTTTTTCTAAATGTCTCAAATATTTCAGGGGAAATATGTATCAAAAATGTATTTGTCATTTCCCCATACTTCAAACTTAACTTAGTGTCCTGTATTTTTAGTTGCCGAATCTTACAATTATAAAATAAACACATTATCAATTTTTCTGAAAATATTATGTATACTTTGACCATTTTCTTCCCATCCCATTGGGATTTCTCTTTTAATTCAGGAGAATTTCAGAAAAATAAATGCACTTTGAGCCATTACTATATATTATACACACACCCCCACATACCCACACACACATGGCACCCGAAACACAAGCAGAATTAACTGTGTTGTTCATACAGCCCATCTTGTATCCTGTGGTGGTCCATCGTCGTTCTTAACAAGTGTTTCAAATTTGAGACTGAGCAGGCAAGTGGTCTCCTGTCCAGCTTAGACTTAGGGAGCCTCAAACGAAACTGAAAGGAGGCAGGAAACCAGTTCCCCTATGGGGTTATTTACACTGAAACGCACAGCCCTACCCATAGTCCACCCTGGCGCCAGGAAAGGCTTTGTCGACTTACCTGGAACCATCGCCAAGGTGTCCTCACCTTTGGGCTGTTAGGCTGGGGGCGGATTATGGGAGCTCGGGCAACAGAGACCTTCCCAAGCTCGAGAAAGCGCCACTTTCTCCCACTTCAGCAGTGACAGCATCTCCAGCTCAGGGGCCCTGAGTACAGGCCTTGCCCTTAGTCCAGGGACTGCAGTGTCCTCCAGTATGAGCTGGATGGCCCCAACAGAGTTGTCTCTTTGTGTAGCTGGGGCCATCCTATCTAGTGTGAGAGGGTCATCTGCTGGGGAAAACATTTTTCGTGGTTTGCCAATCCCAGCTTAGGGAGAAACTGCAGGCTGAAATGGAGCGATGTCTGGAGCCATAGAACCTTATGGAACTGACCCTCTACAGCCCTTAGGCCATGCCAATTTGCCCAAAGAAAATTGTAGTGAACTCTGTATTTAACACATTGACTGCCACACTAGAAATTTTTTTTTCCCCTTGGGGCCACAGTGTTTTATTACAAAAATAAAATAAAAACTTCAAAAACAAAATGATCCTTTCTAATTTAATGATTTTTTAAAATTTTTTTGTTGTGTTCTGTGTGTGAGTTATATGCAACTTGAAAAATAGCTTGCAGCTCCCAAGGTGAAGAGACAAGTGAGTTACATATGCGTCACAAGGTCCCAGGCTCAAAACCAGCATGAGTTAATACAACCCACACGGCAGTTAATGTGTTAAACACAAAACACCGACAAAGTTGTAGGTAAATCAGTGATTTTGGTAGGCTTTGGTGAATTGGCCATACAGCAACTTGATCCTTCAGAGAACATTTTAACCTGGTCATTTAATAACTTGGCTTTTTGGCAAATTGGCTCTTGATGAATGGAATTCGAGCCAAATCTATAGACTCCAACAGCAACGAAATGAGGCTAGCTCTTTATCCACGGATGGATCCGCTTTAGAACTTCCCCATGGAGCCCTGTGCTCCAGGAGGAGAGGGAAGATGCTGAAATTTTACCCTCCCAGTTCTGAGGACAAATCACCCCTGAGCGTCCCTCACAATGGCCTCTCCTAGTTTTCTCCCCTTACCTTCCTGATGAGATGAAAGGCAGAATGGACGGGAAGAGACTGTGCATAGTGAATTTTCGGGTGTGGGTGATAAACAGGGAGAACCATTGAGGCCTTTTTCTTGTGGATTCCCCCACTCCTAACAAACCCTGCTCCGTGAGTGACCAGATCCTTGTAAGTCCTGATCCTATGCTTTGTTCCTCACCCTCCAATCCTGCCTAGGAGATTCTGGACTTTAACCTTCACTCTTACTTCCTAGTTCTGATCTTAAATACCTGACCACTGAGGACCAAGACATCATGAGTGTCCAAGACAGGAGGCCTCAGGATAAAAAAAAATTCAGCCATTGGGCCCCACTTTACCTGGCACCTTTTGCAGCTCATCTCAATGATAAGCAGGCATTTTGGGAGAGGCTTAAGAAACATTATGTCTCACCAGGCAAGATAACAGGCTGGGAGGGGCAGGACAAACTAGAGAAGGAAAAGGGGATTTTAAGAAACTAGTATACTTTGTGATCGAGAAATGATTTGCTGAAGTTAAAGAGTCCATTGATCTATTTTTATTGTGTTAAATTGAAGTAAATTTTAGCTTAATGCCTTTTATTTTTTAAAAAGTATCTGTGGCATGGTTCCAGTCTTTTAAAATTGTCTCTGCATCCATGCATCCATTCATTGATCCTTCTGCATTTCTCTGTGTGTAATGATGTCTGTGAGAAGGTTCACAACTGTCAACCCTGATCATATCTTCCTTATGAGATGTCAGTAGACCTGTTTTTTTCTGATTTGAACTTCCATAAATTGCTTGAATTTTTATATGTACAAGTTACATTTATTATGGCTACATAACGCAGTACCTAAAATAATCAATGCAAAAATTTAAACTTCAAAAAAGTGTCATTTTTCTATTATGTTGATTTAAAAAAATAGGAAATAACATCACAAGACAAAATACATAAGATTAATTACATACTTTATCTTGTAATGCTGTTATC
>NW_012135792.1:21785-27066 GCF_000956105.1 Propithecus coquereli
AGAAGTGCTGTGAAATTGTCCTTTAATTAACCTCCTTGATTGGGAATTCTGGTGTAAACACAGTAACTTATCTGCAGCCATTGTAATCACTTCTTACATGACCATGGTGTTCTCAAGTAAGCACTTTTAATATAAAACTACCTTAAAGGAGCCTCATATTGCTGGATATTGCTCAAATCAAAGGTCCTACAGAGAAGAACACAATGCTTTTAAAAAGTGCTCTGGGTCTCCTCCTTCCTCCATCCTCCATTATGTTTCTGTGGTTTTCTATCCTGGCAGGAAATGAACAAAGCAAAAGTTTCAATGAATGATTATTCTGGAACATGCTCAAGAGACTTCTTTTTATTACTTTGAGCAGCAAGATTCCCATGAAGTGTTTAATCGGTAGGAACTGGGGGCTTCTTGAGGTGGCTGAATGAGGCAAAATGCATTTGAAGGCATGATTCTCACTTCTGAGCCGGGGAAAGCACAATAACACTGTCTTGTGTGCTGGGGATGGGAGGGAATAAAAGGGAGAAGAGCATCTTTTTGACTTCTATGGAGTCTTCTTGTGTTTCTCTGAAGCTGCAGGACATTTGGGATGGGATGGTTCCTGTTCCTCTAGCCTCTCAACAAAAGGGAGAACAGGCCAGGTGCGGAAGCTCGGTCCTGTAATTCTAGCCCTTTGGGAGGTCGAGATGGGAGGATTGCTTGAGGCCAGGAGTTCAAGACCAGCCTGAGCAAGAGCGAGACCCCTGTCTCTACAAAAAGTAGAAAAATTAGCCGGATGTGGTGGCACACGCCTGTAGTCCCAGCTACTTGGTAGGTTGAGACAGGAGGATCCCTTGAGCCCAGGAGTTTGAGTTACCGTAAGCTATGATGATGCCACTGCACTCTAGTGCAGGTGACAGAGTCAGACCCTGTCTCAACAAAAGCAGGGAGGGGGAGAACAGTAAATAGAATTTTGTGAGTAATGGATTGATGTTCAGTGGCCAACTTTACATAAAGCCCTGTGAGTACCTTCTTAGGAAGCGTCCCTTAGAGTCCAGGGTTGCATCTGAGCTCCTTAGCATGAACGGAGATTGGCCCTGTCCTGGAACACACTGTTCTCTTACTAGGAACTTACCCTGCTCTACTTTGAACACATATGTGGTCCCAACAGTGTGGGATGGGGGAGAGGTTGGGGCGAGGGGGACTAGGAGAGAAGAATGTATAGGGCAGTGTAAACCTGCCATGGGTACTGGGGAAACTTCTGTGATGTGCACAGCCTGCTGATAGCGACTCAAGGATGTCACTTCATGAAAGGGGGCCTCCTAGTAATTCTGTTTGAATGGCTTTTCCTTAGAAATTCCCATGCATACACTACTAACCCTATGTGGTACCACAAACAAATACACTGTACAGAGAATTTGCATCTTTATTGAAAATACAAAAACATATCCTGGAAAAAAATGGGGAGACCATACATTAAAGAATAGGAGCTACCAAAGACTTGTTAATAGGGACCCATGCCAGGCTAAAAGGAGGGAATAGTGGAGGAAGCAAGGGAGCGTGAGATAAGGGCATGATGGGCAACATGGGTGGCCCAGGCAACAGTGGCATCAGAAGAAACCACCTCTAAATGGGCCTCTAAATGAACAAGGATAGAAATATTTTACACATTCAAGGCTATGATGACAAGGTGGCCTAAGGCAACTTGAGGCATATTTATGAACATTAATGCCTTGTGACATCTCTTCCACGTGGCCTTCCTATTCTTCAATCAAACCTTCCATCAGAGAGAAAAAAACAATTGATTTAGTATATTGAATAGTTAATGTCATTATAATAAAATATGACATGAAAATCTATATGCCATTGAGATTTTAAACTACAACAGGAGAAGCTATTTCCTTGTTGCTAAAATAGCTTAGGACAGTTACCACCACATCCCTTCCCTTCAGCTCACTCTTAGTGAGCATCTACTATGTGCCAAGGACTAGGCCTATTGCTTTGCCTATCTCCTTTCATATTTAATATTCTTTAATGGTTTCTTCCTGCTCTTGAATGCAGGTGTAGCTGATGGAATGTACTGGGTCCCTACTGCTAAATCTATGCCTGATGTATTAGTGAAGGTTCTCTAAAAAGACAGAACTAATAGGAGAGAGGATTTTTGGAGGAATTGGATCATAAGATTATGGAGGCTGAGAAGTCTCACGACAGGCCATCCGCAAGCCAGAGAACCTGGGATGCTGGTAGCATGACTCAGTACAAGTCTGAAGGCCTCAGAATCAGGGAAACCAATGGTGTACTCGGTTTGAGACCAAAAGCCTGAGAACTGGGGAGGAGGATTGGTGTAAGACCTGAAGTTCAAAAGCCGGAGAGCCTCGAGTCTGATGTCCAAGGACAGGAGAAAAGTGCATCCCAGCTCCAGGAGAAGGGAAATTGCCTTTTTGTTCTGTCTGGCTCCCTGCTGATTGGATGGTGCCTGCCCACATTGAGGGTGGATTTTTCCCCCACTGAGTTCATTGAATCATATTCCAATCTCCTCCAAAAACACCCTCACAGACACAACCAGAAATAATCTTTTACAAAGTCTCTATGGAATTCCTTAATCTAGCCAAGCTGACACCTAAAATTAACCATCACACCTGGTAACAGGATAATGAGATGTTAGTATCTTGACAGCTGACCAACAACTGTCTACCTGCCATTGTCCCTTATTCTCTAAGGACATTGTCACCCCAGTTTGGGGGAAAACTGATCAAGGTAAAAACTGGGCCCCTTTTAAAGTCATACCAAGGAGAACATCCCCCTATTTGAAAAACCCAGCTTCAGTATGAGGTAAATATTCAATAATAGCAAGTTGGATTATTGAAACAGATTATTTCCTTCAAGGATGTCTAAGAGGTTATTTATCCTTTAAAGCTTCTTGAGAGACAAAAAGGTGATTATGGCAAGGGATTCCTGTCATAAGGACCCAGGTGGTTTGTAGCTTGTCAGGTGCCTTGACATGACATTTGCTTAAAGCCCTAAACACTGCCATGATACTTTACCCTGTAATGTTGAGGAAAGTTAAGACTAACTTGATCCAAATTTACCAAAATGCTCAAAAATCTTTGTCCAGCCAAGATTTGTGGGGGAAAAGGCATACCATGTCCTCATTGTCACCTCTACATGTTCCAACCTATTTCCACCTTCCAAACCTTCCCAGGCTCAGGATGTTATCTGCTCACTCGACTCTAGCTGCAGTTCTAGGATCCTGCAAGGAAGCCATTATTGCCCAGCATAGCGGGGCATGCTAGGTCCTGCCAACTCCACTCCTCAACCAGGAAATCCCAGTCCCATCAAAATTCCTAAGGCAGGAAAGTGAAAGTAGGGATTTTAGGAATATGGTCAACAACAATGTGGGTAATGGGCCACACAAAAAAGGTTCCTCCCTAAAGCCTACCAACTATTAAAAACCAAAATAAAAACCTGTCACTTAGACTTCACTGTCCCCTCAGGATGCTAGTTAATGGTGCTCACATTGTATTTAATCCTTTTAAAAGTTCCAAAACTGCAAATTGTAAGTGACACAAATGGCCTCTTCTCCCTGCCTGATGCCATGTTTTCACTCTCTCATCTTAGCATTTGGAGTCCTTCTCCTGGATAAATAAATAGTCTTAAAAAGACCAGTGAAGTAGAACTCATTTTAGGGAGTTTCAAATGTACCAGTGGTCAAATCTCCCTAAACATAACTAAACTAATGTAAACATAAGCCCTAAACAAACATAAGCCCAAATCAGGCTGAGGTATGGGCCCATATTAGTTCTTTATTCCTATTACTGGTTTCATAAAACGATTTGCAAAAGTGAGGGGGAAAAGTCTATATTAAAAGTTTCTAGGGGAAATTCATGCTGAAGAGTTTGGAAGTAGGTGAGAACATTATGTCTTTTTCCTTATTTGTCACATGTGAGTCATTTTCCCTTCAGAACACCGTTGAGAGAACACTAGACAAACTCAGGGAGGGGAAAAGAAACTCACCAAAACCTAAATTTTTCTTTTCCCCTGAGCTTGTGTTGCCTGCCTAAGAAAGTGGAGGTCTCATCCTCCCAACCTGTAGCCAGGCCTGGCTGGGAGCCCAGCCCTTGGCATTAGGATGCCAGCACTCAGTGACCCACTTTGTTGGGCTGCTTTTCATTTGCATTTCATTGCTTTGTTTCCAGTCCCTAGAATATTAGGTACCTATTAGATGCTTAATAAATATAAGTTTAATACAAGAACAGATTTATTCTCTCCATACCATTATTTATTCACAGATGAAAAATCAAGTCGAAGTATTTGTCATCCTTATTTGCATGGCTGTTGTAAGGACAGAGGTGATGAGAAAGAAGGTAACCGAAAAGCTAAAAGTGCAACGCAACTCATGACATAAAATCACTATGTTGGCCAGGTGCAGTGTCTCACACCTGTAATCCCAGCACTTTAGGAGGCTGAGGCAGGAAGATTTCTTAAGGCCAGGAGTTCAAGACCAGCCTGAGCAACACAGCAAGACCCCATCTCTACAAAAAATTTAAAACAATAAAAATTAACATGGTGGCTTGAGCCTGTAGTCCCAGCTACTCAGGAGGCTGAGGCAAGAGGATCCATTGAGTTTAGGAGTTTTGAGGCTGTAGTGAGCTATGATCACGCCACTGCACTCCAGCCTGGCCACCTGGCCAACAGAGTGAGACTCTGTTTCTAGAAAAAAAAAAATCACCCTGTTCCCAGCCACACTAATGCACTGAGCCATAAACGTGAAGTCTACCTTATAGGTGCCAAGAATTTCTGATGGAGACCTTTCTCAAACATATTGCAGATTTGCCAGAGTCCATAACAGAGTAGGAATGGTAAATTGAAGGTTGCCATTTACTAAGTAAGCATTGTTAGCGGCCAAGCACTATTAAGCACTTCACATGCGTTCTCTCACTTAATTCTTACAACGAGCCTGCATGTAAGTACATCAGGATACCTATTTTACAGATGAGGAAGCTGAGACTCATGTTAATCAAGTCATTGCAAGTCTCTTCAGTTAAAGATAGTGAGGTTTTCTTGTGCACTGTTGGTGGAAATGTAAATTGGTGCAGCCATTATAGAAAATAGTAGGGAGATTCCTCAAAACATTACATTAGAACTGCCATATGATCCAGCAATCTTACTTCTGGGTATGTATCTGAAGGAAACTAAATCAGTTTCTTGAAGAGATATTTGCACTCCTATGTTCACTGAAGCATTATTCACAATAACCAAGAAATGGAAATAAGTGAAATGTCCATCAGTGGATGAATGTATAAAAAATGTG
>NW_012135792.1:31975-34458 GCF_000956105.1 Propithecus coquereli
AGAGGGGAGGGCTGAGGAGGCAAGAGGGCTCATGAGTGGTCAGATGGGGGGTTTTCTTCGTTGAGTGTCTGTCTTCATTGGTGAGTGAGGCCAAAAGAGCCCCTATGTGAAGCATTGTCTTGGACACTTGGGCACTGCCATAAACACGTATGTGCTCATGCTTGATGTGTCCTCGCAGGGTCCTTTGGGCCCAGCATGGTGTCTGGCAGGTGCTCAATCGATGTTTGTTGAGTGAAGGAATGAGCAGAAGCATGTCAATGAGGAATTTTCAGTCTTTCCACTGGCCTTAAAGAAGCTGGGCAAGCAGGTGACTGTCATTAGCATGCTAATGTTGTTTGTGGAGCCAGACTCCACTGCCTGGGAGGGGAAGTGGCTACCCCTGCTAGACAGAAGTGGGCCCTAATTGGAGCTAAGCTTTAGGAAGGTCACTCCGACTGCTGGGGAAGGGTGCTAGTATTGGATAGGGGAGCATTAAGGGGGCAGGGAGGGAGAAGAGGGCAGTGAAATGAAGCCAAGAGCTCAGGAAAGGGATTTGTCCTGCAACTGTGGCTTTGTGAAAGGAGAATGAGAAGGACAGTAACATTGGTCTCAAAAGGAGAGGCCCTGAAAACAAGCTGAAAAGTAAGATCAGAAAATTGGAGGAGGGAGACAAGGCGAAGCAGAGGGAAAATGATCTGGGATTAACCAAATGCAGACAGTGCCGATGGAATCAGAAATTCAGTGAAGGGGCTGAGTCAAGATGAACTAAGGATTCCTTTGTGTATTATCACCTGCTGCCCCTGGTTTTACATTCGTTTTTTCCAGTGGTTCTCAAAATGTGGTCTTTGGCTAGCAGCAAAAGCATCATCTGGGAAGTTATAAGGAATGCAAATTCTCAGGCCCCGCCCCAGGCCTACTGAATCTGAACCTCTAGGACTGGAAGCCAGCAATCTGTGTTTTAACAAGTTCTCCAGGGAGTTCTGATTTGTGCTAAAGTCTAAGGACCACTGGTTTATATGAAAATGTAGCCCTGGTGGGGTGGGACACAGGACTGATAAGGTTTGGTATGATATTGAGGGAAAAGTTTGAAGCCTGGGCCATTGACAATAATGGCAGATCATGGTGTATTTCTACGATGGGCAGCATGAGGGTACGGAGTGCCCAGGCTTGAAGAAGGGGTGCCAAATAAGGAGTAGAAGGGACCCATGTAGGGAGCTGGAAGGGTTTGAAAGATAAACTTTGCGTCCTTTGCAATTTTACATTCATTCCACAAATATTCACTGAATCCCAACTGTACATCAGCAGCGACTGTGCTAAGTGCCAGAGGACTCAAGAAAGAATGGGTGACAAAACTCCTATCTCTACCTTAGGGCTCTCCCAGGCCAGTTGCCAGATAGCTCCACAAATAACCAGTAATGTGATAAATGATATAATCAGTCAGGAGCAAGACCCTGCAGAGGAAAAGACCCAGACAGGTGAGAGAAGGCACCTCCAAGAAGAGCCATTTGGACTGAGTCTGGAAGAATGAGTAGTGGTTTATCTGGCAGTCAAGGGGGGACAGCAGAGAGGACAGCATGTGTATAATCGGAAAGAAAGGGCAGAGAAAATAATAGGAGGAGGGGACAGTGGTTATAAATGAGAATGGGAGATAAGGTGGAGCCAGATCTGGAAGGGTTAGATTGGTCATACCACATTACTTAGACTTTTTCCTCCAGAATAGGGATTCTCGAGCTGTGCTCTCCAGGGACAATGCCTACTCAGCCAGCACCTGGAACAGTGCCCAGAGCAAATGGGATGCTCACAGTGCAAAAAGGGAAAGAAAGAAAAAAGAAAGAAAGAAAAAACAAAAAGAAAAAGAAAAATCAGTTAATGGGTAGAAATTTCTCTATTTTAACTTTTTTTTTACCATAAATTTTCCTAAATCTTTGACAGATGCTCCTACTTATCCGCTAGCAGGCAACAAAACCAACGAACAAGTAGCAAATGAATATAAAACAGACAATCCCAGTACTGATCATGCTTAATTCAACAGTTTATTTTTTCATGGACATCTGTGCTTGTGGCTATGATTTTATATTGCACACACATAATGTAGACATACTTTCAGCTAGCAGAGGTGTTCTTTTGAGAAGTGTTTTATTTCATATGGTGTGATTTAATATATCAATTATTTCATGGTGTTCTGGAAAGAGCACCACCACATCCAGATGCTGTGCCACCTGAGCTAGTTGGAGAAACTATCCCTGAAGAGTTTTGAGCAGGGGAGTGACATGAACATATTTTCAATTTTGAAAGGTCACTCTGGCTCCAGCTGGAGAAAAAGATTGGAGCAGAGGGTGATTAAAGCAGTTAGGACTTGAGACTAAGGACACTGTTGTAGCAGTTCAGGCAAGACATGATGGTGACAGTGACACGGGAGTGGAGTGGCATAGACGGAATACAGTCAGCATGAAAAAGGGCCACCCATTAAGGGCCTTGTGTACTGTGCTAAGGGTGCTGAAGTA
>NW_012135792.1:39971-41331 GCF_000956105.1 Propithecus coquereli
AAGAATTGTTTATACTCATTAAAATCTATGAATGAGGTGAATTCTGTGGTATGTGAATTATATCTCAATGAGCTATTATATTAAGGAAAAACTGATGAACCTCTTCTGACCATCCCATCACTGTGACGTAAACTCAGCTGGGCCCTATGCACCCTGCCAAGGCTGCTACACAAAATGCAGGACAATCAATCATGCCTGGCATATGCCAAACCTGGCCCAAGCCTGAAGTTCACTCTGACCTCCTGATATTGCTTTAGTCTTTTTGTCTTGCAGGTTCCTGGCTCTGCATATCTAGCCTAAGGTGAGAGACTCTTTCCTCTGGTCCTGGGCTCTCAGAACTCTGTGGCTTAAACTCTCCTCTGCACCTCTTCCTCTGCATCCAGGGAAGAGAATCCTCATGCAATTGTGACTTATTTTCCATCAAATATAGTGCAGCATTTTTCAAAATCTGTGAATGCATTGAACTCAAGACACCTCATCAATGGAAAATGAGAGGTTTCTATTCATCATCTGCCCAATCCACATGTCCACTTGGAGTCTGCATTTCCTTGAACAAATTAACAGAGCTTTTGTTTGTTTCCAGCAGTTTCAAGTTCAATGTGTTCATATATCTTGTCACATCCATACAAAAATAGTCTAGTGAATCATGGAGGTCTAACAAATTGGATTTGGAAGCTCTTATATTCCAAAAAGTCCTTGATTAGAGATGGAAGCTCAGTAAATCTCCATACCTGGGATCAATCTCTTCCAAATAGCTCATAAGCTGGTCATGGTTAAAGGCATGAGCACACAGAAAGCTCATAAACTTCATTGCTTTCTCCATCACATCATGTGGTAAACTGGACTTGCAAAGTCCATGGAATGAGGCTTAAGGCAATGACAGCTGGGTCCACGAAATTTATTTTGGCTTGAATATGTTGTTTAAATCTTGTTTGCCTTAGAACTCCCCTCTTTGCTCAGCCCTATGATGGGTGCTGGAGAAATAGGAATGACCCGTATCTGTTCCTTCCCTCAGTCTGGTTAGGGAGACAGACAAATTTCCAATTCCTTTTTAGGGGAGGAGTGCTATGCGGTAAGCACAAGGTACTGAGAGAACACAGAAGAGCAACAAGTTAATCAGATGTGGATTTGAAAAGATGTCCTAGACCTTGAAGGATGAATTAGAGTTAGCTGGGGAAGGGAGAGTTGAGATTAGAGACAGTCTAGGCAAAGGAATAGCATGTACAAAGACCAGAAGGAAGAAAGAACATGATATGTTCAAGGAACTGTAAGGTATTCAGTGTGGCTAGAAGTCAGAGTTTGAGGAGACTAGAAATTGCCAGTAGCCTGATCATTGCCTTGAGTGCCATATTGAGGAGCC
>NW_012135792.1:47029-48395 GCF_000956105.1 Propithecus coquereli
CATCTGCTTGGCTTCTGATGAGGGCCACGTGGTAGGTCAAAACATGACAGAGAAGGTCAAAGAGGAAGTGGATACATGCAAAGAGAAAGAAACCTGAAGGGCTCCTGGTTTTATAACAACTCACTCTTGTGAGAACTGATCTATTTCTGTGAGAACTAATCCCATCTTGCCAGAGCGAGAACTCACTTGCTACTGCAGGAATGGCACCAAGACATTCATGAGGGGTATGCCCTCATGACCCAGACACCTCCCACTAGGCCCCATCTCCCAATATGGCCATGTTGGAAACCAAATTCCAACATGAGATTTGTTGGGGACAAACAAAACATATCCAAACCATAGCAAATAGTATCTGTCCTGATACTACCAGAGTATATATCTGTGCATTGCTCTCCATCTCCAAGACTACCACACTGGTTCAAGCCATCATCAACACTCATCTCAACTCTTGCCCTCTCGGATGGTCTAACTGCATCCCCTCATGTTCCCCACCCATCTGTTCTCTACACTGGAGCCACAATGGTTTTTTCACATTGGAAGTCTGATCATGTCACTTCCCTGCTTTGAACTCCTCAATGATTTCCCTTTGCACTTAGGATAAAGACCACAATCTTTAATCCACTTGACTACTGAATGTCTTGGCCCCCGCCTACCTCTCTGACCTGTCCCTCACTCTCTGTGCTTCCAATACACTGCACTGCTTTCGAGTGTCTCATCGTGCTCTTTCCTACCACAGGATCTTTGCACATGCTGCTCCCTCCATGGAATGCTGCCTTCCCTGCTTCACCTGGTGTCTCCAACTCTCCCTTCAGTCACCAGCTTAATCATCACTTAGTCATCAGGGGAGCCTTCTCTGATAGCCCAAGTCCCCCTATTTTATGCTCTTATAGCTCTTTGTACTTCTCTTTCATGGCCCTTACCACGGCTGCAGTTTGACCTTTATTTATCATATCATTAGATTGTCTGTCTCTTTCATCAGATTGTAAGCCCCATAAGATCAATATCTGTGGCCATTTTTTGTTCACCATTGTACCTCTGATAACTAATACAGTGTTTGGCACATAGTAGGTCCTGAATTACATTTGTTAAGTAAATGAATTAACCTCAGGAACAGTTTTAAATGCTAACTAAAGCAACAATGAGCCATCCTAGCGTACCCATAGATTGTCAAAGATTTAAAAGATTGAAAATATCTAGTGTGGGCAAGGGTTGAAGAAAATGAGCACTCTCATACTCCAGGTGGTGGGTGTGTAGGTTGATATGTCCTTTGTGGAGGCCAATTGGACCTTAAGATGTTCACGCCGTTTGACCTCGAAATTCTACCCCTGAAAATTTATTCCAAGAAAATGATCCCTCATGTGCATAA
>NW_012135792.1:51658-55233 GCF_000956105.1 Propithecus coquereli
GTATGGACTGCCACTGTCATTCGGTAGTGACAACAGGCCCAGCTTCACGGCAGAAATTACACAATCTCTGGCTAAAATGTTAGGAATCAAGGGGAAACTCCATACTGCCTACAGACCACAAAGTTCAGGGAAGATAGAACGCATGAACCAAACCCTCAAGACCACCCTCGTAAAGTTGTGTCCGGAGACACAACTACCCTGGACAGATCTACTCAGTTTAGCACTCCTCAAAGTCAGATGTACCCCGGGACCAACAGGGTACTCACCCTTTGAAATTCTATATGGAAGACCCCCACCCATAATTAAGAGGATCAAAGGAGATGGTAGGCAGGTAGAGGAAGAAAGTCTATGCACACAACTTGTTTCCCTATCCAAAGTCCTAAACCAGATTAATCATACTGTCTTAGAAAGGACTTCCATAGCCTCAGGACTCCTGGTCCATCCTCACCAATCTGGGGACTCAGTCTGGGTTAAGGACTGGAAAAAGACACCCTTAGAACCCACTTGGACAGGCCCTCATACTGTCGTCCTAGTCACCCCTACTGCTGTTAAAGTTACAGGTATAATACCTTGGATCCACCACTCAAGAGGAAACAAGGCTGCCCCTGAAGACTGCCTAGACTCCTGGACAGCGCAGCGGGACCCAGAAAATCCACTGAAGGTTCACCTACGTTGGAAACCCACCCAGACTACGACACCAGGGACTGAACCAGGCGAATGAACGAACTGGCTTTCAACATTGCTACCAGACTCTTCAGACTTTTGGCCATACTCTTGGGCATCGTACTGTGTACAGCGACCCCTAAAGACTGGACAGCAGGGGGAAAAATAACCCCTACTGTATTGTATTGGGCCACAGCAGGATGTTTCTTCTACTTTGGGCACTAACTCTAACCCCCTTAGCAGAGGGAGGGTCCCCTCCCACATGCCCGTGTTTATCGGAGGGAAAGACCTGCTTCCGACTACCGCCCGGACTCAGGTGGTGCACAGGGGCCAGGTCCCACTTTACCTCTTCAACCTACATGCCAGGAGATTGCTACTCCAGAGCCACCCCGTGTATCTATAAGGACTCAACCTATTGGACCGGGCAAATCTCTATCCCGGATCCTATCCATTGTGGGCACCCAATGGGAAAGGCGGTGTGCTGGTCCTACTATACACATGCAGGAATGTCAGACGGAGGGGGAGTACAAGACCAGACAAAAGAAAAACTTGACCAAAAAGTTAAAACAGAACTCATCCGAATTGGTCAAGCTACCCCACCCCCACACGGACGCCCCGACCTCAGTGGAATTCGAAAACTTACGGAACCCACTGAGACATCCCCATTAATTGCCAAATTCGTAAATATTACTCTAGGAGCCCTGCCCAACCATACTTCCTGCTGGGTTTGCCTCCCATTACAAAAGCGGGTCTTTATAGGAGTCCCAGTGCCCTCTGGGTGGAATGAAAGTACCAAGCCCACTGCCTAAACTATTTCCACTGCTATTCTGGGGCCAGCAGCTGACAATGTTAAACTGGCCATCCTCCCAAAGCCAAACATAACATGTCTCCATAAGATGCAAGGAAATCTCCCAGTATGGGAGGTCCCTGGAAATATATGTACACAGAATAAAACTGAGTCTGGGAAAGAAATGATCTGCTCTCCAAAAGGTATCTTTTTCCTCTGTGGAACTCAGGCATATTCCTGCCTTCCAGCAAACTGGTCTGGTAGCTGTGTACAAATATTCCTCACACCTGATATCCCTATTTTTAAAGACAATGAATTAGAAGAGGCTCTGAGCCCGCACACAAACATTCGGCAGAAGCGGGACCTCTTGGCTAGTCTCCTAATAGGAGGAGGAATTGCCGCCGGAATAGGAACCGGACTAGGTGGCCTGGGAACTTCATTAAACACATACTATAAATTATCCCAGGAATTAAATGAAGACATGGAAAGAGTAAGCAGACTCCCTCCTATCTCTACAAGCCCAAATAAATTCACTAGCTGCGGTGGCCTTACAAAACCGCCGAGCCCTAGACCTCCTTACCGCAGAAAAGGGGGGAACTTGCATCTTTCTGGGGAAAAATGTTGTTATTATGTAAATCAACCAGGGATAGTAACCACAAAAGTTAAAAAAATTAAAACAATAAAAGATAAAGAAAAAACCAAGATTTAGAACAGTCATGGGGCTTCAACCTCGGGCCACGGGCTACACGGTTACTGCCACTAGCAGGACCCATCATAACTATACTTCTCCCAGTAACCCTAGGCCCCCTCATCTGTAACTCAATCGCCAGGTTCATACAAAACGCCATTTCACAAAAAACGGCCTGGTTTTACAGGGATATCATCCCTTACATGATGCATTACAGAAAAATTTTTGTAATGAGCATCAAAGGGGGAAAATGATAGAGAAAAGAAAAATTCCACTAAGCAAAACCCCTCCCCATAAACAACCCCCTGCTGCTAAACTGCTGCCGCTCTTGCTTCTGTACACTGCTTGCAGCAACCTCTGCCCTGGTAAGATAAGACAGGAAGAAATTCCATCGAAACTCTATACCAGGAACTGGGGTCGCTCCAGACCCTGCCTCACTAAAGATAACCACATTGTACTGTGCCCTACACCCTCCCTAAAAGGAAACGTATGAAAGACTGCTACACTGTCTGTTCGGGGCTCAGAATTTGGTGGCAAGCCCCCTCTGAGCCCCCCGGCATAAATAAACCTGGTTCTCTCTACCCTTTTTGTGCCATTCGGTTGTTCTCGGTCCGCTTTCCTGGGACACCACAAGGAGCCAAGGAGACTCAGGGCCTCTGCTCTGTCCCAGGCATGGAGGGCGTCCCTTTCCTCTGACAGGGGATGAGGCCCCTAGAGGACACTTGACACCTCCCTGCCCTCCAGGTCTGTCTGTGGGGTGACTCTGGCCTGACTCCCCACTGGGCTGAGTGTATCCACTGAAGCCCAAGGAGGCGGCTGATGCGATCAGGCAGGAAGGCAACGGGCGGGCTCTGCGCTGAGGTGTGCAGTGGACTTTTGGCTACCTCGGCCCAGGGCAGCACCTCCTGCCCTTGCTCTTCCCTGAAGCCCCAGCGTCCTCCTGCCGCCCTCCAGGTCACTCGGGACTGGCTTCCGTGCTCCTGGCCTAGGGCACCCTCTTGACTGCTCAGGTTCCGTGGTGGCCGAGAGAAAGGCAGCCTGACGTGCTCAGGAAGGGCTAGAGGCACCCTCAGGGGACAGAGAGTTTTCACACTGGACTTGTACACGGTTCTTTGTACAAATCTTACAGCTTTTCTGTGAACTTGAAATAATTTCAAAATAAAAAGCAAAAAGACTAATGTAAAACAAACGATTACCTCCTGGAGACTACTTCCCTCCTTGTGGACATTTCTGATCAGGAAGTGGAGGGGCAGCTCTGTCACAGATGGGAACCAGTGTTCCTGGGGGACAGATAAGACATGATCCCCCCCATGCTCTGCCGACACCCCCCACACGTTATCTCCAGTGCATGCACTAGGTTCTTAGATACATCCAGTATTAACCCACTAAATCAATATAAGGCTTAGTGCCCAGGTATGCGACAGTGCCTTATGATAG
>NW_012135792.1:56764-57850 GCF_000956105.1 Propithecus coquereli
GTAGGTAGGCAGATCTATGTGGGAGGCCACATTTTAATCAAGAGGTTGCTTAGTGGCCACAGAACCAGAGCAAAGGGCTTAGCTTGATGGCTCTAACGTAGAAAGGCAGAAAGCAAGCATAGCCTGATACATGATCTCCACTGCAGTGATAAACTGGCTGCTCTGAATACAGCCTTTAAAACAACCCAACACACCTAGTGCTCCAGGAATCTACCCCAAGATTGTTTGATCCCGTTGCCCTAGACCCTCCTTGCTTGTGTAGCACTTGCCTTCTTCACCTGACTATGTCTCTGGCTGACAATAAACTCTCAGCTCCACAACCCAGCTTTGCATCTGTTTGTGGTCTCGTCTCTGACCCTCTGTTTTAACAATTCCCTTTGGTCTCCTTGAGGCTTAATTTGCAGCTTCTCCCTATAGAATTTCACTATGGACTTGCTCCCTGACTCATCCTGCTAAGCTTCTGTAGCTGCAGAGCCCCAGTGGGAGGCCCTGCCTCTCCTTGTCCCGCTCCTGGGGTAGTGGCAGGATGTGGGGATTCAGATATGCACCCAACAAGGGGAATTCCAGACAATTCGATAAGCTGAGCGAGGCCCTAGGACTTGACTGCACTGGGTAGGCCCTGATACCTTTTTCCCTCTCAGATTCCTGTTTCTCTGTGTTGATCACCCCCCTTCAGACAGACATCTTCTTTCTTTAACTTATAACATTAAAGTAAGTTAGAATCTATTTCTTTTTTTTTGAGACACAGTCTGACTCTGTTACCCTAGGTACAGTGCAGTGGGGACTGAGAAACACACAGTGTCCAGTTGTAGCTGGAACTGTAGCGTGAGGACTGGGGGTGACAGGGCACTACTTTTCACCCTGCGGAGCAGAAACGCAGAGCAAGGCCGTCTGCAGAGGGGACCGTGCAGCAGATGCGCACAGGGAGGGACGGGAAGGAGGCGCTCACCCTCTGTGCCACTCCCGCCTCCTGAACACCTCGGGTGTGCCACGTGCAGAGCTACGGCTTTCCCTCCATTAGCTCACTGCGTCGTCTTAGCATGTATCACCCCATGTTCAAAATGAGGAACGTGGGGCTCAGAAAGG
>NW_012135792.1:59585-61240 GCF_000956105.1 Propithecus coquereli
TCCAGTGTGTCCTCAACACAGCAGCCAAGGGGCCAGGTACGGTGGCTCACGCCTGTAATCCTAGCACTTCAGGAGGCCAAGGTGGGAGGATTACTTGAGCCTAGGAGTTTGAGACCAGCCTGAACAACATTGCAAGACCTTCCCTCTACAAAGAATTATTTTTAAAAAAGTTAGCCAGCTGTGGGGGTGCACGTTTGTGGTCCTACTTACTCATGAGGCTGAGACAGGAGGATCCCTTCAGCCCAGGAACTCAATCAAGGTCACAGAGAGCTAGGATCATGTCACAGCACTCCAGTCTGGGAAACACAGTGAGACCCCATGAAAAAAAAAAAAGCCGACATCAGCCAAGGAATGTTTCCAAACCACAAACGTGCCACTTCCCTGTGAAAAATCGTGCACAGAGCCTTCCTCGTTGCTTGGTCATGGTGTCTAAGCTGCTACGATAGGCCCAGGCCTCCCCCTTCCAGCCTCTTTTCCTGGCAACGCCAACCGTGTATAGCGAAGCAGAACTCCCCGCAGTTTCCCCAAACTCCCTGCAGTTTCCTGTCTCTGGGCGTTTGCTCATGCTGTTCCTTCTGCTTCAGAAGCCCTTCCTTCACAGTCCCCTACCTCCAGTGACTCGGGTAGGTCCTACTCATTCTTCCAGAGTGGGCTCAGGGGCACATGCCCTCCACCCCAGGCTGGGTCAGGGCCCCTCCCCTGGGCTCCCACAGCACCCAGCACTTACGCCTCTCAGAGCACTTACCGTGTTGCCTGGAATCGCCTGCTTGTCTGTCCCCCCACTCAAGGGCAGGGACCATGTGGGTCCCAGTCTCCACTCCACCCCCAGCTCTTAGCACTGTGCCTGGCACACTGTGTGCACTGCGGAAATTTTCAGCCAACAGCACTGAGCTGGTGAGGATGAAACTAGTGAGGCTCAGGGAGGACCTGTGCACTTACCCTGACCCCGCTCCCGCTCACTGTCAGTACAAGTCTGGCTGTTCTGCTGGTCGTAGCCCAACCTAGCTCTGGCCTCATCCCTAATTAAGGCGGACTGGGGCTGGGGGATGATGCCAGTGACACGTGAAACAGTCTCCCAACTGCAACACAGCTCCCATCTCCTGTCATGGCTAAGTGTGACTGATGCCACTTCCTTTCGCACATTATTTATTTTTCTTACAGATACGAGGTCTCACTATATCGCCCTCCCGGGCTAAGGCGATCCTCCCACCTCAGCGTCCCACGTAGCCGGGGCTACTGGCGCGAAACACCACACCCGACTTGTTTCCACTTCTCTAATGCAAACACTACAGGGAGAGGGAGCACATTTAACTGGTAGTTAGCCTTGGACCCCGTATGTCAGTGCAGTTGCCAACTCTGCCCTTCTTCCTCACAGAAATAGCTCAACAACTAGCTGGGACAGTTCACTGGATCCTATACGGCGAATCCAATGGCAGAGTTTCAGGAAAAAGAAAACAATGTATTTTCATTCCTTCCGTCCATAAATACTCATTGACAAGCTGCTGTGTCCCCAGCACTGTGCCGGAAACTGGGGACACAATTTTGGGAGGGACTGACACCATCCCAGCCCTCCTTACAGATTAGAGAGGCTCATAATCAAGAATGACATAGAAACATGTAAAGTTACAGCCATACTCGGGTCTAGGAAGGAGAGT
>NW_012135793.1:0-763 GCF_000956105.1 Propithecus coquereli
TTTATATAGTTGTGCCCATAATAGCATCAAGTGATTTATCAGATGCAGTATAATAAGAAGATCACTTGACTACCTGAAGGTTCCAGGATTGTTTTTAAAAAAAACTCTTCAAAATAACTGATTTTTGAGAACATACGGTGCAATGCTGGCAATTTTCCAGTATACCACAACACATAACACATGCATACACATGCACACCAAACACTGATATATTTTATTTTCAAAATAAATCTGTTTTCTGAATTAAAGTATTTGATAGTGAACACCAATAAAACCAAAAGTTTAATTGTCAAAGGTGCACATCATTTAGTGTTGCATACTCAACGTTTCCCTAATGGCTATACTCAGTTACATGTACACAGAATTGTTGCTATGGCCACATAAACACTGGGAGGTATATTTCTGAGTTATTTTTTTCCATTGGTAGCACTAGATGCATTCAATTTTTTCACACTTTCTTGTTTTATTTACTTTATGATCAATTACATGCCTCTATAAGAATTCCTTCCAGGTTAAGAGTGCAATATAGGACCACAAAACAACAAAATTGATTCATATAGGAAGAAATCTTCAACCAGAGTGATAATCCTTATTTTAATTGGGTTTATTTTCAACACACCTAACTATTCTCGATGATAAGAACTGCATGATTTTGCAAGAGGAAGGCGTATGCTTTCTTTGTGTGTCACAGCTTCTGCAGAGGATTTATATTTCAGTCTTGATCATGTCATGGAAGAAAAATAAGAAAGGAAATGGAAAAGTT
>NW_012135793.1:2723-3167 GCF_000956105.1 Propithecus coquereli
GTTTCATGGAAAGTAATTACATTTTTCCAAATAAAAAAATATCTGAGAAAAGTGGCATTGCTTTATATTTCACAACTGTCTTTAGTGTCTGGCTCAATAGATAATGACTGGAATCCTACATTTACTTCTACATTCAACCTGTTTTCATGGGCTATTTCAGTTGAAGTACATGAGGAAAGTTTGGCTTTTCATACATATAGCTAAAAAGAGAAGGAGTATTTTAATAGTCCTTTCAGATAATTGGGATATTATGTTTGATACTACATCAAAACTCACAAAATTGTATTTTTTTAAAGGTTAGCTACAATATAGAATCTCAAACTTTACCAATAACTTTTTGTTTTCTGACACATTAAAATTCATTATCCTATCTTGCACTTTGAATGAATCATCTCCCATGCTTCATCTTTTAACACCTTACACTGATCATTTGAAAACTATTAG
>NW_012135794.1:0-718 GCF_000956105.1 Propithecus coquereli
CTGTCAAATAAAATAATGTTTTAAAATAAAGGCATATTTGATATCACATACACATAAATTAAGCCATGAAAAGTTTTTAAAAATTGTTTCATGTTCTTTAATTGAGATACCAATTATCGTCATTCTTTAATTTACCTGAAGAAAACGCACATGAGGCCTAGGAATCTATTTTCCCTATTACAGGGGAAGCAAGCAAGAAACAAATTTCATTCTTATGAAAGACTTAATGAGGGAAAAAACACAGGATGGAAAGCCCTGATCTGACCTTCAAACAAAAAAGTCCTTTGAAAATAATGAAGTAAGTAATTTCCTCCCCTCTCTTGGCAATGCCATCTCAATCTCTAAGAATTTCCTATTCACTCCTTGACCTTTCAAATGAGGTCATCACCAAAGGAAATGTCTTACTTCAAGACTGCAGACTTTAGAGATCTTAAAGAGTTTCAGAGTATAGATCTTGTAAGATCCTGCTCTCCTGAAGAGGAAGAACAAGCAAGAGTTATTTGCCAAAGAAATCACTTTCTAATGAGTTTCAAAATGCTTGAGTGTTTCATGAATGTATAGCTGTGCTGTGCACAACTGGACGCTATGTAGTTCTGATATTTCGATGTCTTTCCTAATTGCTTATATCCTAAAATAATGCATTAGTGATTGAGGATTGCCACTTATTGATAAGATTATTTCTGTTTTAGAAATTTAGATTCTGTGCATAAAAATAAAC
>NW_012135794.1:2278-3105 GCF_000956105.1 Propithecus coquereli
CAAATAATATTTCTTCGTGTTTTGTTTAATAATAGTCCTTTGCAGAAAAAAGTTTAGTAATTTATAAGAGTGCTGAACTAACTCTTGAAAACATTCGTATGTCTATTTTCATTTCCTATGTTTTTCCAGACAAGATTAGCTGAATACTACCCAAAAGGTTTTCCCAGCTATATCAAACATAATCAATATCTTGATTTGTGAACTCGAAGAACAAAAAACAAATTTCTTCCATTTATATACACATGATGTTTGTATAGAATTTATAATTTGAAAAATTTTTTATACTATTTTCTCTGCATGTTCACTATTACATAGGGTATATTGAGTCATATGCTATAATATTTTAAGAATGATATCTTCTTCAAAATAACTTTGGTGATAGTTAAAGCTTGGTTTACCTCAACTAAGTAAATGGACATCTTTGAAAAGTCATTGTTGCTAGATTCCGATGAATAAACTATTCAATATAATGACTTTGATTGCTATTATACTTCCCAGAATACAGTTAACTTTATAAAATCCAGGAGTTTTTTTATTCTAAATTTCTTTAGCTATACAAGCTTGAAAAATGAATTAATCCTTTTGAGATTTAAAGCTAACATCTGTTGATTTTGATTGAAAATTAACAATATTTATCTCCTTGAATTTATAAAGAGTTTAAAGGATAAGTTTGAAAGAATACGATTGCATCAGACTGTGACACTTCTGTGATAGGCACACTTGATAAATGTTGGTTCCTCTCATTTTTTTTCTTTTGTGATTCAGAAGCTACCTTAGGTGAAAATATAAAATAACCTAAAGGAGATTATTACTGCTTGAAATATGAA
>NW_012135795.1:0-1833 GCF_000956105.1 Propithecus coquereli
GGAGACCACCATGATGTTTTGAACCGACTTTGTTTTAGACTACAAAGTATCAGAAACAATGAAGCAATGGAGAAGTGAAATCATATTCGCTGCCCATATTTAATGGAATGGTCTAGGTATTTTGACACAAGAGGTCTCATTTAATTCTTATTTCAATTTTGTACAATGGACTGATTTCCATTTTACAGCTGAAGACAATGAGGCCCAGAGGGGTTAAGAAAGTTGCCTAAAAATGACACAGCTAAGATAGAAACCAAGGCATATCTAACTCCAAAGTCTAATCCATTCATCCTGGGTAGAATCGGAATGCCAAATCATCTAGCCTGTGTTTTAGACAAGTAGGCACCACTGAGAAGAAATAGCATTATAGGACATAATTAGTCTACCCTGGGTGTTAAAGTGCAGGTATACAGTTACCCAAGGAAGGAGAGCCAGCAGCTCTAAGCTTTCCTGGCCAATCCTGTATCAAACAGGAGGAAGAAGGTGAGATTTAAAAATAAGTCAATTGAGGTAAAAATCTGTCAAAAATAAACTGCAAGTGATTACTGGAAAGGAACTGTGACTGACTAACCTATCAAGCTGCTGAACAGAATGGCTTATTTTGTGCAGGTGAAGTCAGTATTACTTTTTAAGCTTCCAATATATGCCCAGCAGTAGGAAATGAAAAATGAAAAGAACCTTCAATGTAACCATCTCCAGACAATACTCATGTCTTTTTCAGACACTGATGTTTTTGATGTCCTATTAGAATAGAATGATATTTAGTACTCTCTGAGGCATATTTATGCATATTCTGCTCCCTCTCTTTGCCACTGAGTTGTTAACTCCTTGGGGACAGTGGCCTTCCTATAGTTCTTACTGCTGTGCCCATTGTATCCCTCCTCTTTAGTAGGTTCTGAATAAGTTATGAACGAATGAATGAATGAATGATTATAATTAACCGAACATGCTAGTAAGTTTGTCTGGATGAATGATGCATCCTATAGGTTTTAGCATGGTAGTGAAGCTACTTCTATCTCCTTGAATAAAAATTATCCTGTATTTTTGGGGAAGGTCATTCTTTGTGTACCAATGTGTAGCTGAAGGAACCATGCAAAGGAATGATCCCACCTCACTCCCCTTAGCCGACCAGATAGAGCCTGTTCTCCCTCTTCTGTTTCTCCCACTCGAGTCAGACATCTAATTCATACACTCTCAGAAATGTAATTTTAACCTTCTTTGCCTTATCTAGGTAAGGGTAGCTGTATATAAATCCTAACGTATTAAAATCATTCTGAATTAAAACAGATATCATAAGACTGTTCTAATTTAAATTGATAATGCTGAAACAAAATCTAGTTAAAATCAGACATCAGGGTATAAGTCTAAATTTTTATTTTCATTGTGATATTTCCCTAACAGGATAAAAAAAAATACTTCTAATTGTCCCCTAAGTACTTCCTCTGGATCTCTGTCAATTACTTAATCTGTCACATTGCAGGATATTCACCCAGTTCAAGGTATAGGTTTTACTTGGGTCTTAGCTCAGTGTGTCCTCAGCTATACTCCAGTGTTTCCCTGAGGACTCTGCAGGGGAGCAGGCACCACAGACCAGCTCAGCCCTTCCTGCCAGCTCCCCTGGAGAGGGTGAAGTGCACACAATAAAAAAACGTAATGATAACGAGCTTTGCAATTCCTCGGTCATCTTAGTTCTGATGGTAATCTTAATGTTCTCATGAGAAATCTGTCACTCATTGTGGGAAGCTACTACCATTGATGGAAGATTTTGTTTTGTTTTGTTTTGTTTGTTTGCTCTTGGCCAGGTTATGTATGAAAACTATGAGAATGTTTCTC
>NW_012135795.1:4713-5042 GCF_000956105.1 Propithecus coquereli
GATCATCTTAGAAAATCTGTATTATACCATTGTAATCAAAAGTACTAAATTTAATTTAGACCAAATAATAAGAAGACGTAAAAACAAAAAAAAAATTGTTAAACATTGTCACAAGATGTATTCATATCTAAAAGTTGTCTCCAAAGATATTAAACATGTGATAAACTGAAATAAGAGTGATTATCTTTTTAACTACTCATTTTAACTTTGAAAAATATATTATAAAAAGCGAAATAATTACACTTATAGTTCCTCTTACCTCCATGTTTTTGTTATATCATTTCCTAGACATCAAGATTGGTAACATTTATATTCCATTTGCTTAACCA
>NW_012135796.1:0-775 GCF_000956105.1 Propithecus coquereli
TGATAAAATTAACTATATTAATTTTTTAAAATTTCGTATGACAAAAGTTATCATAAGCAAAATAAAAAGACAACAAACTGGAAGAAAATATTTGAAAATCATCACAGACACAGGGGTAATTTGTTATATACAAAAAGTTCCTACAAATCAACAAGAAAAATGATTAAGAGCACAATTTTAAATAGGTAAAAAATAGGAAGAAACAGTTCACAAAAAAAGAAACTATAAGTGATTCAAACATCTGAAAAGATGCAAACAATAAGTCTAACACAGATTTAACTACACTGAGACAACGTCTTTCACCTATCAAATTCAAAAATCAAAAACCTAATTAACCACTTGTGAATCTGTGGGGAAAGAATTACACTGATACATTAATGCAAAGAATGTAAATTCACACAATCTCTATGTAGAACAATTTGGCAATATCTATCAAAATTACAAATGCACATTGAAATTTATCCAAGATACATGATTTGCACATTATGCCTAAATGATACACAGAGTAAAAGGAACTCTAAGATATATTAAGTGGAAAAAAGGCAAGTACAGAATGCTAATATTTCTGGAGGAGAAGAAAACTATACAAATGTGATTATATATGTTATGCATACCTCTAGAAAGATACATAAGAAACTCATGTTAGTTGCCTCTAGGGATTGAGTTGCTGGGGACTTGGTGAGGTTTTTTTCCCTATATACCCTTTCATATCTCTTGAGTACAAATCATATAAATGTAACATTTATTCAAAAGTAAATAATATTAAATTTTCAAA
>NW_012135796.1:3250-3647 GCF_000956105.1 Propithecus coquereli
AATACATCCTACCACAAACATGTAAAACAAAGAAGCAAACAAAAACAAGAACTTCTCTGTGCATTTTACTTGATTAATAAAATAATTTCAGCATTAAGGTGATGCAGACTGAGTTGTCTCTGTAATTCGGATAAGAAATGATAATGGGAGATGGTGAATCCAAGAGCTCTGTGATTTATGCAGCTCATATCTGCAGACATTTATTAAACATAAAAAGGTGGGTATGCTTTTGGAGGCTTTTTCTCACAAGTATATATATCTTGCTTCCACTTTTAGGCCAACGATTTAATTTTATCTATTGAGTTTTTAATATTTTCCAATGCATAGTAATGGACTCTCCTGAAATTGACACACAAATACTTCTATGATTGACTGCAGTATTATTGGACAGTTCCCA
>NW_012135797.1:0-885 GCF_000956105.1 Propithecus coquereli
CTGGAGACCACCAAGCTTTTCGCGGGCTTTTTATCGCATCCCGTGGGCTAGTCGGCCATCTTAGATGAGCAGACCGGACCACATGGCTCCGGACAAATGTCCAAGCAATGCAGAGTTTATTTAGCCCTTCGTATGCAATAAACCTAAAATCAACACCTTCTTCTCAACTCTTCCTTGACTTTCAAAAATATTTTACAGAATTTTTTTCTGTATTGAAGATATTGAAAATACCTAAAGGCGAGGTGAAGGAAAAGAGAGTCTGGACATTCAGCAGAGTAACTTTTAAAAAGGAAACATGACTAATTTCTACTCATGTCTCCTTAGAGATATTGAAGAGATGCTTGCCAACCTAACGGTTTGCAAAGGTAATCTGCACATGTACAACACTCTTTCTCTGAGTAAGAGTAAAGGCAATGGATGTTCAAACTTTTTTTCTTACTTTGAAGGATGCTGTGATCTTCCTCCATCTTTCCTTTTATTCTCTGTAATTTTTCAACCACCCAACAAAACACTGATAACAGGTGCTTTTATTTAAGAGTAGCTCTGCCTTATTAGAATGTATTTTGGCCATGGAAAATATTTTGAGTAAGGGAGAAACATCAACAAATTTAGAAAGCAATACTAAGCAAAACTAATTGAGTCTACCAAGAGCTTCCAGGGTCACCATGTTTGCGTTTGGGTTCTGGTAGAGAAATGCTTAGGTTTTGTGCTGACATGTGACCAGGTGAGGTCCTGGCCCCTACCAGAGCTTTGTAATTTGCATGGCATTGTAATGCTGTAGCTGTGATTGTATAGCATTTTGGGCAAATTTTCTTTTCTTCTTCATTCAGCATGTTTGAATTCTCCATAGTTTCTGCTGGGAAAATTCATATGTTCAGCTTTCAG
>NW_012135797.1:3715-4435 GCF_000956105.1 Propithecus coquereli
TGGCAAATAAGAGATACTACACCTGCAGAGATTTTGACAACTTTGTGGTGTTTGAGGGGAAGAAGTCACAGAGCTGTGAGGGGCCGAAATCCTGCAGTGAGTAAAGGATCCGAGATGGAGCCTGACGCTCAGCCTGTTCTCCCCAGGATGCTGGCAGAACTTCTGTATAACATGGGCAGAGTTCTCCAGAAACCTGGAACATCCAGAATATAAAGATTAGCAATCAGGACCGCCCCCCACCCCGGGGAGGAGCCCCGGCAATATCCAGATCTTACTGGACTCCTGCAGGGCTGCGCCCTGGAGCTGGGTGTTAAGTGAGGCAGGGGACCTGGCAACGTGGCTCTAACTCACTTCCACCGAGTTCGCGACGGGACTGGGGAGATTAGCCCCGACTCTGGCTGGAGGGACGGGTGGGAACCGTGTGGAGGAAGCATGACTGTGTGCCACCAGAATCGTTTACATACAATGTCACCGTTTACCAAATACTACTGGTCATGCCAAGAGACTGGACTAAAGAATTAAAATCTGAGGGAAAAAGAATGGCAATGGGAACACGCACAGGTGATCACGATTTCAGAATTAGAAGTTGAGAATCTTGGAATAACTATGAGGAATTTATTTAATAAACCAGAGAGAAAAGATCTTAAAATATGTAAAGATATGTACTTTTTTACCAGAAAATTTCAACCTAGCAACACAAAAATAAGAAATTTTAATTAG
>NW_012135798.1:0-941 GCF_000956105.1 Propithecus coquereli
CAACATAAAAGCCCAAGGAAGTTTAAAACTTACAGATCTTATAAAACAGTTACACAATTAAGACCACAAAGTAATTTTAATAAGATAACAATTAACATTATGATAGGAACAAACCTCACATATCAATATTATCTTTGAAGATAAGTGGAATAACTTGTCCACTTAAAAGATATAGACTATTTAGCGTGATGGACACACTAAAAGCCCTGACTTAAGCATTATACAAGGTATCCATACAACACAAACATATATACTGCCTTGATATTTTGAAATTAAAAAAAATTGAAACACTAAAAGCCCTGACTTAAGCATTATACAAGGTATCCATACAACGCAAACATATATACTGCCTTGATATTTTGAAATTAAAAAAAATTGAAAGAAAATTTAAAAATGATATAGCCTGGTGGAATGGATGAACAATCAAGAGCCAGCGGTATGCTGCTTACAAGAAACCCACCTAATGAGTAAAGACATTTACAGACTCAAAGGAAAGGGGTGGAAAAAGATATGCCACACAAATGGAAACCCAAAGCAAACAGAAGTAGCTATACTTATATTAGATAAAACAAACTTTAAATCAACAACTTCAAAAAGACAAGGATCATTATATAATGATAAAATGATCAATTCAACAAGAAGATGTAACAATTCTAAATATATACGTACCCAACACTGGAGCCCCAGATTCATAAAACAAACACCATTAGACATCAGAAAGGATATAGACAACAATACAATAATAGTGGGGGAATTCAACACTGTACTGATAGCAGTAGACAAATCATTGAGGCAGAAATTCAACAAAAACTCTGGACTTAAACTGGATGCTAGACCAAATGGACCTAATAGACATTTACAGAACATTCTACCCAACAACTGCAGAATATATGTTCTTCTCATCTGAACATGGAACATTCTCCACATTAGAGCACATGCTT
>NW_012135798.1:11647-12004 GCF_000956105.1 Propithecus coquereli
ATAGGCATATTTTTGAGGGACTGCAGTACATTTATAAATTAACTTAGAGAGAACAGATTTCTTTAGGATGCTCCAGTGATAAGACATATCTTGCCATTTGTTCATGTCTAGTTTTTGTGCCTTCAAAAGTATTTGAAAGATATGCACTTGTGTATGGATAAATTTTGCATGCTTTGTATTACATTTATTCTTTAGAATTTTTCTTTATTGTTTATATTCAAAGTGAGGATGGGTTTTTCTCTTTCATTTATCTCTTCTCTCCAGTCACTATTTATGTATATAAAAGCTGTTGGTTTGCATCAGTTAATTTTCAACAATTTACTTAATTACTTTATTGTTGAGTGACTTCTCAGCTCT
>NW_012135799.1:0-2001 GCF_000956105.1 Propithecus coquereli
AAAAAAAAAAAAAAAAAAGAACACTCCAAATCTGGCTCTAATCTCCCTTTCTGATCTTTCCTTCGCTGATCCTTTTCAAAAATTCTGCTCTAGATAAATGATCCATTCACATTTCCCTAAATAGCCCAGGGATATTTCTACAGCTCCTCTTTTGCTGACTCCCTTGCCATGACTGCCTCGTCCTCCCATCTCCTCTCCTCTTATTAAAGGTCTGCATTTAAATCATAGCTTAAGTCTCACTTCCTCTACAAAGCCTTTCCTACCTCTTACTTATCCCTCTGTCTCATGTCTCATGTCACTGACATGCCCAGGTTCAAGGCAGGGACCATCGGCATCAGCTTACCATAAAGGAGTTACCGGCTTCATATCATAAGACGACTGTGTTTAATGGGATATACTGGTACATTTGTTATATAATGGTATATACCATTTGGCATATAATGGTGTAATATATATTGGTATATTTTTGGAAAATGTAATCTGCTCAAATATATAAAGTATTAGCAGAATGCACGTTCACAGTTTTCCTTAGAAATATTACTTGGTATTATAAACACCATCATCACCCAACTTCCCTCACCCTCACCACATACCTACAATTTTTTTACTTTATTTGAGTTACACAGCATTGGTGCACATTTACATTTTATATCCACTGAAATAATATGTTTTACAAACTGGGAACCACTGATTCATGCCATTTACTAGACAGTTGGCACATGATAGAATATATTGTTATTATTCTATCTAGTCTGTCTTTCTTACTAGTCACCCTTCAGGGGTAAGGAGTGGCTTTTATTTTTGGTCATTAAATATGAAATGTCCAATTTCAAATCAAAAGTGTAGTTTATTATATCTCAAACAAGAAGCAGTACAATTAATCAAAGTATGCACCTAAACTATCAACATAGTTTTGCCATCTTAACGGCAGCTTGTTTATGCCAGCAGCAAAGAAGCCTGGAGACTGAGTGGTGATGAAATTGTGAAAGGCATTCTCCACAGCTTGTTGAGAATTGAATATTTTACCTTGCAAGACGTGATCCAAAGCCTGGAAGAAGTAGTAGTCAGTTGGTGCAAGGTCTGGTCAATACAGTGGATGATTGAGAGTTTCCAAGGCCAGCCTCTGTTGTTTGAACAGTGTTGTTTGTGTGACATGTGGTCAAGCATTGTCTTGCAAGAGGATTGGCCTGTCTCTATTGACCAATTTTGGCTGCTTAATCACAAGAATCCTCATTATTTTGTCCAACTGGTTGCAGTAGACATCCACTGCAATGGACTGACCAGGTTTCATGATGCTGTAGTGAATAATACCAATGCTGGACCACCAAACAGACACTATTAGCTTTTTTTTTTTCTGATGAATATTTGGTTTTGGACTGTGTTTGGGCACTTCATCTTTATCCACCCATTGTGCCGAATGTTTGTAATTGTCAAAAAGAATCCATTTTTCATCACACATAACAATACGGTGTAGAATGGTTTGCCTTTATGTCATGACAGCAAAGAAAGGCAGGTTTTGAGAAGATTTCTCTTCTGATGGTCATTTAATTCATGCAGAACCCATCTATCCAGCTTCTTTGCCTTGCCGATTTGTTTTAAATGGTCAAATATTGGTGGAACAGTAACGTCAAACCTTGCTGCTAATTCACATGTAGGTTGGGATGGATTCACTTCCACTACAGCTCTCAGCTCATCATTATCCACCTTGGTCTTAGGTCCCCCATGTGGCTCATTTTCAAGATTAAAATCACCAGAACAGAACTTCTCAAACCATTGATGTACTGTGCATGCATTAGCCACATCCTTCCCAAACACTTCGGTGATATTTTGAGCTGTGTGTGCTGCACTGGTTCCAAGACAGAACTCATATTTGAAAATAACACAAATTTTTGACTTATCCATGGTTTCACAAAAATTGCTCTTAAAAAATGTGAAAGATAATCACAAGCCAAAAACATGTGTTTGAAAGACTGAGGATGTACTTTCACAATAAAAATAAAG
>NW_012135799.1:2051-2646 GCF_000956105.1 Propithecus coquereli
TTAGCTCCTGTGTGTCCTATTTAAATTTTTTTATTGCACTCAGGAAGTTATCATAAAATATTATGAAATGGTTTCCTTTATTTTCTTTGAAGTTGACTTTTATATATGGTATGAAGTGAGAATCAAAGTTAATTATTTTACTGTTTTATTCAGTTGACCCAGAGATATTTATAAAAAGATCATACTTAACCTTCTGCCATTAATCATGGGACTATACATGTGTGAATTTGTTTCTAGATTGTATTTGAAAAGCAGTTAATTGTTAAACTTATTCTCATGAAAGAATGCCTGTAATATGATTCTTTTCTCAGGAAGTGTTTTAATACATACTTACTAAGATCTAGGCATCATGCTAAGTATTTTACCTGCATCGTTTCATTTTAAATGTTATCAACCCCCTACAACAGTGGTCCCCAACCTTCTGTTTTCATGGAAGACAATTTTTGCACAGACTGGGGATTGGTGGGGGATGGTTTCAGGATGATTGAACTGCATTACATTCCAGAGACACAGCACCCATCAACTTTTATTATTATAGTAGGTCTATTCACTTTGCATAAGTGAGGCATGAAATCTTCATACTGGCAGATATTAT
>NW_012135800.1:0-310 GCF_000956105.1 Propithecus coquereli
AACATTTGTTAAGATGGTAGAGTTCATGGTAAGTATTTTTACCACACACACAGAAAATACAGAAACAAAGGGACATGGAAACACTGGAAGGTGTTGTGTATGTCTATTACATTGATTATGGTAATGGTATCACTGGTGTTTATGTCCAAACTCATCAAATTGTACACATTAAATATGGGAAGTTCTTTGTATTAATATATCAATTATACTTCAACTACTCTGCTTAAAAAATAAGTAAAAACTAAATAAGTCCAGAATTAATGGAGAGATATACCATGTTCATAGATTGAGAGAATTAATATTGATAACT
>NW_012135800.1:6202-7180 GCF_000956105.1 Propithecus coquereli
GCCTTAGGTTTAAATCTGTTATCAATCGTGAGTTGATTTTTTTGAGAGATGAGGGATGCTTATCCTGTTTCAGTCTTCTACATGTGGCTATCCAATTTTCCCAGCACCATTTATTCAATAAGGATTTTTCCCCTAGTGTATGTTTTTGTCTGTTTTGTCAAAGATTAGATGGCTATATGAGGACGGTTTTATATCTGGGTTCTCAGTTCTGTTCCATTGGTCTATGTCTATGTTCTTGTGCCAATACCATGCTGTTTTAGTTACTATAACCTTGTAGTATAGCTTGAAGTCTGGTAAATTGATGCTTCCCAACTTGTTCTTTTTACTGAAAGTTGCTTTTGCTATATGGGTTCTTCTCTGGTTCCACATGAAACAATCATTAGAGTGAATAGACAACGTACAGAATGGTAGAAACTATTTGCATGCTATACATCTGGCAAAGGGCTGATAACTAGAATCTATATAGAGCTCAGGAAAATCAGCAAGGGAAAAACAAACAACCCCATTAAAAAGTGTGCAAAGGACATGAACAGAAACTTTTCAAAAGAAAACAGACTAATGTCCAATAAACATACGAAAAAAATGCTCAACATCTCTAATCATCAGGGATATGCAAATCAAAACCACAATGAGATGTCACTTAACTCCTGTGAGAACAGCTTTTATTAAAAAGTTCCAAAACAACAAATGTTGGTGTGAATGTGGAGAGATAGGAACACTCATACACTCACAATTTATTTATCCATTCATCCATCTATGGACACAGGTTGTTTCCATATGTTGGCTACTTTGAATAATGCTGCAATAAACATATGAACATGGGAGTGTAGATATCTCTTTGAGATTCTGCTTTCAAATTATTTTCAGTATTTACTCAGAAGTAAGATTCATGAATCATATGGTAGTTCTATTTTTAGTTTTTTGTGGAGTCTCCATATTGTTTTCTGTATGGCTGTACCAATTTACCAAAAATGTAGC
>NW_012135801.1:0-647 GCF_000956105.1 Propithecus coquereli
AGATAGACTAATGGCCAATAAAAATATGAAAAAATGCTCAACATCTCTAATCATCAGGGAAATACAAATCAAAACCACAATGAGCTATCACTTAACTCCACTGAGAATGGGTTTTATCAAAAAGTCTCAAAACAGCAAATGTTGGTGTGGATGCAGAGGGATAGGAACACTCATACACTGCTGGTGGGACTGCAAACTAGTACAACCTCTGTGGAAAACAAAATGGCAATATTTCAAAGAACTAAAAGTAGAACTACCATTTGATCCAGCAATCCCACTACTGGGTATCTACTCAAAGGAAAAAAAGACATTCTGTAAAATAGACATCGGCACTCAAATGTTTACAGCAGCACAATTCAAAATTGCAAAGATGTGGAAACAACCCAAGTACCCATCAATATATGAGTGGATTAATAAAATGTGGTATATGGATACCATGGAGCACTACTCAGCTGTTAAAAAAAATGGTCAACTACCTCTTATATTATCTTGGATGGAGCTGGAGCCCATTCTTCTAAGTGAAATATCACAAGAATGGAAAAATAAACACCGCGTGCACTCACCATTAAATTGGTACTAATCAATCAAGACTTATGTGCACATATGGGAAGCAACATTCATAGGGTGTTGAGCAGGTGGGAAGGGGG
>NW_012135801.1:11432-11890 GCF_000956105.1 Propithecus coquereli
CCTAGCTCACAGCAACCTCAAACTCCTGGGCTCAAGCGATCCTCCTTCCTCAGCCTCCCGAGTAGCTGGGACTATAGGCGCGAGCCATCACCCCCGGCTAATTTTTTTTTTATTTCTATTTTTAGTTGACTTGCTAATTTTTTCTATTTTTAATAGAGACGGGGTCTCGCTCTTGCTCAGAGCTGGTCTCGAACTCCTGAGCTCAAGTGATCCTCCTGCCTCGGCCTCCCAGAGTGCTAGGATTACAGGCGTGAGCCACCGCACCTGGCCAATGGGTTTCTTTTTAATTAAATTTTTAAATATTTTACTTATCTCAGTTTTAATATCTAATCCAAAATATTAATATTAATAGATTTGAACCGGGTAAAGTTTAGAGTCCATGTCCTTAACCAGATTAGCCTACTGCCTCTCATGGCTTTCGATTCCCACTACCACTCCAGTACCTTAAGAAATAATAA
>NW_012135802.1:0-361 GCF_000956105.1 Propithecus coquereli
GCTATTTAGTGGCAAAATGAGGACTAAAACTTGGGTCTCTAATCACTAAATACAGTGTTCTCAGCATTTCAACAAATTTCCTTCACTGCCTATCGGTCCGGCAGCTGCTTTTATATCACAAAAGAAAAGTACAAGAAACTCTTTGTCAGCCATAAGCAAATCAGTCTTCCTCACCTCTGGATGCCAGAGTGAGTGTTCACGCAAAGCAACAGGAACGTGGGCCCTGGGAAGGCACTCTGGGACTACCTGTCAATCATGTCGCCCCGGGGCAGTGGCCGTGGCCCTGGGTACCACGCACCTCCTCTTATTTTAGTTGTTGTCTTTTGTGCTCTGTTACCTCCTCCTCATCTCACATTTTCTC
>NW_012135802.1:12406-13471 GCF_000956105.1 Propithecus coquereli
AGATAATTCAACGATTAACCAAAATAAACCATGCAATTAAGTCAACTCATCAAAAATTTTTAAAAGAAAATGTTTGCTTTCGTTTTTTCCCACTGAATGGATCGGTTGTTTGTTGGTATGGACAAAATAAAATGATTATTTCATTGCGGGAATACTTCTTGGATAGTTTCTCCCTTGTTTACAAACCAATTCTTTTCAGACAAGTTTGTACGTGTACACGCTGTCAGAGAACAGAGGAAGACAGGTCAGGGTAGTTTTAAATTTGGCAATTACCCAGTAAACTTTTAGATTCAGTTCAGATTTGGGCTCAGCTGTGAAACGTTCCTCTCAGTCTAGGGCAATAACAGTTTTAGGATGGAGAAATATCACAGTGTGTAATAGCCACTCCCAGTGTCTCCATGGAAACAGCTGGAGGATGGTCTGCCAGTTCCTATCATGTTTGAGAATGAAGTGTAAACATTCTGAAGTAGGCAGTATTTTTAAACTTTGTAATGAGTTGGGTGAAGGTTTCAGGGATCAGATATTTGAAAATGTTTGAAAAACAAAGATCATGTCATGAGATAAACCTTTGTGAGAAAAGAGACCATGCAAAACTGTCATTTTTATTATTTCAGTTGATTTAAGACTTCATAGAGATATTTTCATTTATTCCCTGATGTTTTAATATAAATTTGAATAGGTTCTGGCTTGAGAAAAGATGATGTTTTGCAATGTTTTTCTATTTGCATGATATTCCATAGATGAAGCTGTTCTAGAACAAAGAGAGGTTAGATGAAAGAGGAGGTCTCCGAATTTAGAGAGTGGGAATGCTAAGTGTTGCCTTTATTTTGTGTGCATTTAGTTGTATTTTAAAAAGTGAATGAGAAATCATTTGTATACTAGTTTCAGAAATATAAATTTGAATTTACTAAAACTTTCAAAACATTACTCAAAGCATGACCATTTCACTGAAATTTTTAATGTTTCATTTTGATGTCAGAAGAGTTACTATCTTGAGAGTATTCGCACATGGGTTTTCCCTATGTCCTTGCACCTAAGCATTTCTGTGACACGCAGTAGCTTCCA
>NW_012135803.1:0-530 GCF_000956105.1 Propithecus coquereli
TGGATGTTTCTCCATATTACTTTTCGTACATATTGTCCTAATTTGCAGTCCCACCAGCAGTGTATGAGTGGTTCCTATATCTTCGCATCTGTGCCAACATTTGTTGTTTTGGGGCTTTTTCATAAAAGCCATTCTCACTGAAATTAAGTGATATCTCATTGTAGTTTTGATTTGCATTCCCCTGATGATTAGAGATGCTGAGCAATTTTTCATGTTTCTTGGCTATTACTCTGTCTTCTTTGAAAAGTTTCTGTTCATGTCCTTTTCCACTTTTTAATGGGGTTGTTTTATTTTTTTCCTGTTGATTTTCCTGAGTTCTATATGGATTCTAGCGATCAGCCCTTTATCGGATGTATAGCATGGAAATATTTTCTGTAGGTTGTCTGTTCACTCTAATGATAGTTTCATTGGCTGTGCAGAAGCTTTTTAATTTGCTCAGGTCCCATTTATTTATTTTTGTTTTTGCTGTGATTGCCTTCGGGGTCTTCTTCATAAATTCTTTGCCTATGCCAATGTCTGTAAGAGTTTTT
>NW_012135803.1:580-916 GCF_000956105.1 Propithecus coquereli
CCATAATAATAAAAGAGGAAGTTCACCATTAATTTTTATGGCTGAGTAGTGCTCCATGGTATACATATACATTTTATTAATCCACTCATGTATTGATGGGCACTAGGGTTGTTTCCACATCTTTGCAATTGTGAATTGTGCTGCTATAAACATTCGAGTGCAGATGCCTTTATTGTAAAATGACTTTTTTCCTTTGATTAAATACACAGTAGTGGGATTGCTGGATCAAATGATAGTTCTACTTTTAGTTCATGGATGTTTCTCCATATTACTTTTCGTACATATTGTCCTAATTTGCAGTCCCACCAGCAGTGTATGAGTGGTTCCTATATCTTC
>NW_012135803.1:12486-15199 GCF_000956105.1 Propithecus coquereli
TATAATGGCTTTTGTTTCACATTCAATATCACTCTTATTCTGGCTCAAGTGCATGGTTATGAATTTACCTACAGAGTGCTGTAACAATGCATGTAACATTTCTTCTATACCAGGAAAATTAGATAGGCTAATTTTTATTTTGTCTCTAATCCATTGTATTTTAGAAGATAAGTTATTTGAAGAATTTGCTTTTTAAAAACGCTGTCTTGTCTGGGAAACTATGCGACCATATGGCCAGGATTTATACTCTGTGCATGTTTGATGCTTCAATGAACACAAAATAATTAGACATATTAGTCCTGAAGGTAGCCATTTCAGAGGAAGTCCATCAGATCTCAGATTTTTTCCCAACTCCAACAATTCAATAGATGAGGGAACTGGGGAGAACTTATCCTCTCTTAGCCCCATTCTCTGTATTTGTAAAGTGAGTATACTTGAATCTGCCTATAATATGATTATCATGTGAGATAACCAGTGAAAGTACTTTGTAAAATGCAAGGCAGTATAAAATTGCCAGTTAGTTTATATGCAATAATTCAACCACTGTAATGTTACTAAAAGTGGATTAGGAATCTTCAAATACAGCATATCTGTATGCATTTAAAATTATGTATTCATTCATCCAAATAAGATTTATGAATCACCTACTGTGTGTCAAATATTCTTTAACATAGTGGAGATTTGGCCAAATATTCCTCCTTAAGCGCCTATGTTTTAGGAAGGGAGATAGACATAAACAAGAAATATATGATTTCAGTGTGAGGGGATAGCAAGAAGAAACATCTGTCTGAATCAATGACATTTTATCAAAGACTTGAATAAGGTGGGAAGGATATTGTATGCCAAAGAAACATCAATCACAAAGGCCCTGTCTTGAAAAATTGGTTCTGGCTTCAGTTTAGATGGCAGATCCAAACTAGTTTTGCCCCCTTTCGGCTTCTATAATAAAATACCATAAACCAGTAGCTTATAAACAACAGAAATTTATTATTTACAGTCCTGGAGGCTGGAAATTTCAAGACCAAGCCTCTAGCTAATTTGACGTTTTGGGAGGTCCCATTTTTTGATTGATAAAGCAAAATGGTGACTTCTTGCTGTGTACTCACATGGTGGAAGGGGCAAGCTAGCTCTCTGAGGTCCTTTTCATAAGGGTACTAAACACATTAATGAAGGCAAAGTCCTCTCAAAGGCCCCACCTCCTTATACTATCACTGTGGAGGGTAGGATTTTAACATATGAATTTGGGGGGAACACAAAACTTCAGACCATAGCAGGGATGCATTATTGCGAAAAAATAATCTTGTCATATTTTAATAACCACAAAAGTCGATAAAGTAGCATCATGGTTGAGAGTTTGCATGTCATGCCAAGTGTGATAGGATGCCATTAGAGAATATTGAACAAGAAGACATGATCTGGTTTGCATTTTAAAGAAGATAACATTGGTAACTGTGTTTAGAAAAGTCTTAAGAGAAACAAAAGAGAAAACAGAGTGGTTTTCAGGTTGTCTAATTAGGTAAGTAACGGAAGATGCAACCAAAAATAGGCAATGAGGATAGAATTGATGAGCTAAAAAGCTCACTGAGCCATCATGTGTGAGGGTGGGGTAAGGTAAGCTGAGGAATAAATCGGGAGTCTTAGGCATTTGTGAGGCTGGTGACTGCAATGGGTAAACTAAGTGGAGGAACGGCTTGTTTGTTGTGCTTTGTTCCCCCTTTGTTGTGGGGCAGAAAGCAAAGATTCTGCTTTGGATATTTGAGATTCTCATCAGAGATGTCCAAATAAAGAAACCAAGTTCATTGTCATATGAGCAAATCTGGAAATCAGGGTGAGTTCAGAACTGGCATTATGAATTTGAGACTCAGCAGCATACATTTGGTATTTAAAGCCATGGGACTGAATGTGATTTCCTAGGAAGAGAGTGTAAAGATATAAGAAAGAAGTCCAAGAGCTGAAGACTGAAAAACTGTTATATTTAGAGGTTAGGAAGAAGATCGATAGTCTTCTGTTTAACAGTTTTAGTCATTTATTTTCTAAAATATGAAGAAAGCTTTATGAAAAATTAACATGGCTAAATTAATAACCGCATTTATATTGTACCTATTCTATTTAGTATTTTTACTTTTAACCAACATTTATCTCAGCTATTTAATCTCAAATGAATTTTATGTGAAACCCATTAACTTGTTATAGCACAGTACATTTATAGAAGATTAATTATTTAAGAATGACTAAAGAATGCTCATTCTTATATTTCTTATATATGAGAAAAATTATATTACACCTTCAGTGTTCCTTATTAAATCTCTATAAATGAAATATATTCATGACTATAAAAGGTTTCTAAATGTTTGTAAAGGCTTGTATTATCCAATGATTTTAAAAACTGTTATTCTGAATGTCACGGAATCAGGAGGATGTGACCTCACGCCCTCATTCCTTAACTAAACAGAAAAATAAACCTAATAAGTGTATTTTTGAGTAACCATTTTATACATAGCTCTATAGCCATTGATTAGGATTTTACAAAGGAAGTGAAAGATACAGTGAGTACTAACTTCCAGTTGGGAAATTTGCAATCTAATAACTAGCTGGAGATTGGTTTGGTGACAGAACAGGAGGTATGGTTGGAATTTCTGCAACTGAAGAGGGATAGGCTAATTAATATGAAAGAAGGTAATTTTTATTTAATTTAGAAAGGTCTTTATGATTT
>NW_012135803.1:15249-15647 GCF_000956105.1 Propithecus coquereli
AACAACTGGCACGGTAATCAATAAGTATACAAATACTTGATGAATAAGTGAGTGAGGGAGGGAGTGAGTGAATTCTGTCAGAATTATTTTAGACTACCATTTATAATTAAAATAAAATCTAACTATTTGAGTTGTCAGAGCATCATGTAGGTAAGCTTTCAATACAAATAAACTATGCAGAGGGAAAATCTCAGAGTCCACCAAGATTGAAATGTCACAGCTTGTAAAGTAATTGTTACAAGAGACTGGCCTCCTTTAAATCAGAATAATTTGTTCCTTCTTTGATATATAGTTTCTACTTTTTATATCATATCAATGGCAAGTTAGTTAGTCCTGACATGGTTATTATATAGGCTATTTCACCTGTATTCACAATGAAATCTGGATTCTAAAAGATA
>NW_012135803.1:20923-22380 GCF_000956105.1 Propithecus coquereli
ATATCAACTCTCAAACTTGTTTACTTAAGGGAATCGGACATTTCATACTTAATAATCTTAGTAATTTTGGCACAGTTAATTATAATGTCAAAAAAGAAACGGGATTTTTTTTTTCTACAGTAACATATCTGGTGGGATCCCTTAGAACACATAACTACAGACTTTTAATAATAAAAAAATAGTGTTCTATAGGCAAATAATTTGTCCAGCGAATGGGTGCTTTCTTGTTTCTTTAACTTTTTCTTTTTTCAAGCATTTATCAATGTCTGGAAATCAAATTGCTCAATGGAGCCGGAAAACGTATCATTGTAGCACTCTATTACAGACAGTTCCCCACTTACGATGATTCCATACAAGTTAAAATTATAAACTGCTGTTATAAAGGGTAGTATATACTGGAATGTTTACAGAATTGTCTTCTTTGAAACTTGATTCTATTTTCCTCAAAATCTGATACAAATAAAATAATCAACTCTATTTTCAGACAAAGCTCTTTTCCATAAATATCTAAATTTCAAGTTAAACTGTTTCCTCTGATCTTTCAAATGTAAATGAATAGAGACAAAGGGAATCCTGAAAAAAGGAAGAAAGGGAATGAAAAGAGAAGAAAGCAAGGAAGGAAAGAAAAGAAAGGGAGGAGAGAGTGAGAGAGAAAGAGCTAAAAAAGAGAAACATAGGAAAGACATGTGGAGAGAGGAAATTGAAAGGGAAATAAAGGCATTATCTCCAGATGTTATTCATGGTTAGCTTGTAGACCTAGGTCTTTGAAACAAAAAGAACTTCGGCTGTGCAACGCCAGAAGATAAACAGTTTCAGAATTCCGACAGTTTGTTGTTGCTGTTTGTTCTCTACATTGACTGAATATATACATTTCCAAATGTTTAAATGCCATGTCCCAATAGGTAATAAAATAGACCTGACTAATGGCAGCTGTGACAAACAAAGCCTGATTAAAAGAAATACGGAAACTCAAACAACCAACCCCTCCAACTAATTGGAACTTCTTTTTGGCAGAGACCCAGGAATTCTTTGCCTGCAAGCATAGGAGCTTTGAAACAACAAATTCAGTTCCATAGTTTTTTAACTCACCATACAGTTTCACTCAAACAACTAGGAACCTTGTTTTTTCATTTCAGAAGTAAGTAGAACTTTGAAATCATATCATAGGTGCCGGATGGGAAAGCTTTTAGGTAGCATTTTTTGGGAAGCCTCATTTTACCCCATCACCACGTGTAACCATTCCATTTCTATTCTTGACTTTTCCATTGGTTGCAATTATAGACAAGAATAGTGTATTAAAAGCCAAAGTTAAGGGTCTAGATGGAAAAATCAATAGGGTGTCTTTTCCAAGTACAAATCAATAATACTTAAAACAACTTTTTTTACCTTAGAGGCAAATCCTATTGTGGTAAGTGACTAAGTTCCACATGTACTCTGACCCTGTCATGTCTGACTTA
>NW_012135803.1:22430-24086 GCF_000956105.1 Propithecus coquereli
GAAATGAGGAATGTAACTAGGAAATTACTATTGTATTGAAAGTTGATCAAAATGTATTAAAGTTCACTTAAAGCAATTTTATCTTGATCAACTAATTTATCATGATTAGCAAAATTATGTAATTATTATGTGATTAATTGTTATGTGTGGTTGTGTGTGTGTGTAATTGTGTGTGTTATTATGCTTACTCTGGGAGTTCGTAAGAATAAGGGAATGATACATGACACAGGTGCTTTCTGATAATGATGATAAACCCAACAGTTCTATAAGACTTAGTCTGTGTCAGTTAATATTTTACATATAGTAACTCAAATCAATATGATCTCCATTTTGTAGATGAATACATGGAGGCACAGAGTTTAGGTAACTCATACAATGTCCCACAGTAATAAGTAGCAGAACTCCAATTTGCATCCAGTCTGTTTCTACAGAACAGTCGCTTAATGACTGCTCATACTACCTTGAAAATGTGAATGTCTTCTTTAAAATTAGATATGGATATGGTAGTCATCATTTTGACAATAAAGCATGAAATTCAAGTAAATGCTATGTGATAAATTACATATTTTGCATATTTAGACATATATTTATATGCATTTCATGTAAAAATATGACTATTTATTTTTAAAGTATCCTTCAAGTATCTAAGATAGCTTTATAATATTCCTTGGATCAAGATACAAAGAAATAGAAGTAATACTATGCACAATCTGCCAGTTATTTAAGCCCTTTATTTGTCAATAAATTAAGGCCAGAGGCTCTTGTTTCAGAGCAACTGAATTTGAATATTACAAGTTGCTGATACTATTGACTCTTAGAAATAAATTTCAGACTGGAAAATCCCTGTGAAAACAATCGACCTAGTTTTTGCATATTCCCAATAGCAGAGAAGCATTCTCACTTACTATATAGATTTTATTTCCCTAGACGATGGATCAGCAAACTAGAATTCACATGTCAAAGTCAACCGTGATCTGTTTTTGTATGACCTGCAAACTAAGAAAAGTTTTCACATAGTTTTAAGTGGTTGAAAAAATAATCCAAAAAATATTTTGGATCATATAAAAATTCACATTTTAGTGTCCATAAAAAATTTTTATTGAACACTGCCATATTCATTTGTTTATGAGTTGTCTACGGTTGCATTCCCATGGCAAGAGTATATTTGAGTAGTAGTAATAGAGACTGAATGGCCTGAAAAGCTGAAAATATCTACTATCTAAACATTTATGGAAAACATTTGTTGTCTTCTTTCCATGGTCTGGTTTGCTTGCTTGTTCATAGAATAGGAATATGAATTCTAGTGATGTGCAGGTCTCTAAGTCTTTGTATTTCTGACCATTTGTCCTACTGTCTGAAAATCAAAACCCAAATTCTTACATGTTGGCCTGGATTTGCACTTGAATACTGTGTCAATTCTGCCTAGTTTGGCATATGTCAACTGTGTGGCAGGTGTGTTCCAAATCCTCTTCTCCTACTATAAGACTTTCCTGTGACTTCACAGTGATTCCACTCTTAGCTTGTATACCAGATTTTACTCTTACTTCTTACACTCCTCTTCCTCTTAAAATTTTACCTTGTATTTTGCAACAAAATTTCTACTGTGTGTATTTTATAGACTATACTTAAATGGCCTGGTCTCTTTTGTACTATGGA
>NW_012135803.1:24136-25493 GCF_000956105.1 Propithecus coquereli
AATAAGCCAGGCATATAAAGACAAATATCACATATTCTCACTCATATCTGGGAGCTAATAATGTGGATCTCATAAAGATAGATTTTTGCTCTAAAGAGAGTAGATTAGTGGTTACTAGAGGCCAGAAGGGTAGCAGGGAGGTAGAATGAAAAGATGTGGATTAATTAATTTGGGGTACAAGAATACAACTAAACATAAAAAATAAGACCTAGTGCTCGATAGATCACCAGGGTGACCATAGTTAACAATGTTCTATTGTATATTTCAAAGTAACTAGAAGAGAATAAGGCCAATGACCCCAGTATAAAGAAAAGATAAATGTTAAAGGTGATGGGTATCCCCTTTTCTCTGATTTGATCATTAAACATTACATGAATGTATCAAAATATCACATTCCCCCAAAATACATACATTTATTATGTATCAATAAAAAGAAAAAGTTACAACACTCCAGGAGCATTTAGAAACATCAACAGCAAAGCCCCATTTCAGACCAATTATCTCCTGCAAAGGAGTGTGAGCACAGTGATTCAAATATGCAGCCAGGGTTGAGAACCACTGGTCTGGTATAGAAACCTCATTTTACAGTTGAGAAAACTGAGAATCTTTACATATAATCTTTAAAAGCTTTGGTCATCTGGTTCCCTGGCCCAGAGTGATTGAGAGCAATCAGAGCGGAAGGCTGTTAGAGGCAAGCAGGATGATCACAGATATGACAGCTGACAGCTTGACAGGCGCTGCATCACCACAGGGTGTGATAATGGATGTTCATGATGAAGCCTGCAAGTCATCAAGATAAGAGTAAATTCCCCGTTAGTGGCTTCTATTTAAGAAGGAAAAATAGTCCTCCAGGAGATTTCTATCAACAAATAATTAAAATCAATGTTTCCGAGAGACCCAAAAGTCAGTTTCTACTTTTGGAAAGTTCAGTAGATACATTCCCCTTTAGTGGGGTTATCTTTTGGGTAGTGGGAAGAGACCTGGACTAGCATTCAAAACTTGCATTCAAATTTTGACTAAGGCATGTATTTTCGGCATAATCTTAAAGACATGATGAAATTTTTTTGAGTCTTCTAAGTTCTCTCACTTAAAGACAGAAAAAATAATAAACACATAATAGGTTATAATGAAGATAAAATGAGGTTAAGTGTGTTTTGAATAAATATTTATATCTGTTCCCATCCTATAAAGGATGTAAGGAGGCTGAACAAAATGATATGCAAAATAAACAATTCAACTGATCTGAATGAAATAAAAAGGACATTCAGTAATATTCAGTGTATATTATAACTATCTTCAAATGTGATTATTATCATTAGTCTTAATTCTCTCACTTAAAGACAGAAAAAATAATAAA
>NW_012135803.1:29259-31376 GCF_000956105.1 Propithecus coquereli
TTTGTAACTAGCTATGATCTAATTGTTGGCTTTAGAAGACTTCTCTGATGTGTAGTACCTTTGTGACATTACCTGAAAAAACACAGCACAATGTAAGGACTATGCATTATGATTTTTTAAAATACTTTAATCCTAAATTGTATGAAGCTTGTTTTAGGAATTGTAGTTTTGATTGTCACTTTTCCAGTTTCATTGGTCAAGAGAAAAATGAAGGCGACTTTGTATAATATGTGTTTCAAAATGTACTTGTTTCCTTGAATTGTAAATTGTGGGAAACTAAAAGAAGATACAATGTTTTATTTTTGTGTTATTTTATTTGCTTTTTTGAAACTACTTCCAATAGTTTCTTTCTAAATAAAGTTGCAAGCACAATTAGACTAACTATTGGGCAACATAATTAGTCATCTCCAATTTTCCCTGAGGAAAACGCTCAGTTACTTGAACATTACTCTTTTTACAATCTTTTATTCTCTTCCCTCTATGATTCTAAACAGGAAAATTGAAATTGTATAATTTTACACAATTTTGTATAGTCTATATAAAACTTGTATAAAATTTCTAACATAATCATTTCTCTATAATGGGCTTCAAGTTGTTTTACCCTCTTCCCAGGGCCAGACAGAAGAAAATTATAGAGAATCAGAGAAATGCTTTTCAAATCCATTAAAGTTTTGTTGCCTCAACAAAAGCTGGCCTCTCATTGACTATTGTATCCTTTAAGTTTACTATATTTCTTATGCTGTGTGATGATCCTATTGCTAATTTTGATACTTGACTCAATTAAAATAAACAAATTCTGTTTGTCATCTCAAAGTCATTTTTTAACTAAAGTACAATGTGGAGTGTATAGAAAAGGGGGAATGGATTATTGGTTATTCTATTCTATGTGACTATGAGCAACATACATTGCCTTAGTGAACATCAGGCATAAAATGAGGGATGCTAATATTAGTATGAACTAAATTTTTTGGGTAAAATCAGGCACATATTATATAAATTTCATAGATCATTTAATTAATTGTGTTCCCACATCTGATTAAGACTATTATATCCTTTCATATACTTAGGTTATTAAATTTGTTATATCTCAAATAAGAAGCAGTACAATTAATCAAAGTATCCAACTAAACTATTGGCACAATATTACCATCTTAATGGTAGCTTGTTTATGCTAATAGTGAAGAAGCCTGGAGAGTGAGTGGTGATGAAATCACTAAAGGTATTTTCCACAGCTTGTTGAGAATTGAATACTTTTCTCTTTTTTTTTTTTATTTCTGTGTATTATGGGGGTACAGATGTTTAGGTTATGTATGTTGCCCTTGCCCCCCTCTCTCCCCCCAAGTCTGAGTTTCAAGTGTGTCCATCCCTCGGATGGTGCACATTGCACTCTTTGTGTATGCATATACCCGTCCCCTCCTCCCCCCTCCCTCCCTGAACATGCCTGATCTCGTCTGATCTCGGAGAACTGAATACTTTTCCTGCAAGAAGTGATCCAAAGCCTGCAGGCACTGCTAATCAGTTAGTGCAAGGTCTGGTGAATACAGTGGATGAACAGAAAGTTTCCAAGTCCAGCTTCTGTAGTTTGAGCAGCTTTGTTTGTGCGACATGTGGTGGAGCATTGCCTTGCAAGAGGATTGGCCTGTCTCTGTTGACCAATCTCGGCTGCTTAATCAAAAGCATCCTTGTCATTCCATCCTAGTGATTGCAGTAGACAGCCACTGTAATGGATTGATCAGGTTTCATGAAGTTGTAGTGGATAATACCAGCACTAGACCACCAAACAGACACCATTACCTTTTTTTTTGATGAATATTCAGTTTTGGACTGTGTGTTGACACTTTATCTTTATCAGACCATTGTGTCAAATGCCTGCGATTTTCACAAAGAATCTATTTTTCATCACACTTAACAATACAGTGTAGAAATGGGTAACCTTTGTGTCATGACAGCAAAGAAAAGCAAGCTTTGAGACAATTTCTCTTCTGATGCTCATTTAATTCATGAGGAACCCATCTATCCAGCTTCTTTACCTTGCCTATTTTTTCCAAATGGTCCAATATTGTTGGAGTAATAATGTCAAACCTTGCTGCTAATTCACGTGTAGGTTGAGATGGATT
>NW_012135803.1:31426-32543 GCF_000956105.1 Propithecus coquereli
AGTTGTATAGAGCAATTTCTGCATGTTCCATGGTCAAAATGCTTCCCAAATGTATACATTGCATATTTCTTTCCCTGACCAATCATTCAGCACAAATTACTGTTGATTCTGATGACAGATGTGTCTTCCAGAAGAAATGATATTGGGCTACAGTTCTGTGCAAGTCAATTTGAATAAAGGTAACATGTTTTTAAGAGCTGTGTATTTACTCATATGATCTAGTTACTATTTATTAGATTGATAAACGTTCACCAAATATCAGTTTTGGGGAAAAGCTCCTGCTTCCTTGCTTAGGGATATCAGATTCAAAGTGTGTCAGAAAGACTGGTCGATGTGCTAAGCTCATGACACCTCTGAGAAAATACTTAAAACATTTTCCTCAAAGGTATTCTTAGAGCACAAAGCTGTCTTCATGTTTCTAATTACCAAGACACTTGTGGAGAAACAAGGGAATTCCTTGTTAGGATTCTTGTTGCTTTTCATGAAATAATAATTTTGTTTGTGACTCACTCATATCAGAGCAGATGAGAGTCTATGAAGAGTAAAGATAAACAAAGTAATAATTCTCAGTAAATGTAGATCTCATTTTTCTGTAACTTTTCTTTTGAAAAGAGCAAACAATGAAATGCCCAGAGATGTTAAGGAAAAAGTGCCGTGGACAAATAGAATCGTTTTCTAAATGTAGCATGATACATCAATGATATTCGAAGACTGAATGGATTACTGACTTACACTAAAAGATTTATGTGGCGGCCTGGATTGCAGAACGGGGGATGGACACAGAAAGAAACACACAGACACACACAAGACGTACAAGACTGCAGTGGGGATTCCACCAGTCGCTTTATTCGTATACTTTTCTCTGTCTGACAGCTATTTCCTGGCACGTGACTACCTTGGGCTCCCTGAGGAAAATACATTTTCATTCCTTCCAGACGATTGCTTAAGAGAAGCAGATGTTTGCATCTTAACTTCTTGCATTTTAACTTCTTTATCTCATTACCGTACGCAGGACAATGAGACGCCTTGGCTTGTTTGCAAGACCCCAGGTGCTTGGTTATCTGTCATAAAGCTATCTGTCATGAGGAATAGTTCTGTTTGGTCAACAGGCCATGCC
>NW_012135803.1:32609-33097 GCF_000956105.1 Propithecus coquereli
ATGAAGAGTAAAGATAAACAAAGTAATAATTCTCAGTAAATGTAGATCTCATTTTTCTGTAACTTTTCTTTTGAAAAGAGCAAACAATGAAATGCTCAGAGATGTTAAGGAAAAAGTGCCGTGGACAAATAGAATCCTTTTCTAAATGTAGCATGATACATCAATGATATTCGAAGACTGAATGGATTACTGACTTACACTAAAAGATTTATGTGGCAGCCCGGATTGTAGAATGGGGGATGGACACAGAAAGAAACACACAGACACACACAAGATGTACAAGACTGCAGTGGGGATTCCACCAGTCGTTTTATTCGTATACTTTTCTCTGTCTGACAGCTACTTCCTGGCACGTGACTACCTTGGGCGCCCTGAGGAAAATACATTTTCATTCCTTCCAGACGATTGCTTAAGAGAAGCAGATGTTTGCATCTTAACTTCTTGCATCTTAACTTCTTTATCTCATTACCGTATGCAGGACAATGAGA
>NW_012135803.1:35308-35677 GCF_000956105.1 Propithecus coquereli
GTTCATTTTTAACACCAATTAATGAAGTTAATTGGTTGCTTGTAGCCTTTCAAACCTTTCTAGTGATGGAGTTAGTTTATGATTAAAGATAAATGCTGATTTAGAGCAAAGCTAACTCAGTAGCTACAACAACTCTAAGGAGAGTGACCATTCTCTCTTTGTCATACACTGTACCAGATGTTGTGTATGCATTATTTTTAATTTCCAAAATAACCTACAAGTTGCAGACTATTCTCATTTACATATTAGAGGTCATAAGATCTGAGATATAAGAAAAAAATCATAATTAGTAAGGAGCAGAATTTCATTTATAAAATCAAAATTCTTTGTTACATTCTACATTACAAATGCTCCTCTACTTTCTTAAAT
>NW_012135803.1:35727-36095 GCF_000956105.1 Propithecus coquereli
GTTCATTTTTAACACCAATTAATGAAGTTAATTGGTTGCTTGTAGCCTTTCAAACCTTTCTAGTGATGGAGTTAGTTTATGATTAAAGATAAATGTTGATTTAGAGCAATGCTAACTCAGTAGCTACAACAACTCTAAGGAGAGTGACCATTCTCTCTTTGTCATTCACTGTGCCAGATGTTGTGTATGCATTATTTTTAATTTCCAAAATAGCCTACAAGTTGCAGACTATTCTCATTTACATATTACAGGCCATAAGATCTGAGATATAAGAAAAAATCATAATTAGTAAGGAGCAGAATTTCATTTATAAAATCAAAATTCTTTGTTACATTCTACATTACAAATGCTCCTCTACTTTCTTAAAT
>NW_012135803.1:47640-49046 GCF_000956105.1 Propithecus coquereli
GCAAGCAGGGATGCTGGACAGACATTGAAAGAGAAAAGGGTCTTTGCTTCCTTGTTCTGATGTGCTAACACAAGTAGCCTCTTCATCACTCTGATCTTGCAGTTTAGACTGATCAGCATTTTCCTTGGAACACCCCCTTGTTGATTTTGTAGAAGAATGTCATAATAAGATACTGTCCAGTCAATAGCCTGCTGTTAGAGGTCATATTTCTAGCAAATTCCATAGGCATAGAGCCACAGTAGCTTCTCTGCCATTCAGTGAGTCAGAACTATGCCTGCCAATGAGGTCTGTATCTCAGCCATGGATGGCAGAAAGTGGGCAAGCTGGACCTTGTATCTCACCTCTGGTGCCATTTACTTTTGTAGTTGTGGCTGTTTCTTACATCTGCTATTCTTATATTCTTTAGGGTTTCCCTCATCTCTTACTGTCCTATCCCTCATTACTCCAATTCTCTGTTCTAATGTTTCTATAGATTAAACTTGCCCCATTCTAATTATTATATAGATTTTCTCTCATGATCGGATCAAGACTACCTGGATAACCACAATAATCCAGTCTGATTTCCTGTATTTCCCAGTTTGATTCATTTCTTTTCCCTCCAGTTGGAAAAGCTAAATGAAGTTGGTGTAATTCAACAGCTTCTATCTCTCCTCTGGCATTTTGGGAAGATTGACACCTTAGTTTGAAATGCTCTTACTCTTCTCATGCACTGTCCATTTAGAAATAATTACCAGAGTCACTGAACTAGGCACTGGGGATTCAGCAATGAAAAGAATAAAGTCTCAGCCATCATGGAGGCTACATTTTTATAAATGAAAACAGACAAGAGACATATATAGATATATAAGTTAAGTGGCACAAGAATGAAGCAAGTTAGAAGAGGTGTATCTGTTACATATGAGATAGCAAATCCCTGAACATAAGGTAGGCTCTACTGTGGTAACAATTGAACCTGAAGTCTCAGAGGTTTAATACAATAAACGTTTAATTATGGCTAACATTACATGTCAATCGAAGGTCAAGCATGGCTCTTTCTGAAGAGGTCTTCCTTCTAGGGTCTAGGTTGACAGGGCAGCTTCTGTCCAGATTATTAGAAGACATCCTAGCAGAGGGCAAATGTAACATAAGTGTGAAAATGCTTAGAGCTTCCATCTGTAAGACCCTGTGTCCGTTCGCTTCACATACTATTGGAAAAAGCAAGTCAGAGGGCCAAACTTGAAGTCAACTGGGCAAGAAAGTATAATCTCCCTAGGGGAGTGAATAATTATGAACAAAAATACAATCTATCATAGGTAGTAAAGGAAACCCTTTTTGAAAAAGTGACATTGGATTAGTGAGATCTGAAGATCAGAAAGAAGTAAAAGAAAGAGTTGTGAGGATATTTAGGGGCAGATCATTCCATAACA
>NW_012135804.1:0-587 GCF_000956105.1 Propithecus coquereli
AACATTTCATTTTATTTCTACAGACTAACAGTACACAGAGTTAAAATTAAAAAATAAAAAAACAAGGTCACATATAATACCATCATAAAAGATGAATTACTTAAGGATAAACCTGATGAAAGTTGTGCAAGATTTGTACACTAAAGACTGCAAAATATTAATCATAGAAAGTAAAATAAAAAAAACTAAATTAATGGAGAGATATACCTTGTTCATAACACAAAAGACCCAATCTTGTCAAGATGTCAGTTCTCTAAACAGATGTGTAGATTAATGCATTCTCAACCAAAAAGCCAGCAAGCTTTTTTTCATTTGTTTCAAAAATTAACTAGCTGATTCTAAACTTCGTGTTAAAATTCAAAGGGCCTAGACAGCCAAAATGACTTTGAAAAAGAAGGGCAAATTGGGAAAACTAATGTATCTGATTTCAAGACTTATAAAGCATATGTTTTTGATGTAAAGTTCGACAAACAGGTCAATGGAACAAACCTCAACATATATGGACAACTGATTTTTCACAAAAGTGCAAAGGCAATTAGTGCAGAAAGATTTGCCTTTTCAAATAGTCTTGAAATATATGAAAAAAA
>NW_012135804.1:637-1520 GCF_000956105.1 Propithecus coquereli
AAATCATGCAATGCTCATATGGATAACTAAAACTTGATCATATTTAATGAAGTGCCCTAGATACTGCTGTTTTAGATAATAGAAATTATGTAATTGGGTATTTTTATTTGTATTTTTAAAGTAAATATTTTATTTGAAGTATAATATACATTTAAAAGTGTGCAGATCATAAGTATACAGTTCAATGAATTTTTACAGGTAAACACATTGATGTCACCTCCATCACGGAGACCCAAAATAAATAGATTTACAGTCTTTTTCTCACTCACTGTTAATAGCAGCCCAACCTCTGTTCCCAATCTGGAACCAAAGATTACCATTCTTCAATTTCAGTGTGATGGATTAGTTCTGCCTAATTTTTCATTTTATATCTATAAAATTATATAGCATATAACTTTGTAAGACATCATTAGTTTGACATTATGATTGGAGGATTAATTCATGTTCTTATATTACAAATAGCTTGTACTTTTTCATCGTTATATAGTATTCCATTGAATACTATAGAATTCATGTATTTATTTTACTATAGATGGACATTTGGGTTATTTCCAATTTTGACTATTATCAGTTGTGTTTTTGTGAATATGTGTGTGTGTGTGATCTCTGTTGCATATGTTTTCATATTTCTGTTACGTGGAAAGAAATGCTGAGCAATAGGGTTTGTTTATACTCTCCTTTAGTGGGTACTGAAGCAAAATTTTCCAAAATGGTTGAATCAACTTAAACTTTCATCAACAATGTAGAAAAATCTCAGTTATAACATATCTTCACCAATACTTACTATTATCCCCCCAAAAAACCTACTGAGATTTTCATTAGGATTTTATTGAATCTAAGAATAAACATGGTAAGAATTGACAGCTTTATAATATTGTGCTTT
>NW_012135805.1:0-409 GCF_000956105.1 Propithecus coquereli
ATTCAGCTCATTTACAAATATAGTCCCATCTGACTCCATTTCCCTCTAGCACACCTTGATCCTTCTCTTTCTCTTCTCCCCTCCTTCCAGAAACCTCGACTTCTGGTCAAACTTAACTGCTAACACTTCTGAGTGCAGCTTCTCACTGACCATGCAGTTATTTTTCTGCTGAACATGTTTTTGGATAAAGACCATCATCCCAGCTGTAGCACAGAAAGCTGGGGATCAAAAGGTTACCTGCTATTGAGGCTTCTGACTTACAATGTGCCTAGCATAAGTGTACACACACATACACACACACCCAACTATATTTATCATAAAACTAGCTTGATCCCACACAAGCTGAACATGAGAAAGTATTAGGGAAAAAAATTCTTTAAGTTTCAGATATTGGGAGAAGCCACTTTTT
>NW_012135805.1:2394-4062 GCF_000956105.1 Propithecus coquereli
ATATATATTTAATTGTGGTATGAAATCAATAATTCCAAAGTATTCAAAACTGGAGTTCACCAAATGCTGAAGATGGACTTTGCATCTTGTATGTCAGTCTCTAGGGGGAGCACAAGGCTCCATTCCCTCCCCTCCACCCCCACTGCCACCTCCAAAAATTAGTGATTATCAATGATTAAGAAACTGCAAGTTCAAGGACATTGACTGGTCTATGTTTTATGGGGTGACTCTTCCAAATGAGAGTGGTCAGAGTGCACATACTGTAGTCTCCTCTCTCTCTCCTCCTCGACCTAACAATCAGGGTTGACCTGTAAAGGGGGCAGGGCAGGTCTCTATTCTGACAGTTTCCCTTTTCCTGAGCCAGACTGTAACCCAGCCTCAGCTGAAGGAGGCTTCTTCCAGGGGAAACATATTCTCCTCCTGCTGCAGTGTCCCTGACTCCTTATTTTCTGGCCCTAGTGGGTGTGCCCTGATAAGCACATGGTCATCACCAGCTGTCAGATCTAGGAGGTAGGACACACAGTCTATTTGGCCTGCTTTGGTTTGAAGTCACTTGAGCCTTAGCGAAAAATGCCTATACACTACGGTCAGGTCCAATTTTCCAGAGTTCCATGCTGTAATTTTTGTCTCAGCTAACATTAAACAAAACACTGACAAGTGTTTCAATAAAGTAAAAAGGTTTATTTTGTCTCTTTTTGTCTTCTTTGTGTATTCATCTCCCTCAATGTGTCACAGGGAAGGTGTTCTGAATTCAAGTATCTCTGATTTTCTAAATACTCAGCACCACAATCTCAACATTTCCATGATTTCAAACCATATAAATAATGCAAATTTGCCTACTTACACATATAGCCTGGGCTTAGTCTATGCTTAGTGTAGACTTAGCATCTTTTAAAAGGCCCTTCAAAAAGGTCAGCATGAAAGAATTAACAAAGCAGATATTATCTTTCAAAGGTATTTTAAACTGTTGAATACAAAATTGTATGGTTAAGGAAAAACACAAAACCCTTGCCTATAATAGCTATACACTATCGTAAATTTACAAATACAAATTAACAAATATTTGGAAATTAAACACATTTACCAAAGTAATTTTTTTTTATTTCAGCATATTATGGGGGTACAAATGTTTAGGTTACATATATTACCCTTGTCCCCGCCCCCAAGTCAGAGCTTCAAGCCTGTCCATCCCCCAGAGGGTGCGCATCACACTCATTATGTATACATATACCCAACCCCACCTCCCCCCCCATCTGCCCGACCCCTGATGAATGTTATTACTGTATGTGCACTTAGGTGTTGATCAGTTAAAACCAATTTGCTGGTGAGTACATGTGGTGCTTATTTTTCCATTCTTGGGATACTTCATTTAGTAGAATGGGTTCCAGCTCTATCCAGGAGAATACAAGAGGTGCTATATCACCATTGTTTTTTGTGGAATAGAACTTCATGGTATACATATACTACATTTTATTAATTCACTCATGTATTGATGGGCACTTGGGTTGTTTCCACATCTTTGCAATTGTGAATTGTGCTGCTATAAACATTCAAGTGCACATGTCTTTTTTATAGAATGTCTTTTGTTCTTTTGGGTAGATGCCCAGTAATGGGAATGCTGGATCAAATGGTAGATCTACTTGTATCTCTTTGAGGTATCTCCATATT
>NW_012135806.1:0-603 GCF_000956105.1 Propithecus coquereli
ATATATTCACTCAATCACATGTCAAAAGTTCTTTCCTCATATCTTACAACCTATACTAATTAAAGCTGAATAATGCCCATGAATAAAACTGAAGAATTTATTGTGTTTTCAGATCACAATAAAGAGAATTAAAGGTTGTGTAGACACTGATTCTCTTACACTTAAATATTCTTCAAAAGAAGTAGGACATCTCAATGACGATGAAACAATTTCTCCACTAGACTTTAGTCTTTCAAATTGACTTTCCAATTAGTGTGATTGTCTGTACTACCCCAGACACCTTCAAGTTGATGGGGACAGTTAAGGTATCTTTCCCAAAAATATATGATCAATAATTCAGTAAGAGCTATGCATCGTCTCTGATGAACTGAAGTGCATTAAGACCCATGACTATCATATAAGAGGCTAATTCAATTCCTCCAATGTTGAATTATTATTAATTCAAAAGTGCTACCAGATAAGAACTATCTGGAAAAATAATTTATATCCATTCATTATCAGCCACTGTTTGGTTCCATTAATCATCCATATTTTATTTTGATAGACAAATAGTTTTCCCCCAAAACAGCCTCCAAAGGCTTTGTTGAATGTTGGGGAAGGTAT
>NW_012135806.1:9849-10454 GCF_000956105.1 Propithecus coquereli
ATAATACTGTATGTTTATTTCTAGAAGTTTATGATACTGGCTTTTATGTTTCAGTCAGTGATCTGGATTGTATTATTTTCATGTGTTTGAAATAAGACAGAGGTTAAAGATCATTATTTTTCCCACATAGATATTTAGTTTCCTCATCCTCTCCCTCTTCACTCCTCAGATACCCAGTCTTGGAAAAGAGTTTCCTTTCAACATTTAATTGATTTGGAGCCTCAGTTGAAACTCAATTGACAAAAAATAAGGAGGACTATACATTCTCTTTTCTCCCCCATTGATTTGTTTATTCACATGCCAACATCGCACCATCTTGATAATAATAGCTTTATAGTTAGTCTTAAGATCAGGTAGTATAAGTCTACCAACTTTGTTTTATTTTCAGACTGCTTTGCCTATTATAGAACCTTTGCATTTTCATATAAAATTAAGAATTAGCTTTTTAACACCTACTGGGAAAAAAAGCTGTTTGAATTTTGGTTGGAATATTCTGAATCTATACATTGATTTTGTTGTGAATGGACATCATTTAATCCACGAAGGTTATTTAGGTCTCCATTTGTATAGTTATTTTGTTTTATTCATTATGTCTTGTCTTTTTT
>NW_012135807.1:0-925 GCF_000956105.1 Propithecus coquereli
TTATTAGTACATAGAAAAACAAAAATGTACAAGAATGGAAAGTCATCAATATATACGACCCAGCTTTAAATGTTATTTGTATAGTTATCATAATGTAAACACTAAACACTAATTTAACACCAAAGATTTGATACAATCCTCTGGGGAGAATTGTGAGCTGGAATATGAGATACACACGTGCAAGCGGGAGGGGTCCAAGTCAAATCTTCCGTTTCATTAGAAAGAAGTCAATAAAACATGCCTGATGCAGGAAGAAAAAATAAACCCAGCCAACAAACAAAGCGATGGTAGTATAAGAACGTGATTTAGAAATATGAGGGCAAATGCCCGAAAGAACCCTGGCAGCAGGACTCGGGATTGGGGCCAGGCGGAGAAGCGGGGTCGGCGGCTGAAGTCTCCTAGGACTGCAGGCGTTTCTTCCGCCGAACCACTTTCGCGCCTCACCTAGTAAAATGAGATAAGCAAGCGGTGCGAGGCGAGACCTGGAAATGGCAAATGGGGGGCGGCGTGGAGAAGGTGGGTGCTGGCGGGGCGTTAGGACAGGCACGTTCGAGCAGCGCTTAGTGCGGGACCGCTGCGATGCTGTCGCCTGCGGAGCGCGTTAACAGCCGTCTCAGGGCAGCAGAGCCCGGGCACCTGAGCTTCTGCTAAGCCCTTGGCTGACCCCGGGGCACGCGGGACTAGACGGGTTCGGAGGCGGATGGATCCGAGAGAGGCGGCGCGAGAAAGTGGAAGGAGAAGGAAGAATGCGCGGACCAAGGCAGGAGGGTAAGAAGGCCCCAGGCGTTAGTCCTCGCTGATCCATCCTAAGGGGTGACAGGGGAGACGGTGGGTCACTCTGTAGATCCAGTGGTGGGAAAATGAGGAGGTGCCTGCACACTTGTTCCCTTCTGTCAGGAAATGCCGTTTGTGCCTGTCTTTTGCA
>NW_012135807.1:12925-14077 GCF_000956105.1 Propithecus coquereli
TTCCCTGTAGGTGAGGAAATCTACGTGCTAATGTTTCCATTTTCGTCTTTCTTCTTTCCTTTTTTTCTTTTTAAGAAACTGATGTTTATTTCCATCTTGCTTAAGAGCCTGTGGAAGAAGAGCTTAGGGCCAGGCCGTGGCTGTTTGTAGCCATTGGGGCCAGGACAGAGGGAGTCGCAGCCCAGGCGTCTGTGGCAGGCTGCGCGCGTCCGGGTGGGGACCTGGGGACAGGCACGGAGGCACCCGCACCCTTCAGCCCAGTCTGTGACCCGAGGCTGAGCAGCAGTAAACTCGGGGCTGGGGCCGTCCATTCGCCCTGCAACTCCTCCGTGGTCACAGCTGTTTCGGTGGCAGCCTGCTCCCCCTTTTCAGTCTCTTCAGGACCCCCACAGAAGTAGAGACAAAGTGGGACCTCCCACGGGGATTCAGGGACATGGAGCCTCCATGCGCAGAACTTCCCGGGCCAGCACCCACCGGTCAGACCCGCTGGGGGAGCCCCTGTCGCCGCGTGAGATGGCGACGTCCACCTAGCACAGAGGAGACTGTGCTGCACAGAGCCGTGGCTGCGGGTCAACATCGGAGGCCTCTGCGAGAGGCTGGTGGCCAGCCCTGGGGTCAGCAACCGCCAGCGGACGCGGCTCGGGGACTGCTGCCTGGATCTGGCTCCAGCGGCAACAGCAAACGTCAGCACAGCTCCAGGCAGGTATTCCTGGAGGGTGTGACATTGACGTCAGCGGGTCTTCAGTGGCAACAGTGGCACGAGCTGCCAGCAGAAGCTTCTCCCCGTCCTCTTCAGATTTATGACGCAGAGGCCATCACTTTTCCTTTTGTAGATGTTCTGTTCCATTTGGAAGTCAAGGTGGGCGCCGCCTACGTGGGTTCCTGCTGCAAGGAATTTGAGGACATCGTCTTCCTTCATTTGCAGGACATCAAGGGCTCTGGACATTGTGAAAGTTTCACTTAAGTTATAACAGGAATCCAGAACAACACCACGTGGATCCCTCTCTGGGTAGCACAAAAAGACAATTTTTGTCTCTTGATCTTCAATTTTGTCCATTAAGTTGGATACAAGGGGAGATGTGGAAAGGCACATGTCCTCTCCTAGTTGCAATTTCTCCTCCAGCCATTCAATTTTTTTTTTTTTTTTTGAGA
>NW_012135808.1:0-275 GCF_000956105.1 Propithecus coquereli
GTAATTGGGAAGTAGACTTTACAGAAGTAAAGCCGGCCCGGTATGGATATAAATACCTCTTAGTTTTTATAGACACCTTTTCAGGATGGGTGGAAGCTTTCCCTACAAAAAAAAAAACGGCAACTGTGATAGCCAAGAAGATCTTGGAAGACATTTTTCCTCGGTTTGGAGTTCCTAAGATAATAGGATCTGACAATGGTCCGGCCTTTGTTGCCCAGGTAAGTCAGGGAATGGCCAGGATACTAGGGGCGGATTGGAAATTACATTGTGCTTAT
>NW_012135808.1:10835-11482 GCF_000956105.1 Propithecus coquereli
ACGTGGCGAGGCAGGGGTCCTGGCCGCAGGAGCTGAGCCACGGGAAGGACCTGAACCACGCAGGGACCCGCTTTTAAGGACGGACAGGTGGAAGCGGACGAGGAGCGTGGGCAGGGGCGGGATGGGGGCGGCGGCGTTCAGTGCACAGGGCGCCCTGGGAGCCCAGCAGCGCGCAGGCCACCCAGTGGCCCGAGGCGGGGCGGGCCGCGGAGACCCCTGAGGCCCGGGCTCTCGGCGGCGGTGGGCGGAGCCTTCCCGGGGGCCCAGGAGCCCGCACAAGGGCGCTGCGGGTCTGCGCCCCCCCGCTTCCCGCGGCAGTTCCCGGTGGGCCCCGTCTGTCAGCGCGCAGAAAGAGGACGCGCCGCGCTGCCTCCCCGCGCCCCGGCCTCGGAGCAGACCGCAGTCCCGCACGCGGGGAGACGAGCCCGGAATCGCTGTGCCTCATGGAGAACATGATGGGGACCCGCGTCCCTCCGCTGCTCCTGGGCGAGAAGAGGGAACAGGAAAGAGGTTGGGAAGTCAGGACCTAGCCTTAGGTGGAAAAAGGCTTTCTCCTTTCTCTTTTTTTTTTTGAGACAGAGTCTCACTCTTTTCCCCGGGCTAGAGTGAGTGCCGTGGCGTCAGCCTAGCTCACAGCAACCTCAAAC
>NW_012135809.1:0-806 GCF_000956105.1 Propithecus coquereli
CAGGGGAGACTATATAGTGTGCAGTGGTTAAGCCATGGATTTTGTAGCCAGACTGCTAGGTGGAAATCCAACTCTGCCCCTCATCACCTGCACAATCTTGGGAAGATATAAATATCTTTATGCCTCAGTTTCCTTACTTGCAAAGATCCTAGGGAAACCTATCTCATAATATTGTTTTGCAGAATGAATGAATCAGTACAAGCTAAGTACTTAGACTAATACATGATCATAGTTACTGTTCGATATTAGGTGATTTTTTTTTAATCAACTGATAGTACCATGGAACAGATTTCTCTTGGAAAGTCCTTGATTTAAGTACCTCACTAAAACAAATGTATTTTGATTATCCACCCAATGTTATGATTTTTTAAAAAATCAGATGCTTGACCATACTCCCAAAAGTTTGAATTTAATTATTGTAGAGTTGGGTAGAGTTATCAGTATTTTCAAAAACTGGGATATAGTCTGGGTGACCGCACTTCTTTGCATGGCTCAGACTGATGAGGGAGCAACAAAAACTTAAGAAAGAACAAAGTCTTTCTACTTTTCAGCTTTCACAGTGGAAAGCTATATTTGTTACTTTGGACTGAGTGAGCAAATACCAGCAATCTTTTGGAATACCCAGTGAAAATAATCCTGAAAGAACAATTCTCAAAACAGTGTCAATTAAATGGTATTGGATCTTATTTTGTATTTCAAAGTTGTGATGTAGAAAATATACGCCACAAATATCTATATTATTTTGTATGCAAACCAAAAAATATATTTTTGTTTCAGTTAACTGAATAATTGCTCAAAATCTACTC
>NW_012135809.1:2251-2618 GCF_000956105.1 Propithecus coquereli
TCATCACCTTGTCATGGCAGAGTTAGTTCCTACATTCTTCAAAAGACAGCCAGTGAGTGAAATCTACGCACATCAGTTTGTTTCTTCAAGTTCCTAGTTGTCTTCTGTCTTGGTTGGTTGACAAGCTTTAAAAGATCTAATTACTCTGTTAGTACCCATACAGTAAGATCAAACAGGGAGTATCCCTTCCATAAATGTATTAATCGTGGAAAATACATAAAAATTACTAAAGTAGAAAAAAAGTTGATCCTAGGGAACATTTACCTTCTCTATGTATTTCAAAGTTTTATTACTGTGATTACTTATAGCTAATATTAGTTAAAACTATCTGTTAAAATATAGAATATGGAAAATTATGGTAAAAATT
>NW_012135810.1:0-2666 GCF_000956105.1 Propithecus coquereli
ATAAACAATGAAACAGTGGGATTCTGATGTCAACTTCCAGTTCCTTTTCACCAACACCTTGTAAAAACCCCTCAGCCCAAATGGCAAAAAGAATACTTTATGTTCTGGTTTCGTCTGTATTTATTTTTTAATATCTCACATTTTTCTAGGACTTTGCTGGTCTGTAATATAAAGTCACTTTTTCACATGGAGGTCTTTAATCTTAGTTCTCCTGTGTAATCTAGCAAAAGCTCATTTTAAGGGCATCAACAAGAGGCCTCTTAAAGCCTCACCCTTCTTACTTCCCAGAGGTGGTTGGGCTCTGTGTGTTGTATCTGCATCCCTTTTTTTCTAATTAGAGTGATCTGTTTGTCATCTGCTGTCTGGGTTCAGGGTGATCTGTTTTCTCTTTGTGCTGCAGGGATGGTGGAGCCCTTAAATCTCCTTTTGGCAGGAAGCATGACTTCCTGATATGGATCTAAACTGGGAAATCAATGTCTCCTTAGGCAGAGGCACAAATACCAGGACACTTCCTTTTGACCACTTGGTTGCAGCAGCTAAGAGAGGTGTGGTAAGAGATGATGTAGCTATTCCCAATATTTCTAATAATTTTTGTCTCTGATTGAGAGCAGACCTGGGGAAACATGTTATATGTATGAATTTCTCCATCGCCCAATAGCAATTCCTTACAGAAATGGGCCAAACAGTATCTAAAGACAGTGGTGCATGATTGGGACTGCTAGAACAAAAAACCAAAAAAACTACTACAATATCATTTGACAGAAATAACTCCTGGCATTTTAATAATCCTACTCTGTGATTTCGATGGCAATTGATTTAATGCCACTTTGATTCACTTAGCACCAGAAATGGTCCTGCCTATACTGTAGATCTGAACTAACAGACATTTCCTAAAGCCATATGAAATCATAAAAGAAAGAATTTTTATCATTCTACAATAATCGAATTGGGGTGCTCTTCTAAGAGAGCATTCTAAGACAGCATTGTCCAAAAGAAGTTTCTACAATAATGGAATTGTTCTGTAATCTGCACTGTCCAATAAGATAGTCAAAAGCCATAGGTAGCTATTCAGTGTTTGAAATATGGCTAGTGTGGTGGAAGAACTGAATTTTAAATTTCATCTAATTTTAATTCAATTTCAACTTAAATAGCCAAATGCGACTAGTGGCTTCTGTATTGGGCAGTGCAGCTCTGAGTTCGCGGTATGGTTAGCCAGTAGAAGTATCAAACCAAAAGGGTCATTCCTTTTATTTGCCAAAATTAATAAAATTTAGTGAAAACACACAAATCACAACCTGTACTCTGCAATCCATGTTTCTGTGGAAACTCGGAAATATGGTAATATTTATGTGTGAGTTAGCCATGTGGGAGACACAGCAATCATAGTCTGGATTGCTGTGCCTATAGGGTGCCTACAGATACCCTATACTGGGTATCTGTAGGCACCATGCCTGGCACTAGATACAGGAGAAGACAGAAAAGATCAAGACAGACAAGTTGTGAAAAGAAATCTATAGCATCTGGGATAAATTGGTCATGGAATAAGAAACAAAATAAACAATTAAGCAAAACAGTAATTAATGCAGCAAGGAGAATTCTAAGTACTTACAAGGCAAAATGTTTAAATGAGTTAGGTCTTCTTACAGGCATGCACCACCATGCCCGGCTAATTTTTTCTATATATAGTTGTCCAGATAATTTCTTTCTGTTTTTAGTGGGGGGGGGGGCGGTCTCACTCTTGCTCAGGCTGGTCTCGAACTCCTGACCTTGAGCGATCCACCCGCCTCAGCCTCCCAGAGTGCTAGGATTACAGGCATCAGCCCCGCATCTGGCCCTCATCTTGCTTTAATGTTGAAATCACTATGTGAGAAGTTGTTCACTGCTGCCGAGAGCTGAGTTCAGTTTTGATTTCAACATTTGCCACTTCCATGCTCCTTTAACTCACCTTTAGTTACACCCTCTGGTTTATTTCCTCTCCCGCCACCTATACTACCACTCACCACTGTCCCTACTTGACTCTTTGAGGGATCTAGGACCTTCACTCAGTCTCACCTGTGGGAAGGAATATTGCCATCATTGCCAGATAAGACATGGGCCAGTCCTCCAGGCCCCGTGAGGACACTCTGTAACCATTGACTTTAAGTCATTTGCGTTTAGCCAGCATCCTTCCTTCTGCTTGGTCCAAAGTTCCCAGTCTTCTGTCTCCCACAGCACATAAAGCCCCAAAATAATAATAGCTATGATTTTTAGATGCTATCATTTACAATGCACAACGCACTGTTATAAGAGTTTTATAAGTATTCATTAAATGTTCACATTATCACCATCATCTCGTTACCCCTTAAGTCCTGTGATAATGTGATTAGTAGCTATTCTTTATAATATGAAGCAACTTATACCAATGTTTCTCTGCCTTGGGACTTCACCTAAAATTCTGAATACTTATTACAAAAGCCTAAGAAATATATTATCCATCCCACAGCCTCATAGAGAATCACAACACACCTTAGCGTAGTAAAAATCTTGATAAGCTTATAGCTATTTTTTAACTTATCTAATCTTATTTAACCCAATATTTCCAAAACTTATTTACTGTGGAAACTTTCTTTAATAGCCAGTTAACAGTTTTGCAGAACACATTTTAGAAATGGTAGCATAAATATAAA
>NW_012135810.1:2716-3706 GCF_000956105.1 Propithecus coquereli
GAATTGGGTTTTTAGAGTGTCAAAATTTAGTAATTTAGTTAGGCCTGATGGTCTCTGGAAAGCAAGATGAATATAAACAGAACAGAGATGGGGTCCATACATGTGGGATGAATGAGACATTTTTCATTTTCAGTTTTTCTCTCTCTCTCTGTCTCTCTTTCTCTCTTTGCTCAGGCATTTATATATATACATACATATATATATATATATATATGTATGTATACCACATATATGCACACACACCATATATATACCATATATATACCACAACTTGATTTTTATCTGTTTATCCTCAAGAGAATAAAAGAGGAGAGGGAGAATTTTAAAAGAGGATCATGTGATATCATAATCCATAATCAGATTTATGGGCTTGGTTTTTTTTCTCCCAGAAATCCAGAAGTGTCATCTAAACTAATAAAACCTTCTATTTATCAACAAATTTTTCTATTTGGTGTCCTGACTTCTGAAGGAATGCACACAGGCACAGGAGACTTGCCTCAGTATTTATAGCCTGTTTGTCCATGTGGAATACAAACAATAAAAGGAATTAAAACATAAATATCAACTGTATTTTGCTTTATGGAACTACAGTCTCAAAGCTCACAATGTCAACAGTGTTGACATAATTCGATAACAATTTTATATAAAAGAACAATTCTAGAATTAAAACATGCAAGATTCTTTGATGATTATAAAGAGTGTATTTTAGAAAGAGGGCGAGATGGATGAAAACTATTCCTTTTAAGCTCATAAATCATAAAGTTGAAAGTCAACATATGAATAAAACACCCAGCTCAATCTTTAAAGAAATTCATCTACCACCTGGATACAGCTGTATAATACCATTCTACCATTTACACATCAAGATAAAGTTGTAGTCAACATTTTCAGGCAGATGGTTCCATGGAGGTCCAAATGTTTAAAGCTCCAACTTTTAAGGATGAACAGAAGCAAAATTATACCTCACAAAAAAAAGCCTTGTGACTACAC
>NW_012135811.1:0-437 GCF_000956105.1 Propithecus coquereli
GGAGCACCACAATTTTGCTGACTTGAGTCTAAGGAAAAGTTGTATGATACATATTAATAAAAGGTAAGGTGGTATAAATAAAGGCAATGTGGTAGTAGCATGAAGTATTCAAAAAGAGGAAAAACGTATAGCCTTGAAGCATTTAAAAACTTTTAATTATAATTAATTGTATGGCAACAGCTATTACATATTAAAATTTCAAACATACACTAAATTATAGTGAAGAGTCTAGTAAAACACCATGTACATATCCCCAAGCTTCAATAACCCCACCTACTTTCTTTCTTCCAAGATTATTTTAAAGCAAATCCTAGACATGATGGTATTTTATCTGTAAATATTACCATCAATGTCTAGAAAAGATAAGGTCTTGAAAACATTGTTGTCACACCATTGTCACAGCTAAAACTTTCACAATAATCTTGTGGATTTTTTGT
>NW_012135811.1:1072-2552 GCF_000956105.1 Propithecus coquereli
TTAAAATCACATATATTAAATATATATTTGACCCTTGAACAATACGGGTTTGAATTGCATGAATTTCTTTTTCAATAAATGTATTCGAAAATTTGGGGGAGATTTGCAGCCATTTAAAAAAATTTGCAGATGAACCACATAGCCTAGAAATATCAAAAAAATTTAAGATAAAGTTATGTCATGAATGCATAAATATTATAGATACTGGTCTATTTATGTATTTGTGTTAATCAACTCTTTACGTTATTGGCAAGGCTTCCAGTCCACAGTAGGCTGTTGATAGTTAAGTTTTGGGGGAGTTAAAAGTTACATCTGAACTTTTGACTGCACTAGGGTAGGTTCCCCTGAGCCCCGTGTTGTCTAAGGTTCACTGCATTGCTTTTTCTGCTCTTCCACTTCAATGAAGAATCTTCTGGTTTTTTACGTGCATCTTCAATGTCAGTGTATTTCATTACTACAACCACTTTGAGTCATTTAATAGCACTTTGGAGCACACCTTCATTTTCCTAAGCTGACTTCCAACATGATGATATAACTAGAATTACATCCCATGCTGTAAGAACTTATTTTCAGAATATTAGGAAATTGTTTTGTTTCTGTTTTGATTTTTTTTCTCTCCTCCTTGTGGTAACTACTTGCGATGTATTCAAGATAGATACTTCTTGTGTTACTTTTAAGGTGCTCTTTAAAAATTTTTGTTACCACAGCAGCATAGCATGTGGTTAAAAGCACAGGCTCTGGAGCCAGTCTGTCTAGATTCAAATTTAACTTGCTACATCTGTGACCTTGGCCTCCTTATCTCCGTTTTAGTTTTTTTCTCTTGGGTTAATAATAGTACCAACCTCATAGAGTAGTTTTGAGAATTCAGTGAGTTCTGCAATGTGGAGCACTTAGAACAACTATTTAAGTGTTTCTTAAATAAGTTTAAGCATTTGATAATAAATAAGCATTTTTTAATAAACAGCACTCTGTATCCTCTCTCACACACACAAATACATATATACACGCGTGACATCCACTTCTTGAAATTGTGAGGTCATACTCCCGGAAGTAATTTTAGAATGAATAAAGATGGGCACAAATAAATCTGCTAAGTCACCACCGTAAAGGCAAACAAACAGAAACTTTTGCAGTTGTTTCATGTTAACATGTCTTCTTAGTAGTATTTTTGCCTCAGGTGAAAACTGTCATCTACCGAAACTTTTTTTTTTTTTTTATTTCAGCATGTTGTGGGGGTACAGATGATTAGGTTACAGTATGATGCCCTTACCCTCCCTCCCCGCCAAGTCCGAGCTTCAAGTGTGTCCATTCTCCCGGAGGTGCGCATCGCACTCATTGTTTGTGCATATGCCCGTCCCCTCCTCCCTCCCCCCCAACATCTAGTCCATGTTATTCTTATATGTGCACTTAAATGTTGATCAGCTAATACCAGTTTGATGATGAGTACATGTGGTGCTTGTTTTTCCATTCTTGGGATACC
>NW_012135812.1:0-935 GCF_000956105.1 Propithecus coquereli
ATATATTATATATATATATATATGCATTGTATACTAAATAGTAAACTCATCCCAAATATAATATTCCCTATAACCTAACAATGAGTGATATAAAGAGACCAAAATTATCCATTGAAATATAAATGCAGCACTCTGAGTATAAAAACACTTCGGTTTCTATATCACAAGACAAAGAAGGTTGAATTTAAGAAAGAAATCATTTGTTGCCATTTAAAATGTCAATATGTCAACTCATTCGCTAATCTTCACTGCATTTTGGCACCATAGGATACAAACGAAAGAACTGTAATAAGTTTGTGCCAGAATTCTTTTAACTAGCACAGGATATGCCAAAAAAATGAGGGAAAGTTTTAAACATAAATATAGATATGTGTAAAAATGCCATGCCTTCAACCACAATTAGCTATGTATGTGTTAATTCTATTGTATACTCCAAAGTAACACAGTATATAGGTCGGAAATTAAGTATTTCTTATGACAGAAGTGAGAATTCCTGAGTAACCTGAAGATTTAGAAACCTTTCCCAGCCATGGTGTACTAGAGAGACAACCAGATTTAAAGTTTGAATGGTTGGTATTAAAAACGAACTCTGTCACCTACGCACACATAATTGTGCTTGCCTTAACTGTCTGTGCCTCTTTCTTTCATCTATTTCTTTAAGACAACAGAATGCCTAGCACAGAGTATTCCTGTGAAGTATAAATGAAAATAAAACGTTGAAAGAGTCTAATATATAGTGGGCAATCCATAAATTTTTGTAATATCTTATTAAGTTATTTCAGGTGGCTTATAATAAAATGCCATGTCAAAACCATACTGAACACAATAAATACATTTTAGTTACTTAGAACATATTTTTATATTTTGAGAAATCTAAGGATCATTCTCATGAACACTTATTATTGCATTCTACATACCTGAAAGAAAGATTTTTA
>NW_012135812.1:10064-10321 GCF_000956105.1 Propithecus coquereli
TCTTTGCCTCACCCAAATGCGGGTTAAAGGCATGCCCTTCCCTCCCTTCAGTGCTCCCCGTGTCCTTTAATTGTAGATTTGCCCCCCCATTCCCCTAATCCTTAGAGAGTATTTCTGCCATGTGATCAACCTAGTGTTGATCAGTTAGTACCAATTTTATGGGGAGTACAAATGGATCCCGTTCTTCTGCTCTTGTGGTGCCCCACTTTGGATAATGGGCTTAAGTTTAATCCAGGAAAGTATAAGAGGTGCTAGAT
>NW_012135813.1:0-960 GCF_000956105.1 Propithecus coquereli
TTGATTAAAATAATAAGAATTAGTAAGAAAGCAGAACTGGAATAATAAAGAAAATAATTGGATAGAAAAAAATAATTAGATCCGTGGGGGGAGGGACGCAGAATTTCAAAGTTTGCCAGTGGTTTGTGTAGAAGTGTATTCCAATTCCTCTGAGACAGTATCCAAGCATTGTGTGGGATGCTAGAACCACACTGTGTTATGAAAACACAGTTGTACTCCCTGTTCTGTGTAAAATGCTATGCTAGGGTGACAGATTGCATGTAGGTGCAATGTGTACTCAGTTTGTTCATATAAAGGACAATTTAGTGTTTTGCCATTTCTAACAGTTTAGTCCATTCTGAAAATTATTCTATTATCCCAAGGAACAGTGAGAAAATTTTGTATTGAAATATTTTCTTTAAAAAAAAGGAAAAGGCAAATATTACATATCTGACTCTATGTATTCCTCACTTAATGAGGCTTTTCCCAAAATTTTGATTGGCCCTATGGTAAGCAGAATAAATACTACTTATGTGAGGTGACCATAGACACATGAAAGTCATCCTCTTGTCCCCAAAGCATTTCTAAAGTACTTAACATTATTACCATGTTTTGCATGAAGAAATTAGCTAACACTCTACTCCAGCATATGAAATTATGACTGGAGCATAGTAGATATCAATGAATCATGTTGAATGAAAATACACATACTGGGGTGAGAATTATAGTAAAAGATAATTGCAAATCAACATAAACTAGCTTACTGCATTCATGGTGGTTTCTTTTTAGAAGAACTTGGTCCTGAGTTTCAATAACAGATTAATGTGGAGTATGCTTGAAACTTGGGCAACAATCTGGAGATGCCACCTCAAGTTGGGGAGGGTGGAGTCTGGAAACTGCCAAAAGTTAATGGGTAGGATGCAAGGATAAATAATGTAATAGTATCAAGTTAAAATTATTACAATATTAGAAGATATTAAA
>NW_012135813.1:7371-7685 GCF_000956105.1 Propithecus coquereli
GGTTGTTTCCACATCTTTGCAATTGTGAATTGTGCTGCTATGAACATTCGAGTGCAGGTGTCTTTTTCATAGAGTGACTTTTGTTCTTTTGGGTAAATGCCCAGTAATGGGATTGCTGGATGAAATGGTAGTTCTACTTGTATCTCTTTAAGGTATCTCCATATTGCTTTCTCTCTTCCTTTCTTCCTCTCTCCTCTTCTTTCTTTCTTTCTTTCTTTGTCTTTCATTTTGAAATCATGGCAAAGCCTAGGTTTTAGCACATTGAGATTTTATAATCATGCCATTTTAATTTAATTTAAACATACTTCACTTCT
>NW_012135814.1:0-443 GCF_000956105.1 Propithecus coquereli
TAAGTTGGAGCCATGTGCAGTCACATAGACAGGGCTTCCTTTAGTAGGTAGTCATTATAGACTTTTGTTATAGATTTTTCCATATCATAAATGCCCATCTTGTAGGCCTTAATTATTCTTTAACCCTTCCAAGTCACCACAAACAATTCCATGTCTCTTATTCTTCCCAAATGCAATAAAATATATGACCAATAGTAATAACAATTGGTGGGTAACACAAAGAATTTTCTACCTAATATCTCTTTCCTCCAAATTTCCTTTCTTTAAAGTATATTGTGGAGAACATGAACTACATCTTTTCCTTCACCAGTGTTAACCTTCGCACGGTCAATTCTACCTCAAACAACAGTTTTCAAACTTGTGCACACATTTACTTGAAAATGTTCTTACTTTTCATTTGTCTTGTAATCATCACTTAATCTTCTCAAGACAATTCTTTATCT
>NW_012135814.1:493-870 GCF_000956105.1 Propithecus coquereli
AGGTAAAGAAGCTGTATTCCTTATTTAGTCCATTACAAACATATTCTAAGAGTTAAAATATTATGAAGGGACATTTGTCCATCACCACTAAGTAATTAAACACCACCTTTACAAAAAGGAGAAGTTAGCCAGTGACCAGGACAGTATTCAACAAGCATATAATACTTAAAGTTCATATATTCTGGGCTGAAAAGTCCAAAACTTCCACTTGTAGGAACTGTTTGTCCACTCTTCTCCTTCCATGATTAGTCTTTAAACTATCTATGGCAGTGATTTCTAATCAGACTGCTTGTGCTTAGGAAACTCATTTCACAGGAAAATAAAAATAATCAGCCATAAAATCACCAGTGTTTTCACTATAAATCCATATTCAAAAT
>NW_012135814.1:920-1301 GCF_000956105.1 Propithecus coquereli
CACACATTTACTTGAAAATGTTCTTACTTTTCATTTGTCTTGTAATCATCACTTAATCTTCTCAAGACAATTCTTTATCTTTATAGCCAAACTTCCTACCCTTCCAACCCATTTCCTTCCTTTCCTCTCACATTCCCCTTATCATATTTAATGTCTGCAAACTCATCAGATATTGTTAAGGTAGGGTTTGTGGTTCATTACATCCAGTAAAGGGGACACTATAAACTTTCAAGTAGTTTTCTAGAAAATAAATAACCTATCTGTGTCACCTATCTATATAATCATTGAACGTTCAAATTTCCCCAAATGTGTTAATCTTGTGTACATCTCCTACTTAATATTTTTTTCTCAAGCATCAATCTTTATAAAAAAAATACAAAA
>NW_012135814.1:2673-3007 GCF_000956105.1 Propithecus coquereli
AAATATGCTTATTTGCTTTTGATTGTCTTAGTAGTAAGTACGGTCATAGATTTTCTTATCTTCAAAGCATAAATAAGGCAAATTATTCATCAGTATATTGGTTATTGTCTCCTTTACATGAATTTATTTATAATTGACTCGACTAGTTTTTTCAACTGAGCTCATTCGGAGTATTTATACATGCAAACACATAGGTACCCCAATAAGACTTTCCTTTCAGTTGCTGCTTATTGCAAATCTGCTTATTTGCTTTTGATTGTCTTAGTAGTAAGTACGGTCATAGATTTTCTTATCTTCAAAGCATAAATAAGGCAAATTATTCATCAGTAAATTT
>NW_012135814.1:4397-6110 GCF_000956105.1 Propithecus coquereli
AAACCACCCAAAAAAATCTCAATTCAAGTACATAGTCATTTAACTATAAAAGAAACTAAGCATATGTATTAAGTATGAGCCAGCTTGAGAGACTACATATATTTAAGAATTGGTTTTGAGAAGATATGAACCAAGAAATATATAGGTAACCCTAAAAATGAGTTGTATTTTTAAAATGTAGTCATAAATTGAAAATTCCATATACAGTAAGTATCTCTTTGCTAAGATTTTTCATCTGAATTAAAACATATCATTCCAAACTGTGATGAGCAGCTTCATAGAGATGATGAAATAGGTTCAGGAAAGGGGAAAGCAAGTCAGAAGGTGGATCCAAGGTAGACCTGGGTTACAAGTATGGTAGCACTGAACTCAGCAACACTTAATGGATCCACAGAAGTTTGCCATGAAGTACAGACAAGTGAGGGGAGGCAACTTTTAAATGACAACACTCACAGCCAAAGTTCTGTGACACCGGAATGTGAAGTGAATTCCATAATCCTGTAAATCAGTTTGTCAGTGAGGAAATCAGAGATAAAGTAGATGAAATGTCCAAAGGGAGAAACAACAGGATTCAGGGAGTCAAAGGGTTGTCAAGGTCAGGAACAGCTACCAGAAATCACAGTAAGGACAAACCTCAATGTATTTTTTTGTTAGAGAAGAAAATGGTATATTGTAAAAACAATGCATGTAGGCTCTAATCCCTAGGTATGAGTACCTATTTTTTGCTTACCCTGTTTCTGTGGAAACAAATTATGAAATTATGTGTTAACACTCTCTGGTTACTCGTCATTTCTTCTGTGAATAGTACTCTCTCTCCTGCCCTCCCTCCACAACTGTATATTCAATCTATCTTGTATTCTAAGATGTTGCTTATCATGTGTTAATTAACATGGGCAAAGTTACTATTAATTACACATATTTTAATTCATTTAATCCCAATGTTGAAATTTTTAATCAACTTTCTATAAGTAATATTTCTCTTTCATTTAAACATTTAAATTTCTGGGTCTATGTCCCTCCCAGGCTAATGAGAAGAGCTTTCAGTTGACTGACTTCTGCTGCAGTTGAAATTTTCATTCTCATTAGGTCTCAAGAATCTCTCTTCCCTACCCAACACACGGGATTTCAGTCTAATTTATTTAAAGCATGTAGCCATAAGAGCACAGGATGGAGTTAAAATTTGATCTTTTTTCAAATCTCGCATATTTAGATGTGTGACTTTAGTTCAGTCATTTCACCTACGTAAAAGCTTTCCGCACCCTCACCTATAAAGCAGGAATAAAACTAATCACACTTTAGGAATTTCGTAAAAGATTACACAGGATAATATATAGTAATCACCTATCGAAATTCTTATACATAATAAGAACTAATGAAGACCCTAGAAATTTGACCTGCCCTTTTTACTTCAACAATGTCATAATAAACCAAAGAGTTTGGAATATTCCTTAAAGTTTTTTTGCCATGGAATCTAAAGTGTAAAGTTTATCCAAAATATTTTTCTGACAAGTTTTGTGTTGTAATTCCTTACCGATTAAGAATCTGATTTGTACCTACTTGCATCCTTAAAGTCTGACACAAAGAAGAAACTCAACAAATGCTTAATGACAATGGCATTAGTTACAGTGTAACACTACTAAGAAAATTATTGTTACAATTACCACCCATGCTAAGTTGATAAGCTAAATTGGGAAACCAATAGGTTAACACATC
>NW_012135814.1:6160-6497 GCF_000956105.1 Propithecus coquereli
CACACATTTACTTGAAAATGTTCTTACTTTTCATTTGTCTTGTAATCATCACTTAATCTTCTCAAGACAATTCTTTATCTTTATAGCCAAACTTCTTACCCTTCCAACCCACCTCCTTCCTTTCCTCTCACATTCCCCTTATCATATTTAATGTCTGCAAACTCATCAGATATTGTTAAGGTAGGGTTTGTGGTTCATCACATCTAGTAAAGGGGACACTATAAACTTTCAAGTAGTATTCTAGAAAATAAATAACCTATCTGTGTCACCTATCTATATAATCATCGAACATTCAAATTCCCCAAATGTGTTAATCTTATGTACATCTCCTACTTAA
>NW_012135814.1:9315-10582 GCF_000956105.1 Propithecus coquereli
GACAACTAAAAATATATAGAAAAAATTAGCCAGGCATGGTGGCACATGCCTGTAGTCCCAGCTACTCGGGAGGCTGAGGCAGTAGGATAGCTTGAGCTCAGGAGTTTGAAGTTGCTGTGAGCTAGGCTGATGCCACGGCACTCTAGCCCAGGCAACACAGTGAGACTCCGTCTCAAAAAAAAAAACAAAAAAACTGCTAACATTGCAGTTTTTTGACTTATATAGTTTGGGAAACAATGTAAGTTTTAATTTTAAAAAGTATGTGTGCATGTGTGTGTATGTTGTGTGTGTGCGTGTGTACTTCTAATACTTAAGAGTCATGACACTATGTATTTCTACAATTGAAATACATTTTATTGCATTTTCCCCCAGAAATATGCAGATGGCACAGAGAAAGAGTATTTTAACAGAAAATCACAGATTTTTGGTACAGTGAAATATGAGGAATCTTGTTTCTTCTTCAATGGTGTCCATGAGAAATGGCAACACACGACAGAAAATAAAACTATGTCAGTCATGAGTTGAATTCATCACTGAGGAGAGGTTAGTCGATTGAAATTGATCAATCTGCCATTAAGAATGTGATTTACATCTTCAAAATTGATAAGTTACGCAATGATTTGGTTGGTACAATGTGAGTGAGTTAGGACATAACTCATGTTGTATGTTCTGCGTTGTGCGATGTTCCTCAATCTCCTGCACACCTATTAGTCTAGTTGTAGGGCAGTGTGGGAGTAGAAGCACATCTCTACAGTCCAAGTGTCTGAGTTCCAATCCTGGATCCACAATTTACTAGCTATGTAACTCGAGGCAAGTTATCTCATCTTGCTATGCCTCTGAGTCTTCACTAATTTCACAATACCTACCTAGTAGGGTTGAATAACTAAAGTGCTTTGAACAGCATGTAGTACAACAGCCACAAATTCATCACTTATTATTAGTATATATTACATTATATGTAATAAAATGTTATTTTTAATTACCACAATAATTAAAACTCTCTATATTCCTCCTATAGGAGGAATATAGTTGCTTCCTTCTTCCATAAAATGTATTTGAATTCTCTGACCCAAGTTTTCTTCTTGAACTTCTGAAAATATATATAGGCTATACCAAACAATTTGCTTTGTACTATTGTATGTTAAAGAACTAAATATTTTCATTCCAAATAATGTACATTTCTTTAGGAAAGAGATTATGGTATCTGTTCAACACAGATTTATCAATGTTTCTATAGTCTTAATTAAAGGGAGGAGGGGAGGGGTAT
>NW_012135814.1:11777-18576 GCF_000956105.1 Propithecus coquereli
GTAGTACATCCAGATTATGAAGGTGGCTAACTACATTCTGCATATACATCTCAGAACCTTGCTTCTCACTGTAATTGTGTCTTGCAATTATATTTACTTTTCCTAATGTAATTTCTTCTAACATATGACTTTTTGTGGCTAAATAATATTTTTCTGTAGGGTGATCATATAATTTGTTTTCATAATGTGAAAATATGTCCTTATCTCAGTTCCTCAGCTTAATAAATAATTATTCTGAAAAAATACTGTAATTGCTACATCTATGTGCCATTTATTTAGCTATTATCTCTCAGCCCCATACATGTTGTTCTGGACTGCTAACTCTGGGGGTCTAAAACTGTTTCCCAAGCAACTTTGGACAATGATTTTCTATTAGATTCAGACAATAGGAGGTGATGGGGAGAAATCTTAAGAGAAAGGAGGAACAAAGCTTCATGATTCTGTTTCCAATGGTGTGGCAATTGCTGGCTATTCCTGAAAATTATACTTGTAGCAGTGGGTATGAGCTGCTTCTAGACTACAGCAGCCAGTGCAGAGGTAATACATTTTTAATGGCTACAGCTTTGGACAAAACAGATTCTCTTAATGTGTTTACTGAATAAATGAATAGATGCACTCATAGCACTGGGTTCTCTTTATGAGCAACCCCAAAATATGATCATGTTGATCCTGGAAAGCAACCTGCAAACAAATCTAGCTCACTCAATCATTCAATAGACAAGAAAACCAAAACCACTAACAAAAGAGGAAATGATCCTCCACCATTCAAAGGATAACTTTGTATAAACAGTTTGTCATAATTGTGATTTATGCTGAAATACTGCATTAATATTACTGTTGTTTGGTTTTATACATTCAACAGATAGGTGTGGCAAAGAAAAGGACGTTTATATTGCATAATGCAAGATCATCCAACACTAACGTCCGAAAACAGCTTCTGAATTAAAAATGTATAAAAGACACAGCTGTGGAAAAAAAGTAAAGTTTATGACACAGACTAAACAAATATTACATAAATATGGGGAGTTTATTCATCTCCATAAAAGCTATAGTTTGAAATATATAACAGCTCATCTAAAACATACTATGTATCCTAAGAGCATATATTTAAATGATCAGTGCTTATTAAGCAATATTCAATGTTACCTGCAATGAGACAAAGAAATATTGAATGTAACACATCATAAAAAGTGAGAAAGAAACTCAGTAAAAAAAGAACTGTGTAACTAAATGATAAAGACAAGTTAGTATGCAACTTAGTATAATACATGTTACATGATGATTGGTTGCATATTTTTAAAATAAATTGAAAGAGTATTAGTGTCTTCTTGGAGAGGCAATAGTAATAAGAAACCACCATTAACTTCAAATTTCTGGGTAACATATATTTTTGGGTACACATAATTAAAATTCTTTATCTCACATTATATATTTAGAGAACTTGATTCATTACCAGAATTGCTCTTCACTCATAGATGGCTGCTGCAAGGAACGTAGAAGAGTTAATTTTAAATTTGTTGCTGTTTTTTTGTTGTTGTTCTTCTACACAAGCAATCATGCTATAAGAGGAACAAATTATTAAGCTTGAGCATCTGTAAACATAGGTTAGAAATGACAAGGAAAAAAAACAAAATTATGCAGATAAGCATTAAACTGTGAAGTCTTTTATTGGGCTTTATGGTACATAATACACAATTTCTATGACTGACTATGATTAAGATTGCTTTCAGAAAGACTAACCAAGCATACCTGGGATCAATTGCTGGGAGAAATGTAGAAATTAAAATGTACCTATCTGCTCTGCTATTCCATACAGAAGCCTCGGTCCCCATATTTGTCCCTGGAGATTCTGAGAGCAACTAAAATTTGACATAAGATTAATTATCTCAAATAAATTATTCCTAAACTTTAGTGTGCTTAAAAAAGTTACTATGGTCACCCAAAATTAGGGCCACAGCAACAGGAATTTTGATTTAAGCCAGAAAGTGAATGCAGAAATCTGCATTTACAAGCACCCATGTTAATTAGATAGTGGATCAAGAAGACTTCTAAGAAAAGTTGTACATGATATTTGATTTTATCAGATCTCCAATCCTCCTACACTCATTGATTTGTCAATATTAAGATGTTAAGGGTTTCCTTTTGCTCAAGTTCCATACTACTTGAGCATTTAATTGTATCAAGTGGAAGGGATGACGTGAGCTTTATTCTGCATCTGTTCATCTTATCAACAGAGATTCCACTTGCAAGCCTCCTGGAGCATAAGGGGGAATGACGGCTTCCTTTAGTTCCTCTTGATACATTCAGGCAGTGCCCTTTCACTAGAAGAAGTACTAGACCTAAACAAGTGGATCACAGGCATTGGTTTAGAATTCTGCAGTGGTAAAAGAAAAAACCTCATGAGCAAGAATAAATCATGGTCCAGATGCTAAGATGCAAGGAAAGAGATTCATGTATGCAAAATGTGCTTCGAGAGTATGTATTAGCATGTAGGGAGTCTTCAGAATAGTGTAAAGAGCTGATTTAACAGATCTCTCTAAAATGCCCTGCTACCACCCAGGACAAATGCTCCACAATGAACAAGACTTCTATAGCCTTTCTATAGAACAGAAAGCATTCGACCACTTTTTGAAGACTGTGTAACTGGTCACAACGGATCTTGGTAAAAAAAAAAAAAAAGAAGAACAAAAGAAACACATCCTGATATCTCTGGATGAAAAAAGCTCTGGTGTTTATAAACCATTAAGTCTTTATCACAACCCTGCCTGAAGGGGATAATAGAGCTGTTTTCCAGTCAACAGTACTTTTATAGCAGCTCTTCAATTTTGAAATCATAAGCAGTTTCAAGTTATTTTTTCTTAATATCTCTTTTTATGCTATTATGATGTTGTTACCATGCAAAGTGGGAATTAGGCGACAGGGTATGAAAACGTTCTACATGTGCACATTAAAATGTTGCCATATAGCAGAAAGCAGAAGCGTTTTCCGTAAGTATGCTGACAGATGAAAATTTTATAGCAGACATCTCTCAGAAGTTATCTGCCTTTAAGTTTAATATATGAAGAAAATATATCATGTGCTCCCTTAGAAAAGAATTGTAATGATGCAAAGAATAAAAAAACAAAAATCCTAGTCCCTATACTTGGCACAATTCATAAGCCAGTATGTATTACTCAGTCTTTTTCAGGTCCTCTTTCCTAGGTGCAGAGGAAGACAAATAACCTAAAATGCTTTGACCTGAAATATTTCAATATTATTGTGTAGTAAGAATCTTTTTTGTGCGTGTTATTCTGATCCTCTTAAACTTTTAAAAATAGAATATAGTTAGGTATTATATAATTAAATGACAAAAGAAAAAAACAAGTTATATCAGTTCAGTAGACTCTCTTTATAAGCCAAAGAAAATAGAAAGAAATTTGATAACTCAATATCTAAAAAGTAACCCAATCTTTGCAGAATATGAAGGCATAAAAACTTCAAACTAAGTTTGTAGAGGTGTGCTAATGAGCCACGCTTTCATTCTGAAATGCTTCATCTATCTTTCTATCTTTATGATCCCAAACAGCTTCTCATTTTTTAAAACCGAGATTTATTATAATAATTTTGTTTTCCTAGATGTAATCATTATTAATTCTAGAAAATTTTCTGTAAAATTTCTACAACTAAAACCAGATTTAGCTACTTTTATATGTATTTAATATTTAAATAAAATGAAATTACTTCAATGTAATTCAATATTTCTGTCATTATTACAAAGGAAACTAATAGTAGTATTTCATATTAGACTCTACATAAATCATCATTCATTCTCCATATCTACATTATTATACTTACATTCTTTTTTTTACAATATTACATATTCAGTGAAAATTTCATTTGTTCAGCAATTTATTAAAACGAACACTGAGAACCAACTTTATTCTGAGTATTAATTAAGCAATAGAACATAAAGTGTTGTTTCAAGGTTCTATCTCCCTTCTGGACCTAGGGAATCAGACGGCACATTGAGACACAGCCAATCCTAGCTTGCCTAGACCACACTCTCTTCAATGCAGTAATTTCAACAGCTGGGTAGAACCAGTGAAGCAATATAGAAAAATCACTACACGATATATTAACTTATCTGACCTTATTGGAGTAAGCTTGAGAAGTAATGGATTTATAGAACTTCAAAAATTTTCAAATAAGCATATTTGTGCTAAGAAAGCTATTTTCCATTTAACTAACCACCCACAAACTATGACTATTTTCTTCTTTAATTCACACAATTTTCTTCTTGATAGGAGATTGACCAACCCTCTGGACAGGCCTTTCTGTACCCAGTTAAATGTTGGAATGATCTTTCTTGAATCACTATGTCTTACCATGCAAAAGACCTGGCATTTTCTGTATCTATTGGATTGATCTCAGATAGTGCTTCTTTGGTGTCTTTGTCATCTTTCACCATATTATAACTCAAGGTCAAAACTATCCAAATGATAATGTGCTTTTTTATAGACCAGCGGTTGTGTGAAACTGATAATGTTTTTAACTGTTTGGGGGCTTTCTAAATCACTTTTTGGTGTAGACATTGTCAAAACTTATTTATAAACTATAATTCAGAATCTACCCTAACAATATATCTTATGAATTTTACTTCACCAGTTGTTTTTCTTCCCACAATAAAGTTGAATAAGACAGATCCCAGGTAACCTAGTTGATTTTACCTATGACTTTGAGGAACCGTGATCAATCACCTTTATAAGTTAAATATCCTTCTTTCTTTAAGTTGTGATATTGCCATGTATATTTCAAGATAAGAATAAATATATGAGACAGATGCGTTTATTCATAAGCAAGATGATATCTATGTACTAAAATAAGCCTATGACTCTATCCAGTTCTTTACATCTTCTGATATGTATGTACTAGAATGGTTTATATTGATGACATAATTTTTTAATTCAGTTACTTAACTGAAGGCATTCAAGAGACTACTCTCTCACTGAGAGGAATATCCCAATTTTGGTGCCACCAAAGCAAAGCAACCTAAGATAGCTAGCTGTAGCTTCATTCTATATATTTTATGTTCTTATCTTTATTTTAACACACTCATGAAAGAGCAGAGCTCAGTGATAATTAAAATTGTTTTAGATTTGTTTGCAGTGGGGTGTGTGTGTGTGTGCCTACTTCAGATAAGTTTCTGGGCTTTTCTTTGAACTCAGTAAAGTTAGATAAGAAATATATGCTATTCCTTATTTATTTTTAAATGAATGCTTTTGACTTTTAAAATATCACGCAAAAGTAATTCTGGTATTGCTCCTGATGGTTTCCCAAACACTTTCCATTATTTTTTGCCCATCATGGTCATAATCTCATTTCCTCTATACAAGAGGTGTTTGCTTGTTTATTTTTCTTTACTTGCAATGCACATTTTAATGTTTCCTGCTTCTGAATTCATTGATGTGATAGTTCTGATAAGTCTCTCTAGGTAAGAGAGAAGTTGGTAACAGACAGATCATAAAAGCTTATGTGCCTTCTAATGAATCGAATATTTCTAATTTCCTTTTCCCTCAAGAATGCATTTTCTCTCTACATTGCTTTGGAGTAGAACCCTCAATCATCTGTCAGCATGTGTTCTTAGGGTGACATTTCTGAAGTGATAAAAGTAGAATTTTAAACAAGGAAAAGAATCTTAACAACTACATTAGTCTAGGAGTCTGTCAAGTAGATCTGGAATAGCTGTATGGATGTAACGTTATCAGCTCCGGGAGACTACGAGAAAAATAAAAATATAATTCACCTAGGCTGTGTATCATATTCCTTCACACTGGACAGATAGTCAGTCTAATGTGTTTAATCTAATTGAGTTAATTAAAAAAGGTGCATGTTTTCAATTCCATCATGTATTATACTCTATACTTGAGAAAGTACTTCATCATTATCACATTTAATTCTCATAGTACCCGGAGACAAGTAGTAGTATGCCCATTTTACAGAAGTTGAAACTGAAGTTCAAAGTAGTGTTAAGAGGTCTACCCAGGTTTACACAGTATCAGCAAAGCTGAGAGCCAACCTGAAAATGTTTTGACTTGGAAGGCAGAGGGTAACTGCACCAGTATAAAGCTGAGGAGTCCGAGATGCAAGAGAAAATTAAATGAGTCACTCATTTTTTAAACTTCCTAAAATATTCATTTAGAGTCTGTCATTTGTAATAATATTAATTAATCAATATTTGCAAAGAGTAGCATTACTATTTTAGGCCATCCTACCTATAAAGCTCTTATAGGTTATATAAAATCAAGACAATTGTCAACTTGACTATGAATGTATTGAAACAACATGAGAAATCTCAAAGAACCATATGTTTGCATTTATAAAATATAATTCTGTCCCAGTAGGAATTAGTCAAAAGAATCAATAAATGGGTCTATGATTTTCATTTAATTTCTGTGAGAGAAAAGATTTTGCAAAATTACTCAGCATCAATCTCTGATTGTTCCTTATAATCAATAAAAGTTTAAATGGTCAATAAAGCAAAACAAAAACACATTTTAGAAGTTTATAACATTTTCATTTGCACATGATTAATAGTGGTTTCAGTTAATTCCTTTCTTGGAATGAGCATAATTTCTTTCTTAGAATGAGTCTGAAAACAGATGTCATCACCAATGATAGTAAACATTTCCTTCCTTTAGGGAAATGGGAATTTTTATTTTCCTGGATACATTAATAAAATATTAAAAGTTGGAAAATACCTATACCTTCCTTCCAAACAATATTTTTAACTCAAATGGTATTTCATAAGTGTTAAAAACTT
>NW_012135814.1:19526-20813 GCF_000956105.1 Propithecus coquereli
AATAAGGGAGACATAAGATGAGAAATAGAAAATGAGTATAGTACTGAGAAGGTCAATTCTGGAATTACACAAAGGAACCAATCTCACTGGTTATACACAAGCTCTGAGTAACACTGGAAAAGGTACTTAACTTCTCTGTATCTCAATTATAAAAAATACAGGTACTTTTTCCTTTTTTGGCAGTGTTGAGGACTCTGCAGTGCCTTGCTTTATTTTTCTTCATAACACTTACCACTTGTCATAGAAACATTTACTTGATTAATTGTTGTCTATCTCTTCAGACTAAGTTCCTGAGGTCAGGAACTTTTTCTTCATTCACCGCTAAATTTCTAGTGCCTAAAACAGTCAGTCATCATAGTGAGAGGTCATAGTGAGGGTCAGTAAAGTGTTGCTGCATGAATTATTGAGCTTAATGAATAAATGAAAGAATATAAACTAAAGAGCTCAATGCCAGACACAGTTAGGCACTAACTAAATGTTAGAGAAATTGATGCGGACTTAGATCCAAATGCTGGCAGTTTGATTCACTAATTAATTATGTGACCTTGGGCTTCCCTAACTGTAAAATGGGGGTGGGGAAGAATTAAAATAACTACCTTTAATGGCTGTTGTCAAGGTAAGACAAGTAAATGGGGTGAATAATTCCTGGTAAAATGCTCCATACATGGCAGTAATTATAGCAATTCAAAGTAAGGAATTTGTCTGGTAAGATGTGTGCTAAATTTACATAGAGCTGAGTTTCTCCACAGAGAAAATAGTCCAGTTGAAAATGCCCAGATAAGGAGATAAGAAACCATATGGGTACATGATATTCTTCTGAAGCTTGTATAACTACAGGACAATTATAAACAAACTCAATTTCTAGTTAGAATGTGGCCACAGAAAGCTACAGCTTTGGGATTCAGAGGGTTATGAATTGGTTTTTATTCGTAATTACATATGAAAATTCTTGCTTTTCCAAGTATGTCTTCCTGAGGGTACTCACATATATCAAAATGATCATGTATAAGGCAAAGACATTTTCATAAAACAAGGTGATACGGAGTTAGATTACTCTTCATTGCTTATTTATAAGAAAGGAGTTTCGCAGCATGCTGGGCTTAAGAATTAAGACATCTGAAGATGAAAAGTGAGCTGTCCTTGGTCCTGGAGAATGGAGGGAGGGATACAGCCATATGCCAAGTCTGGCCCCCATATTCATTTCCCAAAGCATCTGTTTTTCTAATTTTCCATACTCAGATAGATGTTCAAAGCAATGTTTGAAGAAACATAAGAAAAACAAAAATT
>NW_012135814.1:20863-21946 GCF_000956105.1 Propithecus coquereli
GGAACAATGACAAGAATAAAAGTCTGTACAACTGTAGTACAGGTGCAAGTATTATTTTTTTTTTAATGTTTTTGATCTGCAATTGGTTGAATCCACGTATGTGAAAACCAAGGGTATGGAGGGCTCACTGTACTTTGCTTCTTTTTTTCCTCAGCAGTTGGTTAGTCAATTCTTACTTCTACTTTTCAATTCCTGTCAATAATTCCCTCAATTTTGGAATTTCAATGAGATAGATTGTCCATAATTTGCTTTGGATCTTTTCTTCTCCTTTTCTGATTTCTCACTTTTTAAAATAAGTATTTTCTCATTGGTAAAATAAATTTCCCATGGTAATTTCTTCTTGGGCTAATCTTTACAATAGCCTCCTAGGTGTTTATTGTAATGTAAAATTCATTTTAAAAGGGAAGAAAAGACAATCAGGATCATCGTAAAAGTTGGAATAACTCATTTAGGTTCCACACAGAGAAGCAAAAGTGACTCTATTGTGGCATGTCTCTAAGAGGGGATTGCCTAAAAGCAATTCGTGAAATGATTTTTCTAACTCAGAATATCATGCATGCTCATTACAGAAAACATTAGAAAACTAATAAAAGTATAAAATATAAAACATAGATTATTCATCTTCCTTCTATGTAATGATAGCTACAATTAACAATTTAGAGTAGTACATCCAGATTATGAAGGTGGCTAACTACATTCTGCATATACATCTCAGAACCTTGCTTCACTAGTGATATTTCACCAAACAGTAAGGTAAACCCTGAAAATTTTTGCTTCCAGAGGGTATGTCCAGTTGACATCTGTGAAAAGGCAAACCCTGAGTAAATGTTTTTTTAAAAATGGGCAGAATTTTTTTGTTAAAATAAATCTCAAAATTTTAACTAAAAATTTTTTGGTTTGTAATGGAAAGACATTTCAAGCACACCGTCAATAAAAACTGGCACGGTGGCTCACGCCTGTAATCCTAGTACTTTGGGAGGCCGAGGCAGGCGGATTGTTTGAGCTCAGGAGTTCGAGACCAGCCTGAGCAAGAACGAGACCCCGTCTCTACTAAAAATAGAAAGAAATTAATCGGACAACTAA
>NW_012135814.1:23150-23635 GCF_000956105.1 Propithecus coquereli
AATTTCCAGGTGGCATACTAGGGGAGGAGTTCAGTTTGCAGGATGTTTATTAGGAAAACACTTGGGATCAACAGTTGTTGAATAGAGGGGAAGGAGGCATAACTGAACAGATGAAGAAGTCAACCTCTGATGGATGCTCCGAGACAGCTTCAAATGAGTGAACAGGGAATTCTGCAGCTAAAATGGACATCAGAGTTGTCTAATTGGGGCCAAAATGGCTGAACCTTTATATTTCTACATTGATTAGTCTTTAGATACTCCCTGTCCTGTCCTGGGAAGAACATGATCTTGAAAAAAGTAGCTCTCTGCAGCAAAGACAATCCTGGAGAGACTAAGAATTGAAGGCTCTCTGTCAACAGCACACATTGCAATTGGAGCAGCCAGATCTTCTCATAGCAACTGGAACAACATCTTCCTTCTTTGAAAGGGGATCTGCGTGGTTCCTTACCACATTTAAATTTAAAAAAAAAATTCTTAAAGGACAT
>NW_012135814.1:24705-25982 GCF_000956105.1 Propithecus coquereli
GTGAACTGACTGACTGGTGATAGGGATCACAACCTTAGTGATAGGTGAAATACTGATAAATCTAGCAGGCTATAGAGATGCAATTGTTAAATCTCCTCTGTGGTAAACCGTGGTGGGAAATCAGTGGAAAGGAGCACACCAGCGGATGAGGGGATATCTCAAGAGTTTGAGAGATATGGATCAATATTAATTATACTACACAATTCTGGAATTGATGTCAGTTACTGAGAGCTCTTGATGCATTAAAGATAGTGTAAAGTTCAAAGTAGCTAATTAATAATGTAAGGCAAAGTGTAATAGTCAGAGGATCATCTTTACACACATCAGTGTATAAAGAGACTCTCATATTCAACATCAATAGGGAAAATCCATCCAAACGCTCTAAGCCTGAAGAAATCATCCATTCCCCTCTGTTAAGGGCTAGTTCTTGCCTCATTGCTAATCTAGGGGCATCTGCTGCTAAGGAAGAAAAGGGAATATATGACAAAAATCTGCAAGGCCTAATCATCATGCACCAACAAGAGCTGTGGGCCTATATTTGGGCCGGATCCTTATGATGATAGAGCAAAGAAGGTGGAATATAAGTTGGATAAAGGGGAGTTTTCCAAAATGAACAAAAATTTTTACAACATGGCAAGGATTCCAGGAGACAATATGCTACTAGGATGGCTCTTTAAAAACTAAAAAGTGATGAGCCACAAAAAGTGGAGTAGAAATACTAGAAGTTCTGTGGAAGATAGCGGAGGAAAGGATCAAAAGTCTCAGAGAAATGGTAATGCTAGAATGGACATGCTTCTTTCTTTTTTCTCTTTTTTTTTTGGCCAGAAAACCCCAAGTCTGACTCTGTCTCACAGTATTGCTGGGAACATATTCTGTTTAGCAAAGAGATAAGAAACGTGCTGGTGGGTGGGCGCCAGCATTTGTGAGAATCTAATTTGTCTACATTCTGTAGGGTAGATCTAACAATAGGAGATACTTTTATAGTAGTAGGCTCATTAACAGAAATGGTGATGATAGGTAGTATCTAAAATGTAATAGCTGGCAAATGGTGGTACTTACTTATCAGAAACCAGGGAGTTGCACTTACTTTAATGAGTGGAAAAAGAAAAACTAGAAGCCAGGGTGTGTGACTTGAAAGGAATTATAGAGATGGTTAATAGAAATTGAACTTCATAGGCACAAGATAGATACATAGTCAGCCAGGGTATTATTTATTAGACAAATATTTCTCAATTAGGAACACTTTTTACATCTTCCACCTCCATCCAAGTGACATT
>NW_012135814.1:27772-28857 GCF_000956105.1 Propithecus coquereli
CCTGGAAATTGCCTTACAAGGTTAAAAATGGGGAGGGTTCCCAGTTCCAGGAATTCTCCACCCCTTTCCAGGAAACACCATAAATATTCCACCCCCCACTTAGCATAAAGGGGAGAAAGTTTGTTAAACTTGGGGTCTCCTCCACTCATGGGGGTTGACTCATTCCTTCTCTGGAATGTACTATGGTTTAATAAACCTTGGCACTTTGCTTGCTTGCATCTGCTTGGTCTGCTGTAAGAGAATACCATGAATTGGGTAACTTGTAAAGAATGAAAATTCCGTTCTCACAGTTCTGGAGTCTGGGAAGTCCAAGATCAAGGTGCCTGTAGCTTTGTTGTCTGGTGAGGGCTGCTCACCACATCCTAGACATTGCCTTGAATGCTGCATCCTTCAGAGGGAGAAATTCTGCTTCCTCACATGGCAGAATGCAGAAGGGAAGGGGGTGAACTCCCTCTGTCAAGCCTTTTTATAACAGCACTAACCCATTCATCATGGCAGAGCCCTCATGACCTAAACACCTCCCCAAGGACCCCACGTCCCAACACTGTTGTATTGGAAATTAAGTTTCCAACACATGAATTTTGGAAGACACATTAAGATCATAGCACTAGTCAAGGGACACATCTCAGAAGTGTACAGTGTCCTTTTTATCCAATAACTGAGAATTTAGATTTCTCTGATTTCAAAGGACATGGAGTCCTTTGAAATCTGTGCCTTTTGTTACTTGCTACTTAAATTAACCCAGTCATATTTTTTTAATAAGAGGTCCCAGACCCAGAATGTTGCTGTTCTAAGAACTATGCCTTTAGGACAAGATATAAACGTAGTGCTTTCCCTATACCTGGCTCTCTTAAATCCTCTGTGGAGTGAGACCTTCTTTTCTATACACAGGGGCAGAAATATCCCTTCATCACCTTTGTTCTAATTAGATCTATCCTGAGCAACCCCTCAGTATGTTATTACCTTTCACTCTTTTATAGGCAAGAGATAACTCCTTTATAGTCAAGGGACTTGTCTTAAATATCTTCCTCACTCTTTCTCTCCTCAGACCTCAAATTTAGTAGACCAATATTCAGATAATAGGT
>NW_012135815.1:0-1594 GCF_000956105.1 Propithecus coquereli
GAAAACCTTTCATTTTACAGATGAGGAAACCAAAAGAAATTAAAGGCAAATAGTATTTTTATACTTGTATATGTCTGTGATTTTATTATCTGTCTTGGAAAATAAGATAAAATATAAATTTTTACCCATATTTTATACTTATTTGAAATTCCTTTACATGAAATTTTTTCACATCTGGGTAGAATTTTTTTAATAAAAATTCAATGGGATGACTGGTTAGAAAAAAAATAGTAGTATAGAACTGCTTCCTTTTCCTTGTGATTACACTATATAAAACTCACAATAAAAAATAGGTAAATGTAACCCACGCAATGAAAGTAAATAGCTGAAGAATGTTGAAGCACTGAAAGAACTCTTCTTGCAGGGATAATAGCAATTTGGATGTGAGCTACTGCTTTTGCATATTAAACGCAGATCTTTGTCTCTTTCACCTCAGTAGTGGGAGAAAGCAAAATCTGATTTGACGGGGGAAAAGCAAAAGACCATAAATAAAGGGTATGTTGTTTCCTGGGGGACAACCTTCCTAATGGCATTCTGCCCAGAATCCCTTTCTTCTTGGCTAAACCACATGGCCAGGGTAAGTTGAGTAGCCAGATGAATGGTTGAGACCCCAGAGGCTCAGGAGAGACCAAAAAATTGATCAGTGTCTTCAGGGTCTAGATTTGAGCCAGTTCCGATTCTGAGGCCAAACTGGTCAGTGTTGCTGTTGAATAAACACAGTCATGGAAACTCCATGTGTGATCTCTTTCTGAAGAAAATCAAGATCAGTGACAGGGGAGACCCCTACCCCCAAGTTAGCAAGTCACAAGCACCCTAGAAGTGTCTGAGGGTAGGATCGCTGTCAAACACTACTCCCAGGCACCTCTTGCCATGACAGAAATCTAACCTCAAATACAAGGAGTAATCCTCGTATTTTTCCCAGACACATTGCACATCACAGTCCTGACCTCTACCCTCAGGAAAGCAATGCCCGAAAAGGCAAAAGGACAGATCTGTTTCTCACCCACAGAAGTATAGAAAGATAAAGGCAGGAGGTTGTCTTAGGGATTTGAGGAGTGCCAGCAAAATGGCAAAAACCAATCCAACCAACCAAAGTTCACGAGATGATGAAAACAAATAATAAAATGGTTTGGGAGATACCGGTTTTCCCACCATGCTATATTCATTTCCTCTTCCTCTCTCAGGCAGCAGGACCTTAATTCTCCCTCTGTTTCTCCAACAATCTACCCATCTTTTAAGATGCATCAGGAATTCTACTTCTCTCACGGAATTTTTTTTAACCCTCCAACCCACAGGATTTCTGCCTTTACTATCTGTATCATTCATTTGCCGACACACTTGAATATGGCCTTGAACTGCTTTTTATTTTTATTTATTTATTTTTTGGACACAGGGTCTTGCTCTGTCACTCAGGGTAGAGTGCAGTGGCACGATCATAGCTCACTGTAACATCGAACTCCTGGGCTCAAGCGATCCTCCCACCTCAGCCTCCCAAGTAGCCGAGACTACAGGCATACCTGACTAATTCTTCTATTTTTTTATAGAGACCAGGGTCTTGCTAAGTTGCCCAGGCTGGTCTCAAATTCCTGGCCTT
>NW_012135815.1:5694-6276 GCF_000956105.1 Propithecus coquereli
GGAAGTGTACATTGATACAGCCATTTTGGAAAACAGTATGGAAGTTTCTCAACAAATTAAAAATTGAACTACCATATGATCCAGCAATCCCATTTGTGGGTATATATCCGAAGGAAATGGAATCGGTATCCCAAAGAGTCACCTGCACGTCCATGTTCATTGCGGCATTATTATTCACCATAGCCATGTGAAGTGTATGTATATGTATGAATGGATAAAGGAAATGTGGTACGGATGTGTGTGTGAATATATATATAATATGACGAAATATTATTCAGCCCTATAAGAAGACAGAGATCCCACCATTTACAACAACATGGATGAACCCAAAGGACATCATGCTAAGTGAAATAAGCCAGACACAGAAAGACAAATATCGCATGACCTCACTTATATATGGATTTAATAAAGTCAAACTCATAAAGGCAGAGTGGAATGGTGCTTGCCAGGGGCTAGGGGTGGGAGGGAAATGGGGAGATGTTGGCCAAAGGGTACAAAGTTTCAGTTATACAGGGTGAATATGTTATAAGATCTATCATACAGCCTGGTGACTATAGTTAATAATCCTGTATTATATACTTG
>NW_012135816.1:0-391 GCF_000956105.1 Propithecus coquereli
CTTGGTCTTGGTTCCCTTTTATTATTTCATGTTGTATTGTGTTTTAAATTCTGTGAATATGTCATTCCACAGGTTGCTGGCTTCCAGAACTCTGGATGAGAAGTAAGTTGTTAATCTTATCGAGGATGTCTTATATGTCATAAGTTACTTTTTGCTTGCTTCTTTCAAGACTCTGTCTTTGTCTTTGTTTTTCCAGAGTATGTGTAGGTAAGTATCTCATTGAGTTTATAATATTTGGAGTTTATTGAGTTTCTTGGATGTGTAGATTGATTTTCATCAAACTTGAAAAGGTTTTGGGCATTTTTTATTCAAATATTCTTTTAGTTTTTTCGGCATTCTTTTTCTTTCTGTTACTCAGACTAGATAATTTCAATTGACTTATCTTCAAGTT
>NW_012135816.1:2181-3742 GCF_000956105.1 Propithecus coquereli
AGAACAATGGCTGGCTATCATAGTTCCCATCTTGTGGCCTTTTATTAATTTTATAAAGAGCAGTTTCATCATGACATGCTCTCTCATATTTTTCCTTGCTTTAGTTGTGTAGTTACTCTAAAATTTAGGAAATTTCTTAGTTTTAATCAAGGATTTACTTTTATAATTATTAATGTATTTAGCACTCTTAGTTTTTTATTTCTTTAAACAGCATATATTAGTCTCTTCTATAAGCAATGCAGAGTTGGTATTTTCCTTTTTCTTCCTTCTCCCCTTCCTTTCCTCTACCACTCAATACTTTATTGCTTAAATCAATACATTTTATTTTTTAAAGCAGTTTTAGAGTCATAGCAAAATTGAATGGAAAGTATAAAGAGTTCTCGTATATCCCCTGTCCCCTCCCAACCTCTGCCACTGTCAATATCTCACACTACAGTGGTATATTTGTTACAATCAATGAACCTACATTGACACCTGATTATCACCCAAAGTCCGTAGTTTACATTAGGGTTCACTCTTGATATTGTATATTTCATAGGCTTGGACAAATGTATGATGGCATGTAGCCACCATTGTCATATTATACATAATAGTTTCACTGCCCTATAAATCCTCTGTGCTCTGCCTATTTATCCATTCCTCCCCCCAGAACCCCTGGTGACCACTAATATTTTTATTGTCTACACAGTTTTATCTTTCCCAGAATGCCATATAGTTGGAATCATACAGCATGTAGACCTTTCAGATTGGCTTCCTTCACTCAGTAATATGCATTTAAGTTTTCTCCATGCCTTTTTATGGTGTGGTAGCTCATTTCTTTTTAGTACTGAATAATACTCCATTGTCTAGATAAAGCACAGTTTATTTATCCAATCACCCACTGAAGGACATCTTGGTTGCCTCCAAGTTTGGGTAATTATGAGTAAAACCACTATAAACATTCATGTGAAGGTTTTTGTGTGGACATAAGTTTTCAACTCCTTTGGGTAGATACCAAGGAGGGAGTTTGCTGGATTGTATGGTAAGAATATGTTTAGTTTTGTAAGCAGCTGCCAAAGTGGCTGTACCATTTTGCATTCCTACCAACAATGAATGAGAGTTCTGGTTGTTCCACATCCTTGCCAGCATTGGATGTTGTCAGTGTTTTGGATTTTGACCATTCTAATGTGTCTAGTCATAGCTCATTGTTTTTTTTGTTTTGTTTTGTTTTTTAATTTGCATTTCCTTAATGGCATATGATGCCGAACATGTTTTAATATGCTTATTCTCCATCCGTATATCTTCTTTGGTGAGATGTCTGTTTAGTTCTTTTATTTATTTTGAAAATCAGGTTGTTTGCTTTCTTATTGTTAATTTTAAAGAATTTTTGGATATTTTGGATAACAGTCTGCTATCAAATGTGTCTTTTGCAAATATTTTCTCTCAATCTGTGGCTTGTCCTCTTATTCTTTTGACAGTATCTTTCACAGAGAAGGTTTTTTTTATTTTCATGAAGGCCAGCTTATCAATCGTTTCTTTCATGGATTGTGCCTTTTGGATTTTATCTAAAAAGTCATCCACC
>NW_012135817.1:0-470 GCF_000956105.1 Propithecus coquereli
TGTCCACTGATGGATGAATGGATAAACAAAATGTAACATAGCAAGGACATTATGCTAAATGAGGTAAGCCAGGAACAGGAAATTAAACACCACATGTTCTCACTCTTATGTGGATAAGAATATTAGGAAGGCACAAAAAGGAATGAAATTTTGATATATGTTACAAAATGGATGAACATCCTTCGAAACATTATGCTAAGTGAAATAAGCTAGACACAGAAGATCAAACATTGTATGATTCTACTTATATGAGGTACCCAGAATAGTGAAATTCGTGGAGATAGAAAGTAGAATATTATCAGGGATGGAGGGAGGGGATCAGGAGTAGTTATTGTTTAATGGGTACAAAGTTTCTGTTTGGGTTGGTAAAAAAAGTTCTGGAATGGATGATGGTGATGGTTGCACAACAGTGGAAATGTGCTTAATGTCACTCAATCATACACATAAAAATGGTTAAAATAGGAAATTTT
>NW_012135817.1:3440-4963 GCF_000956105.1 Propithecus coquereli
AAAATTACTGATAAATAAAATTTAAAAACAAAAAAAATCTAAAAATCAGTTCTGGTATTTGAAAATAACTCATCTTCATACATTTCAGATCTCTGCAACTATTTGGCTATGCATATTCAATTAAGACAGGGTCTTCCATACCTTTTCCAAGAAGGAGTTTGAATTTTATGTAGGTAATTTTTCTTGTTATACTATGCTGTGACTTAGAAATAATGAAGTCCTATCCCCTTTTCAAGCACTATAGATCCTAATATAAAAAATAGCATAGAAAACCATGAAACTAATCATTAACTATAAAGACAAAAGCACTGTTGGGACTGATTTTTATCAAAGGAGACTGTTCAGTATCTTTTGATCCTAGAATTTTAATTAAAATGGTGTATTTCAATTTTTCATTTCCTTTCCATAAATGAGAAGACTGCCAGCCTGAAGGCTTAAATACAAACCTGAAATAATTAGGATATATAATAAGAGCTAGACTTTTGAGTAAACTTTTTTCATGCCCTTATGTTCTGAGTTTATTTTCTGTAACTAGTGATACTAACATAGTTGAGTTGCCCTCTAAATATTCTATGTACGTAATGGACATTACAACCCAGACATCCATAAGCTTATACAATATTGTTTTTCTGTTATTTATTGTTACTAGACAAACATAATCTGCTTTTCTACAACCAGAAAGTCAATGATGAATGCATCCTAAATCATATCAAGAAACATAAATAATATTAATGATTATTACTTGTTCCTTAACTCAGTTTACAATTTGTGGGCAATTTCAGATGGCTGGCTTCTGAATTTGGGTTGAATTATCTGTACTCTTTAAGCCATAAAAGATTTGGGGCCTAAGTACCTTTGTATCCAACATCACAGCAGCACATTCAGCTAGGGTGCTGCTGTCAACTGTTCTCATACCTAAATATAGATTCTCAAGGCACTGTTTTCACATGGAGGCTTCAGCGCCACCAGTCCCTTGTTGGTCTTTAGGGTTCAAAGCAAACCGTATGCTTTTGTTTTGCAACATTCTATTGAATTTTCTGCCTACTGGATTTAGTTTAACTTGACATAATGCTATTACTGATTTCCAGTAGTCAATGTTGTCTTATACATTTAGTAAACAGTCAAATTACGTTATTTCATTTTATGGAATTTCAACCTGCTTTTGAAATCTGGCAGCACTGAGACCAGAAAAAGAAGAAAAGGACAAAATAACAGTTGAATGAGCTCATCTTACAGGGATCACTATTTTTGGTACTGTTATTTTCTTTGTAGCTGTGGCCCTCCTTTGAAATGGGCGTCAACTCCATCACTATTTTATTGTTAAACTCCAATTCCATCATAAATATAGACCTGCGTCTTAATTTTCTTTTGTGAAGAGATACAAACCATGTGGTATGTCTCACCAAATTTAACTCTAATAATACTATAATCTATGAAACAGGACATATATGCCATTGTTAATATTTTACATTCATGTGGTACTTTGCATCTCACAAATAATATTTTACATATTTAATCTCATT
>NW_012135818.1:0-802 GCF_000956105.1 Propithecus coquereli
TACTGTGAATTTAAACATATTTAGTGTTTTACTTGTGTTGGTTTTATGAATTTCTAAATCATCATTTGGTAGTTCATGTCCTTAAACCCATTTTGCTCTTGCGGTATTTGGTTTTCCTTTTGACTTATTTCAAAAATATAAATTAAGGATCTTATCCTGACATAGTTACTTGTAGATTAATTTTTCAGCCTCTTCTTTGGTTTTGAGTTTGGCTATATTTTTCTAAACAGAAACTTTTAGCAATCTTATCATTTCAGTCTTCCGTGTCACCTCTGTAGTCTGCTAAGCACCAGTCATCCTTCTTCTTTCAGTGCGATTTGCAATTTGCACATTCTGTTCCACTCATAGATAGCACTTTCCCTTAAAACTTGTGTGGTTAAGTATCTTCTCACCTTTTAGTTCTAGCTTAGAAATCATCTCACGTTCAGGCTCCCCACCCATTATTTCTTAAGTGGGGAATCCTACAGACACATAATCATCTATCTTCGATTCTTCTTCTTTTTTCATTTATAGACTCGTTTTAATTCATAATGATTTTATTCTGTGTTAAAATTTAGCTATCCCAGGTAAATGCTAGCTACGAGAGGGCAGAGATCATGTCTGTGTCTGTCACTATCAGATGACAAGGGTTTAGCAGTTTTGCTACCTAGTACATGTTCAACAATATTTATTATCACATGAAAATATTTTTCACTACAAAACTATTTATGTATCCTCTTACATTAAAATCTAGTCATTTTATAATTTTATTTTCATGTTTAAATCACGAATCTTTTTATATTTTACTTTGCTAGAAGTAGTA
>NW_012135818.1:2626-2969 GCF_000956105.1 Propithecus coquereli
TTGCAATGATTACATTTCAATTTTTGAATTTGATATTTTTATCATTTTTCATTTTTTCAAACGATAAACAACTTGCATATAAATATCTTCATAGAATAGTGAAGCCTCTTATAAGAATAAAATTCTATATCAGTGATAAGATATGCTCAAGTTTTTGATAAGTACTGCTAATTTGCTGTTATTTTTACTTCCAAAAACAATTTGAGAAAAATTTTTACTAAATACAAGAGAAGATTTGATTTTATAACCAATAAAAATGTAATCTATACCAAGTTCATTTAAATATACTGTGAATTTAAACATATTTAGTGTTTTACTTGTGTTGGTTTTATGAATTTCTAAA
>NW_012135819.1:0-990 GCF_000956105.1 Propithecus coquereli
ATAAATGGGGTCTGGGTGAGAGAAGGGAGCCCGTATTTCTTGAGTGCACTTGCTCATGACTTAACTCTGATAAAAGGTAGCTGGAGGCCTACTCTTCAAAAGAAGAAAGTCTTCCAAATAAGAGCTGGAGGAGGGGAGAAGGGAGGGAGCCCTGTCTTCTTGGCTGCAACAGGCTGGAGTGGACTCTGCCTTGCTGAGCTAGAAGGGGAAGGAGGGAGAAGTCTTGGTTCAAATACTATAGACCCTTATGTCTTACCAATTTTTATAGATTTTCTGGAATGGATATTTCTTCATTGGCTGTTTTCCCTTAGGACAATTTCCAGAGCCTTTGGATAGTGTTTTCTGTTTTTTTTTTTTTAACATTTTTTGTCAGTTTTACTGGGGAGCAGATCAGTGGAGCTCATCATGTTTGCTGCTGTGCTCATTTCCTGGCAACTGTTTCTTGGAGGACCCAGGTGACACATCCCTCCACCATTGCTCTTTTCCTGTGGGCTTCGGGAAAACAGCACTGTGCACATATTTGCATGCAAGGGGAAACATTTCAGTAGTAGTTACTGACATTTTACCTGACTGTGTAAGAATGTTTCTTAAGCAGCAGTCTGCCTTTATAGAGAGAGAAACAGCATTAACCGAGTGGCTCATTTCTCAGAACTCTTGACTGCCCCAGGGCCCAGCCACTCTCCTTTAATACCCTCTGTAGATAATGATCTTCATGTTGGCAGAACCCTGAAATGACCTTGATGTTTACAACAGCAGGGGGAAATGGTGAACTGGCTGGTGGCCGTAAAACAGACAATTAATTGCAAGGAAAAAAGGAACTCCCTCTTATTCTAATGTACACATATTCTTTAGTAAAAGTAAAAATCCATAATCTCTTGCTAAAAAAAATTGTAAACAACTTTCAACTTCTGAATACATTTTAAGATACTGGAGAGAGTGTTGTCAGGTTGTTTTTAACATATAACTGATACTCCTCTTTTTGAAAATTGA
>NW_012135819.1:1040-1477 GCF_000956105.1 Propithecus coquereli
TAGGAGAAAATATGAACTTATGCTGTCTCTTATAATTTCATAATTACTTTTACTAGTACTCTTTGTTTGTATGGACTCAACTTACTCTTTGGGTCACTTGCCTGAAGAACTTCCTTTAGTATTCTTATAAAGTGGGTTACTAGCAACAGATTATCTCAGCTTTAGTTTATCTGAGAATGTTCTTATTTCACCTTCATTTAGAAAGGTAGCTCTGCTGGATTTTTGTTTATGTTTTGTTTTGCTTTTATTCTTTTCATTTGATCCCTTTGAATACAGTATCTTATCCCACTGTCTTTTGGCTTCCATTACCTACTGAGAAGTTATTCATTAATCTTACATTGGGATTGCCTGGTAAATTCTGTCTCTTTTTTTTCTTGATCCTTTTGATATTTTTCCCTGTCTTTGACCTTCAGCATTTTTACTATAATGTACTCTTT
>NW_012135820.1:0-1237 GCF_000956105.1 Propithecus coquereli
GAAAAAGATGCAGGATCTAGGAGATCCTGTGGCAATATAGGTAGTAATTAAACAGGCAGAGAACAGTGAGAGTACAGACCACCAGACACAAGGCAGGAAGGACATAGAACTGCTAAGCAGAAAATGGCAATAGCAAGAGATCTGGGAGAATGTGAACACTCTATACTGGAACAAACAGGATTCTGACCGCATGATCCTTATAGGTTAGGGAACTTACATTATAAAAAGTACCCTAATCAATACATAAGTGCACATATAAGAATAACATTTATTGGGTGTCGGGCAGACGAGAGTGGGGAGGAGGGGATGGGTACATGAATACATAACGAGTGCAATGCGCGCCATCCAGGGGATGGACACACTTGAAGCTCTGACTTGGGGGGGAGGTGGGGCAAGGACAACATACGTAACCTAAACATCTGTATCCTCATAATATGCTGAAATAAAAATAAATAAATAAATAAATAAAAAGTACCCTGATCAATGTCTACCCAGGTTGCTCTGAAAGCAAATAAGAAAGGCAGCTAACTCATCTTGAAAGACTTCTGATAGTCAAGATGCTGAACAGAATCCTGAGGAAGTAGTAGGAGATAGGTATAGAGAGCTGGGCAAAATGTTCCAGAAGAGGGACTGCTTTTGTGCAGATCATGATATGAGAAACAGATCAGTCATCTTCATACTCCACCCCTCGCCACAGTGACAGAAATAACTGCATGTGTATGGAGCATCCAAGGAAAAGGATAGACCTGATCTTCATAATCTGGGATCTGAGAATTCCTAAATATTATATACTGTCCTTTGCTATGGACAATATATTTATATTTCCCTCTCCTTTAAACTCATATATTGAAACTCTAACTCCCAATGAGATAATATTAGGAGATAGGGAATTTGGGAGGTAATTATAATAGATCACAATGATGGAGGCCTCATAATAGGCTTAGTTCCTTTGTAAGAAGAGACACAACTAAGCTTTCTTCCTTTCTCTGCTTTCTTCCATGTGAGGACACAGCAAAAAGATGGCCATTTGCAAACCAGGAAGCAAGCCCTCAACAGACACTGAATTGGTGGACACCTTGATTTTGGATGTCCCAGACTCCAGAACTGTGAGAAAGAAATATTTGTTGTTTAAGCTACTCTGTCTATGGAGATTTGTTATTGCAGTCCAAACTGACTAAGACAGTTTGCAAGGGGTCTGTGAATCACAGCTAAAATTTTATCCAAAAATACATTTGTG
>NW_012135820.1:5962-6380 GCF_000956105.1 Propithecus coquereli
TCTCATATATAATTTTTATTTCAAAATATTAGAAGGTACAAGTGTTCTTGTTACATGGATGAATTGTATAATGCTGAAATCGGGGCTTTTAGTACGCCTGTCACAAGAATGGTGTGCATTGTACCTGATAGGTAAGTTGGTATCTCTCAGCCCTCTTCCGTTCTCCCCCTTCTTAGTTTCCAATGTTCTTTACACCACTTTATGACTGTCTGTACTCATCACTTAGCTCCCACTTATTAGTGAGAACATGTTGTGTTTGTTTTTCCATTCCTGAGACACTTCACTTAGGGTAATAGTCTCCAGTTCTATCCAAGTTACAAAAAATGATATTACTTCATTGTTTTTTATGGCTGAGTAGTATTCCATGGGGTGTGTGTGTGTGTGTATGTGCGTGTGTGTGTGTGTGTGTATATATATA
>NW_012135821.1:0-844 GCF_000956105.1 Propithecus coquereli
ATAGTATATAGAAATACAATTGTTTGTGTATTGACCTTGAATCCTGTGACCTTACTAAACTGACTTATTCTAGAATTTGTTGATTATTTTTTCCTTTAAGAATTGGTTACCCTTTTATGTTTTTTTGTTTGTTGAGTAATTGGCTTGTTCTCCATACTTTTTGAAACTTATGTTTTGATACTCTGTTTCTAGTTAAAATCCTCTGAAGACTGTTGATTTTGTTTTATGTTAGCAGACAATAGACCTGGTTTTGTCCAGACTGCAAGTTCAGTCTTGTTTTCTGATTCTACAGTCAATTCCATTCTCAAAACCTTTGCTATATTCTTCAGTCGGGTCCATACACGTACAGCATGGCAGTGAGCCCAGGAATTGCGTTAGTTCTTGTGTAGAATTAGGGGATTATCTTCCTCAGCTCTCTCCTCTCTGGGATTTCCCAGTACTCTGGCTTCCTTGAGTTCATTTTCCTTCTTCCGCTGATAGAAAGACAGATTTCTCTCTTAGAGTTTTTCTCCTTTGTGCTGTTGTGCAGAATTGCATGGCTGGAGCCAACTCTAAGACAAAGTGGTAAGAGAAAAGAGAGAAAAAAATAATGAAGATTTTATTTTCCTTCTTTCTCACTTTTTTCTAGAGGAAAAAGTTTTTTTATTTTCCGTTTTTGGACCACAGGGGCCTCTTTGCTGGGGTATTTTAGCCGTTGTGACTGGTTTTTTTCCTCCGTATTTTAGGTACTTATAGCCACACCACCACTACCACCCTTGCAGGCAGTTCTGTGACTAAGGTTGGTTTTGTGATAGAACTGGGATAGAAAGATAAAAGTCATGATTCCCCAGAGACTCTCTGCTTT
>NW_012135821.1:2009-2328 GCF_000956105.1 Propithecus coquereli
TCTTATTGACCATTTACTCTTGATGTAATTTTTAATATATTTGGATCTAAGTGTACCTACCTCTTGCTGTTTGTTTTTTCTGTCACTTCTAGATTTTGTTTCTTTTCCCCACTCTTGCTTCTTTTGGATTGAGTATTTTTTAATTTTCCATTTTACCTCCATTATTGACATGTTAGCTATGTAATTTTGTTTCATTATTATAGTGGTTGTCTCTGGAGTTTATAACCCAAATCTTTAATGCATATACATTCTAATAATATTATAACACTATGTATATTGTAAGAATCTTCTATTTGTTCCTTTGTAGACTTTATGCTTC
>NW_012135822.1:0-1014 GCF_000956105.1 Propithecus coquereli
AAGGAATATTTTAGTTTTTATTATTTTTTCCTCTTATACGTGAGGGATAAATAGGGAATGGGAAGTCTAAAATCTGAATTAAAAGCGACTACTGCAGCTCATTTTAAATTTTATCCTGTATGGCTTTCACAGAGGAAAAGGGATTCTGCTATCACATTGTATAATTTTTTGTAAAGCATAGATGTGTTGCTGCTAATCCCATGCTAAAATGACTATTTGTCTTATTCAGAATTATTGGCACTATTAACTCATATAGTAAAAGCATGATAAGCATTAATCCTTTCGTGATCTAATTCATTGGCCTTTCAGTTACGAAGGCAAGTTCTTTGAAGAGTCTTTCAAATTTTATTCTGAAAGGATTCATTATTTTATTTTACTTAAAAGTCACAGGTGAGTTTCATTTGCTCCCCCTGCTATTTCCTTTCAAAAATAAAGTGACATTTACATTGAAAGGTAAAATATCCACATTCCAGGAATGAGACAGAGGCAGAGAGGAGCCAAGAAGTAACCAGCAATAGTAGTAGGGAGACCGGGAGGGAAGCAAGAGAGCAAGTGGGCAAGAAGTGATGAACATTTACTTGACTACACCATGGACCTGCATAGGAAATATTGCCCAGATTATTCCCCATTTGGGTAGATATTATATGGTAATCAGAGTTCATCTGTTAATGAATGTGATCTAATTATGTATTTTGGCAGGGTGAGGTGGCTCACACCTGTAATCCTAGAACTCTGGGAGGCCAAGACAGGAGGACTGCTTGAGGTCAGGAGTTTGAGACCAGCCTGAGCAAGAGCAAGACCTGTCTTTACTAAAAGTAGAAAAATTAGCTGGATGTGGTGGCGTGTGCCTGTAGTCCCAGCTACTCGGGAGGCTAAGGCAGGAAGATCGCTTGAGCCCAGGAGTTTGAGGTTGCCGTGAGCTATGCTGATGCCACGGCACTCTAGCCCAGGCTACAGAGTGAGATTCTGTCTCAAAAATAAAAAATAGGCTGAGCGCGGTGGTTCACGCCTGTA
>NW_012135822.1:2734-3378 GCF_000956105.1 Propithecus coquereli
CTCTTGCTCAGGCTGGTCTCGAACTCCTGACCTTGAGCGATCCACCCGCTTCGGCCTCCCAGAGTGCTAGGATTACAGGCGTGAGCCACCGTGCCTGGCCAGAAGTTAATGTTATTTTAAGAAAATTTACACATATTTGGAAATTAAACACAGTCCTAAAATGCCTATATGTCAAAGAAGAAATCTCAATGGAAATTTTTTAAAAATCCGTGAACATAGGAAAATAGCACTGTATATTAAAATGTGTAAGATGCAGTTAAAGCAGTTCTTACGGGGAGGTTTATAGTGTTATATGCCTACATTGATAAAAATCAATGATCTAAGATTTCACCTTAAGAATATTGGAAAAAAAGAACAAATTCAATTCAAATTAAGTAAAAAAAAAGGAATGATAATAAGAGTGTAAAAAAGAAACAATAAAGGAAATCAATAAGATCAAAAGTTGCTTCTTTGAAAAGGTTAATAAAATTGATTAATAAAACTGATCAATATAAAAAGAAAAAAATCAACAGTATCAGAAATGAAGGAGGGGACCTTTTATAGGAGTTATGAAGATAATAAATTAAGGTTATATACAACTTTATGCCAATTAATTTTACAACTAGATAAAATGGGCAGATTCCATGAAACAAAACTTAGCAAAA
>NW_012135823.1:0-315 GCF_000956105.1 Propithecus coquereli
GGCCTCCCAGAGTGCTAGGATTACAGGCGTGAGCCACCGTGCCCGGCCTGACCATCGATTTTTAAAAAACAGATTTCCATTACATAGTTAGGTACTACTTAGAGTACTGCTACTATATTTTGATTATAAATAAAATATCTAGCTATACAAAACAATAAACTTTATAGGTAGACCGGCATTTTAAAATCTTTTATTATAAGGTTACCTTTGCTACCTTTCTGAGGTTACAGTTAAATACATTACATGATGTTAAGCCATAATTTGAATGTTTTCAATGTATTCATTATTTTTAAAGAGTAAGACAAAGTAATTGAC
>NW_012135823.1:11370-13011 GCF_000956105.1 Propithecus coquereli
ATTTCACTTGCCTTGTTATGTATTCAAAAGCAATTTTAATTATTTATGTAGATGTTCATTTATTTCTATTTTCATGTTTCTCATTTATTTAAGACACTGAAGGGCTTAGTAATCTGCTTAGTGATATAAACAGCTTTCACAAAGGTTATTTGTTATTTAACAATACTGCCCTGTAAAAGGCCTCTAGCAGAAATATTGAACTTGGGCGTTTTCTTCCCTATTTCTAGATGAAACAAGAGGCAATTTCAATGGTGTGTGAAATGTGGCTACCAAGTTCTCCTGGCCACAAGCACTACTAAAAATTTTATTTGACTTCTAAAATTATAAATGTTTTATCTTCTAAAAGCCATCACTTTTTCCAGAGGGCCTACAAATTCTATTGTGGGATCAGTGCAACTAAAAGTTCAAATTAAAAGTGCACCATGAATAACTTCATTATTTTAGTCCAGATATAACAACAAAAAAATCATAGGTCATGTCAAAAGGTTAAAAGCAAAGGAAAGGCAAAGATAAATCAATCATATGCAAACAAAAAGGAAGTAACTATTCTCGGCAAAATTAAATTCCCAGTGAAAAGCATGAAACGGCACAAAGAAGGCCAATTTATGATATTAGGGGGAAAACCATAATGAAAACAATGCTCATAAACATTTATAGTATACACCAAACTTAGGCATTTTGTGGCATTTTAGAATATTTCTTAGAATCATAGGATGTGTAAGGACTTCAAGAGATTATCTAGATTAAATGTTTTGGAAACATTTGAATTTCAAACTGTCCAATAAAGAATGGCTCGATCCTATTTTAACTATTGCTAACAAGGCAATGGGTCTACTTCCACGTCTATTCAATCACCCACATATCGAAGCGTTCTCCATATCGTTAGATTTTAAGCCCATTAATCTTGTTCTCTACTGTGTATTAATTCTCACAGGATTGTTCATATGACTAAAGGCAAGTCCTATACTTCTTGTTCCTAAGCTAAATGATTTCAATTATGTCCATTTTTCTTCAGATGAGAAACTTTTCATAGATTACTGCTCTTCTCTGAAACATCTGCAACTTGTCTTCATTACTTAGAAATGCAGATCTCAAACTTGAATCTGTCTCCTTACCTGCTACCCTCCCCACTTTTCTTGATCTTTAATTGTTAGATTTAATTTTACAAGTATACTCAACACCTGATGTAAGAGAGAGATAACTTCCTGGACTTTATATGTCATTCCTCTATCAATACGCTAATATTTCATTTCTAATGAAATACCATGTTTATTTCATTAACTATTAACATCACACACATTTTAGGTCTTGAGTAGCTTAGGTCTTTTTTTTTTTTTTGCTTTTGGTTATATTTTCCCTGAATATTTTTGTCTGCATCTGTGGAGTTTACTTTTTCTTCATTTATAAGTAGCAGTAACCTGGCCAGGTGCAGTGGCTCATGCCTGTAATCCTAGCACTCTTGGAGGCCGAAGTGGGAGGATTGCTTGAGCTCAGAAGTTTGAGACCAGCCTGAGCAAGAGTGAGACCTGTCTCTACCAAAAATAGGAAAAAATTAGCCAGGCGTGGTGGCATGCACCTATAGTCCCAGCTACTCAGGCAGCTGAGGCAGGAGGATCGCTTAAGTCCAGGAGTTTGAGGCTG
>NW_012135824.1:0-1168 GCF_000956105.1 Propithecus coquereli
GGCACAGAAAAGCTGTGTAATTATGTTTATTAGGTTTATTAAGGCACGGAAAGGGTTTCATTAACCAGTATGCTAAAAATGGAATTTGAAGCTGAAAAATAATAATACTAAAGTATTCAAGTCGATCGAGAATTTACTCTTAAATTTTGAAAAGGTAGCCATCTAAATGTCAACTTTTTTCAGGCATAAATATGTTGCTTGACACGGTGAATTTTAATTTTCTAAACAAATTTTTTTCCTCATCTTCCTCAAGCATGGGGGGTAAAGTACCACCTGCTACTCAGAAAGCTAAATCAGAAGAAAATATTAAGGTAAGTTTTAATTTGATTTGTTGTGTTCACTGATAAAGTACTGTAAGATTTCTTAGGGAGTGCTCTCAAATTACTACTCCTGATTTTTTCAAGATCACTTGGAAATAAGATCTTTTAAAATTTCTGTTGTAGACCAAATCTCTGGAATTTGATTTAAAACTGAAAATTTGGTTGAGTGTTGACGATGTTTTAGAATAAATGATAATAATTGTTACACTTACGTTATATGTATGGCCTGTAAGTGGCAAGTTCTGTGATAGTGTGCGTTTATAGTCTTCATTGTTGTCTCTTAAGCACCTAGCACAGGTGCTAAAGATATTTTATTAATACTTGCAAAGCAAATGAGCAAATAACATCAGTAATTCTAAATTTTTTTCTGCCCTACTGAGTAGTATTTCTGAGTGTGAATCAGGTGTTGTGTTAGTATGTTTACCAAAAGGGTATATGGGACCAGGAGGTTGTCAGTAGCTGAAGTTGAGAGATGAGAGGGAAAATGTACTCTTAAAAATGCTTTCTTGAGAATTTTTTGTTTCTTCCATTGTGTTCATGTCTAAAAGTTTTTTTCCAAGTTTTCTGATTAGCTGTCTTAAATTGATAAGAATTGCTGTTTTATTATTTAGAACCCTAAACATGGTTAATCTATTTGGATATGAAAATAGAAGTTATGTCTATGAACAAGTGACATGAGAAAAGTTAAGCAAAAGCCCAAAAGGTAGTATCCCTTTCTTAGATGAGTCATTTTATCAGTTTGTTATTTTCGGAGCCCTAGATAGGATATTTTGCCATTGAATAAACATATATGAAGATAAAATTATATTTAGACCTTTGTCTCTGCTGAAAATTTTTTGTAATACATT
>NW_012135824.1:2333-3156 GCF_000956105.1 Propithecus coquereli
CCTCAATTCAAATGTTATATTTTCATTGGAAATAATTCAGACTTCATAACATTTTATTTGAAAAAGTTGGATCATATACCCAAGTTGTTCTGAACATAATTTGAAAGTTTTCCAATTACTGAATTGAGTACCAAAAAATTATTTTTCTTTAGTTCTTACATCGATGTTGATAAAACTGGTCCATATATATTTGGAATAATTAATATCTATGCCATGAGTTTGATTTTTTTGTTTTTGGCTGCAAATTGACAATATTTCTTCATAAATTTAAAAGTCCTTTGAGACTATAAAGATAATACTATATTGGGCAATTGGACTATAATTTGGCAATCTCTTATGTCACAGAACCTAAAGAAAAGTACTTGGCAAGTTTTCAAATTTTGAATCAGTTGATATTTGATATTGTTAGAAAGGTCGTATATTCTATTGACAGTTGTTTGGGGGCTTAATTGAAGATTTTTCACTTTTCGTAAAATATCTTTTTTGTCTTTCTTATTATTTTCTAACAATTTCCATGACTGTAATAATAGTTTTGTTATTTTATTTATTTATTTATTTATTTTTGAGACAGAGTCTCGCTCTGTTGCCCAGGGTAGAGTGAATGCTGTGGCATCAGCCTAGCTCACAGCACCCTCAAACTCCTGGGCTCAAGCAATCCTTCTGCCTCAGCCTTCCAAGTAGCTGGGACTACAGGCATGTGCCACAATGCCCAGCTAATTTTTTCTACATATATTTTTAGTTGTCCAGATGATTTCTTTCTATTTTTAGTAGAGACAGGGTCTCGCTCTTGTTCAGGCTGGTCTCGAACTCCTGACCTCGAGCG
>NW_012135825.1:0-446 GCF_000956105.1 Propithecus coquereli
ATTATACCCTAAGTGCTATTGTAAGTATCAGCATTAAAAAAAATTAGAAAAGTCTTCACTCTCAAGGGGAATACATTCTAGTAGCAGAGATAGGCATGTACCCACAAAACCACAAGTGTGCATCTCTGAATGTACAAAGGAGGAAGTGTCACATATATGTATTTATACAAGCACTCCATATGTTGCCTACTGCCGGAGTACCATTTCTTTGCTACCAAATCTGGGTAATTGCTTGCTTCATCTGGTTTACTTTTAACAAATATCTGTGCAGGCCTAAGCAATCAGATATGCCTGATCTTTAAGTCCAAGTTATTGTCCAAATTTCTAGATTCTTCTCCAGTCAAGTAAATATTTGCACAGAGATAGAATCTCCTAGAGAAAGTTTATGAGTCTCCAACAAATAACCCTGTGCTTGTCAAAAAATATTCATTAAATGTATAAGCCCC
>NW_012135825.1:3601-3935 GCF_000956105.1 Propithecus coquereli
AGAAAGCCCAGAGTTTTCTTGTGATATTTCATTCGTCTTCTCAGCTGTATAAAATGTGGTATTACTACATTTTTATGTTAATTTGCTCATTCAATGAATATTTAATTTTTGTTTACTACATGCTACCATTGGGTTAGATACCAGAGATACAAAAATGAAGGAGACTGCAACTCTGCTCTTGACTACTAAGTTAGGGGAGAAGACTGACATGAAATAAGCAACCGCCACTTAGCCTGATAAGTATTATCACAGTGATATATGCAATGGAAACTCATAGCAACAGGAGCACAAGAGGCTTGCTTAGGAATAAATAATGTAGATGACAAGAGGGAAT
>NW_012135825.1:3985-5277 GCF_000956105.1 Propithecus coquereli
TACAAGGGTATAGTAACCAAAACAGCATGGTAACATGTACATAGAGGGAAGTAAATCTCAAAGGAAATCAAGCAAGGGGAGGGGGAAGAGAGGATGGGTGAAAACCTACCTAACAGGTACAATGAACACTATCTGAGTAACAGGCACACTTTTAACCCTGACTCAAGCATTACAAAAGCAATCCCTGTAACCGAAAATATTTGAACCCCTGTAATACTTTGAAATTTAAAAAAGCAATAACTAAAAATGCTAAAAAGCAATAGCTCTTTTTAATTTTTATACAGATTATCAAAGAATTGAGTGATTTATGCAATATCACATAACTAGCCAAGGACGAACTGAGATAAATCTTGGTCTGTCTGTCCAGTTATCTTTCCATTCTAACATAACCTTCTTCTCCTAGGAAGACTAATGAAGAGAACATAAGTCAAAGAATTTTCCATTTCTTTGCTTATGGTAGTAGTGCATCTAAGGTAAAGATAAGGAACAAATATAGTTTTGGCTTTCTTGACTAATTCTAAATGAAACTGTGTATGTTGATATTTAGGCTGTAGAATACCCCATTGATTAAATACTATCATAAAACATTAACACCTTGCATTTATATACAGCTTTTCCTCCAGAAAGCCCAGAGTTTTCTTGTGATATTTCATTCGTCTTCTCAGCTGTATAAAATGTGGTATTACTACATTTTTATGTTAATTTGCTCATTCAATGAATATTTAATTTTTGTTTACTACATGCTACCATTGGGTTAGGTACCAGAGATACAAAAATGAAGGAGACTGCGACTCTGCTCTTGACTACTAAGTTAGGGGAGAAGACTGACATGAAATAAGCAACCGCCACTTAGCCTGATAAGTATTATCACAGTGATATATGCAATGGAAACTCATAGCAACAGGAGCACAAGAGGCTTGCTTAGGAATAAATAATGTAGATGACAAGAGGGAATTCAGAGCTAGGTCTGGGAGTAATGTTTTATTCTATAAACCAATGGTCTCCCAACATTTTTGATCACATAATTGTATTCAGAAAAAACAAATTTTAAGCACTCTTATTGTATCTTCAATTCATTTAAAAATAATGCATGTGCATGTATCACTGCTAATATATTATGCTTTGAATATTTATCTATTCTATAATACCACAGTTCCACTGCCAAGTATATTCTTGAAAGTTGTGCATGCAAGAAAAAATATACAATACTATCAATAGTAGCATTGTCCATAATAGCTAAATTTGGAAAGAACCCAAATGTCCATCAATAAGAGAGTGGATAAATAACTTTT
>NW_012135825.1:6980-8167 GCF_000956105.1 Propithecus coquereli
AGAAAGCCCAGAGTTTTCTTGTGATATTTCATTCGTCTTCTCAGCTGTATAAAATGTGGTATTACTACATTTTTATGTTAATTTGCTCATTCAATAAATATTTAATTTTTGTTTACTACATGCTACCATTGGGTTAGGTACCAGAGATACAAAAATGAAGGAGACTGCGACTCTGCTCTTGACTACTAAGTTAGGGGAGAAGACTGACATGAAATAAGCAACCACCACTTAGCCTGATGAGTATTATCACAGTGATATATGCAATGGAAACTCATAGCAACAGGAGCACAAGAGGCTTGCTTAGGAATAAATAATGTAGATGACAAGAGGGAATTCAGAGCTAGGTCTGGGAGTAATGTTTTATTCTATAAACCAATGGTCTCCCAACATTTTTGATCACATAATTGTATTCAGAAAAAACAAGTTTTAAGCACTCTTATTGTATCTTCAATTCATTTAAAAATAATGCATGTGCATGTATCACTGCTAATATATTATGCTTTGAACATTTATCTATTCTATAATACCACAGTTCCACTGCCAGGTATATTCTTGAAAGTTGTGCATGCAAGAAAAGAATATACAATACTATCAATAGTAGCATTGTCCATAATAGCTAAATTTGGAAAGAACCCAAATGTCCATCAATAAGAGAGTGGATAAATAACTTTTGATGTATTCACACAATAGAGTATTATTCTGCAGTAAAAATTAATGAATTTCAGCTTCATGCAACAATAAGAATGAACCTTTCATGGGGCAATAAGCATTGAAGTTTCCTCCATGTCTTTTCATGGCTCGATAGCTCTTTCTGTTTATCATTGATTCATACTCCATTATATGGATTATCACAGTTTATTTATCCATTCATTCACCTGTTGAAGGATATCTTGGTTGCTTCCAATTTTTGGCAATTGTGAATAAAGCTGCTATAAATATCTATGTGCAGGTTTTTTGTGTGTATATAGTGGTCATTTGGGTAAACACTTAGGAGCACAAATCCTGGATCATAAGGTAAGACTATGTTTAGCTTAGTAAGAAACTACCAAACTGTCTCCCAAAGTGGCTGTACCATTTTGCATTCTCACCAGCAATGAATGAGAATTTCTGCTGCATAATACTGACTTAGAAAGTAGGTTAGAAAACCAAAATACCGTATAATACCATTTTTATAAAGTTTAAGAACA
>NW_012135825.1:9797-10661 GCF_000956105.1 Propithecus coquereli
AAATAACATTGACCAAGTTAAAAATATCTAACTTTGATTGCTAATGCAGCAGGATATGTTTTAAAAGATGAGGAGGGATATACACAAGACACTTGCTGTTCTCAGGGAGAAAGAGATTGGAAGCAGGATAAAGTATAATATTTTTCTTCGTATGCTTTTGTATTGTATGACTTGCTACAATTAGCATAGACTACTAATAATTACAATCAAAAATGCCACTCAGTATAAAATTTTAGAAATTCACATTGCTTTCAGCCTGATATTTCATCCTGGGAATATACAGATACTGTGTTTTTGTTTTTTGTTTTTTTTTTAACACACATATTTACAACTTAGGAACTAGAGAATCCAATTCTCAGATTTGACTTAAGCAAAATTCCTGCTAGTTGCTTTGAACTGAGAAAGTCCCCCAGACTACAGAGTTTGTAGAACTCCATTTCTCAGGAGAGCTGCAAACTAGAGCTTTGTAAATTGACCTTGTATATAGTACTCTGTTCTATTGTAGAAAACATATGACACCTTTGGCATTTTTAATGACTAATCTGAAGTTATGAAATAAAATGGTAATAAAGGCTAACAGACATAGCTGTGTTTTGATTCCTCACTTTTCATATGACATGCACTCTCAAAGGATTTTATTTACCTTCAAACTATAAAAACTGTGTAGTTCTTGTCTATTATTTTACTGTCACATCTCAATGTAGATTTATTTTAAGAAAGCAATTTGAAAGAAACTTGGTGAAGTTTGAAAAATCTAATTAGGAGTTCTTTTTCGGAAGGTCTTTTAGTTTTATTATTATTTTTCTTTTTTGCAAGCCACAAGTCTTAACAGAATGAAGCCAGGTACAGATTTCTGATAAAATA
>NW_012135825.1:10749-11058 GCF_000956105.1 Propithecus coquereli
CAGCTTTAAAAATATTAAAATATAAAAATGCTCATGGATCGACTGTAAGGAAAATTAGGTGCCTCCATAGATATGTGAAAAAAGGCAACATACATCCTTACTTTCCAGAAAATTTGCCTACATCAATGTGACGACATAAATGTTATAGTTACATAAGATGATCTATCATTTGAATTATGAAAGGCATGCTTTCTAAAACACTTTCCAGATCTCCTTCCCTGACAGAAGCAGCCATAACAACATAACAATAAAATTTCCACAAGAAACAGTTGGGCAAGTTTATCACAAGCCATAATGTCAGCTGTCGAA
>NW_012135825.1:11108-11605 GCF_000956105.1 Propithecus coquereli
TAAGTGACTGGCTCCACTTCAGGAATTCAGCTACTTCTGCTGAGGAAACTTAGTTTGGCAAGGCTGAGCTTCTTTTCATCTTCTACATCCTCTGACTGTGTAATTTTGCATTAACTCTGTGCTTGGGAAACTCAGTTTCTTCTTGCATAGTTTCCATATCAGCAAAAGTAGCCTGTCTGTCACTAACCCAGCTTTAAAAATATTAAACCATAAAAATGCTCATGGATCGACTGTAAGGAAAATTAGGTGCCTCCATAGATACGTGAAAAAAGGCAACATACATCCTTACTTTCCAGAAAATTTGCCTACATCAATGTGACGACATAAATGTGATAGTTACGTAAGATGATTTATCATTTGAATTATGAAAGGCATGCTTTCTAAAACACTTTCCAGATCTCTTTCCCTGACAGAAGCAGCCATAACAACATAACAATAAAATTTCCACAAGAAACAGTTGGGCAAGTTTATCACAAGCCATAATGTCAGCTGTCGAA
>NW_012135825.1:11655-12014 GCF_000956105.1 Propithecus coquereli
TCCTCAAATTGACCTTCTCTAACCTAGCAGCTCTAAACTTTCTCTTCTTGGATCTTTGAGATACATTTTGATCACCAGTTCTAAACAGAAACATCTTGTACAAAATATCATTGAAGTTACATGTGGTTTATAGTTTAGAAATAAAAGGAGAGAACTGAGTCTATAGCGAGCCCACCAAGGTGCCTTGATTCTAAAGTCGTGTGCAAGAATACATTTAGTGGACTGGAAGAAAAGAATCAAATCCTTGGGAAGAAGTACATTAAAGACAGAAATATTTCATAGAAGTCATGGGAGCAATTTTCAGAAATTTCTCACTGTAGATGACATCAGAGATGCTTTTTTTCATATACATTTATATA
>NW_012135825.1:12064-12354 GCF_000956105.1 Propithecus coquereli
TCCTCAAATTGACCTTCTCTAACCTAGCAGCTCTAAACTTTCTCTTCTTGGATCTTTGAGATACATTTTGATCACCAGTTCTAAACAGAAACATCGTGTACAAAATATCATTGAAGTTACATGTGGTTTATAGTTTAGAAATAAAAGGAGAGAACTGAGTCTATAGCGAGCCCACTAAGGTGCCTTGATCCTAAAGTCGTGTGCAAGAATACATCTAGTGGACTGGAAGAAAAGAATCAAATCCTTGGGAAGAAGTACATTAAAGACAGAAATATTTCATAGAAATCATG
>NW_012135825.1:14742-15179 GCF_000956105.1 Propithecus coquereli
ATAGGTATCAAAACATTTAGATGTTATACAGTCATTTGAGATTTGGTATTCTTCTATAAAACATAAGGAAAATGGCTTGTATTCTCAAGCCAATAAAAGACTATCATGTCTTTGACCAAAGGTGGGTGATCAAGAATTTTCCAACTCTGTTCTTTCATGCACCTCTTAAATCTAGTTGATGTGAATTTATATCTCTTGGTCACCTACTCCAAGACATTGAATACAGTAGGCACAGAATTTCTAAAGTGCCCCCCTGCAAGATGTCCAGCTCAAATTCCCATAAATATGATTAGATCCCCTTATTATGTTATGTTATATGACATGGTTGATCATAAAATAGAGAGATTATACAAGTGAACTTTCTCTAATAACATTAGTCCTTAAAAGCAGAGAACATTCTCTAGCTGGTTGCAGAAGTCAGAAGGATTTGAAGTGTG
>NW_012135825.1:15229-15608 GCF_000956105.1 Propithecus coquereli
ATATTCAATATTGTGCATGACAATTCAGTATGTAAGTTCTATGTATAACACATTTATTTTTGTTGTTGTTGTTTTGATTTGGTTATATTGCTTTTGCTTTTACTTACAATATTTTACAAATAATTGGGACACCTGTAAAATACTTCTAGTGAAGCATTATGTTGGTACCATGGATACAAACATAAATATGTCCAGCTTTATGCCTTTTAGGCATTCAGAATATACCTACCCAGATACTGTCAATGGTGTTGATGAGCACAGTGATCCATGGGTGCAAAGAAATGGGACGAGATGGTGACCTCCAAGAAGTTCGAAGAAGACTCTATGGAAGAGGGGACAGTAGAACTGGGTCTTAGATTTTACCAAGATGAAAAAGATG
>NW_012135825.1:17384-18144 GCF_000956105.1 Propithecus coquereli
TGTCAATTTTAAACAAATAGTTTTAAGAATTAAAGCTTCCTTACCTCCTTTAAGGGATGTGTGTATGGGTGTATATATATTTTCTTATTTTTACCCAAATGATTCCATAATGGCAAAATTTTAGGTATAGTTACAAGATGATAAAGGAATCCTTTCTGGGATAAGATGATGTTTGTGGCCAAAATCCAAACATAAACACCTGCCACCTCTATGAAAGGATAATATAACTGGCATCCAGTTATTCAGTCAACCAATATTAATGGAGTGCCTACTTTATTTCAGGATCTTTACTAAACACAGGGGAGATGGGTGAAAAAAAAAGGAATAGTTGCTACCTTCAAGGAGAACTTCAGCTTGCAATCCATGAAGAAATGAGATCAATAAACTGGTTATTGAAATATGATGTGATATGTGGAAGATGTAATGAGGTGAGAGCAGAGTGCTGAAGGAATACAAAAGAAGAACACAAAATCCAATGTTGATTTGTCAGGAAATGAAAGATTCACTAGGAAGTAACATCAAAATCAAGATGTGAAAGAGAGAATTAGATAAGGCAATTGGGCCTGGGGGTGGGCCTTGAGATAGAACAACCCTCATCAAAGTCTAAGAAGCCACAGAAGGTCCTGCTACAGTTAAGGAACTAAACAAGGAATATACTAGAGGTGTGAAAGGTTCTGATTATTCAGAACCATGTATGTGGTGCTAATACATTTAGAATTTATTCTAGAAGAAATAAGGATCCCTTAAAACTTCTAATCAA
>NW_012135826.1:0-1403 GCF_000956105.1 Propithecus coquereli
CGTGGGGATAGTTGGGGGTCACAGATGATGCTTTACATTTGGGCCACAGTAAGAAAGACTGAGTCACCTATGGCCAACCTAGTGTCATTGGTCAACGGACAATTAGATGAATAAAACCCCAGACCACTTGACTTTTCAGGAGGCAAACATAGGTCAGTCCATATGGATCTGGAGCTTGCAATGCTAGTCTAGATCTCTCTTTTGACGTTGACTGTCCCTGACATCCCAAGCCAGGGTCATGTGTCTCTCCTGGTGTTTCTGCAGCTTCCTCCTTCCCTGCTGTCAGCCCCATCTCCGGTGGCTGGAAGGCTGGAAGGTTGGGTTTAGCGGCCTGTTTCCTTACTAGAGTGTAAGCTCCACAGAGGCAGAGACTATGTCTGTCGTGTTTGCTGTTGCATCCCCAACTCTTGTTGTATGATAATGTTTTTATTAATGAGTATCTGAATGTGTGAATGAACAAATGAATAAATGATCTTGTTAATGGGGAGCACATCTCAGAGGAACATAAATTACGCTGTAGCTACCTCTCACCTGCACTGCACCAAGAGTTTCCTGACCAGTCTCTGGTCTCCACTCTTGTTCACCCTCAATCTGTTCTCCATACAGGAGTCAAAGACATCTTTTAAAATATAAATGGGATCATGTGACTCCCCTACTCAAAGTTCTTCAAGGTTTTTCTGAGGCCTGAGTTAAAAAACAAAACAAAATTACTTAGCAAAGCCTATCAGGATCTGCTGGCGGACCCCACCTCTCCAAGGTCAGGCCATACCTCTCCTCCCACGCTCACTTTGCTGCTACCATGCTGGTGTGTTCCCCATCTCTGAGCATTTGTGTGCAAATGTGCGCGACCTGTGTGTGTATTTGTGCACAGATTTGCCTGCATGCGTGCGCAAAGAACGCTGTTCTTTCTGCCAGTAAAACATCTTCCCTCTCTCTCTGCTGGGTTCATCTTCCAGGTCTTTGCTGGTCCCACACTCTAAACCTGACGTCAGCACTCCCCTCCCTTTGCTCTCCTGGTACTCTGATCTTTTCCTCCTCAAGCCATCAGAGAGGATGAACACAGCATGTGTCTGCTTACTTGTTTAAAGCCAGGCCCTCTCCTGTATTGGGAGTTCCACGTCTACCTAATGTGTCTTACAGTATCTGGCATATACTTCAGAGTTCATGAACTACTTGGGGATGAATGAATTCTGATGATACAAACAGCAAATGTTCCCCGAGTCCTTCCAGGTGCCAGTGCCACTCTTAGGGCTCACAGCAGCCCCGGGAGGCAGGGGTCGGGCCTCCTCTTATGGCAGGTGATGGGCCCTGTCACAGAGTCTAAGACATGTTCCCGGGGTCCCTGGTTGATAAGTGGAAGACCGGGATTGGAATCCAGCCATTTGCCTCCAGAGCCCACACTC
>NW_012135826.1:4342-4688 GCF_000956105.1 Propithecus coquereli
ACTCCTGGGCTCAAGCAATCCTTCTGCCTCAGCCTCCCGAGGACCTGGGACTACAGGCATGCGCCACCATGCCTGGCTAATTTTTTCTATGTATTTTTAGTTGTCCAATTGATTTCTTTCTATTTTTAGTAGAGATGGGGTCTTGCTCTTGCTCAGGCTGGTTTTGAACTCCTGAGCTCAAACAACCTGCCCGCCTCGGCCTACCAGAGAGCTAGGATTACAGGCGTGAGCCACCACGCCCGACTTCTTTTCTTTTTTTTTTTCCATGAGGCAGGGTCTCACTATATTGTCCAGGCTGGTCTTGAACTCCCAGGCTCAAGCGATCCTCCCACCTCAGCTTCCCGAG
>NW_012135827.1:0-667 GCF_000956105.1 Propithecus coquereli
TGGCCCCAACAGTCCTTGAAAACAGTTACATTTTTACTGTGGTTCCAAACTGTGATACTGTTTCACTGGCGTTTCAAATTCAATTCCTGTAGTTACGAGATTTCTAACCTTCCTTCCCCTTCTCCCTACCTGCTACCACCATTTGATCCTGGATACCTTCTGGTTTTTCTTCCTCTTGTCTCCAATGGCAACTGTACTAGTTTTGCTCCTCCTGCGCCCCCCTATCCTATTTACGATTTTTAAAAAAACCAAAACCTTTTATTTCTTAGTCTTTCCTCTCCACTTACTCTTCTGCTACTTATTTTATACCTCCTGGGTAAGTGGCAAATTTGTATCAAGTTTCCTTTCCAAGTTTGTATCATCTCTGCTGCCTCCCTGGCTTGCTGGTTTCTTGAAACTCCAGCAAGTATGCATTATGTAAAACCATTTGATGTTCATTGTGACATTTTAGGACTGAATACATTATTCATGCTGTGGTGATAAAAATTCAATGAAAAGTTTGCCATTTTATAAGTCATATGGTGAAAATATTCCCCGTGCAGTAATTAGAGGAAAAAGTTACCAAGAAAAGAAAAAAGAGAGGGAAAAGAAAAGGGTCACCCTTTTTTATTTGTAATACAAAACATAAAACTCAGCTTGGGGCATCGTTCTTTGGCCATTTGTGAAA
>NW_012135827.1:2917-3520 GCF_000956105.1 Propithecus coquereli
TCTTGCTCAGGCTGGTTTCGAACTCCTAAGCTCAAACAATCCGCCTGCCTCGGCCTCCCAGAGAGCTAGGATTACAGGTGTGAGCCACCGCGCCTGGCCCAAAATTCGTAAGTCTAAACTCAGTCCCCAGTGCAATCATATTAAGGGGTGGGGCCTTTGAGAAGTGATTCAGTTATGAGAGAGCTCTGCCCTCATGAGCAGGATTAGTGCCCTTACAAAAGAAAGTGAAGGGAGCATGTCCCCTTTCTGCCCTTCCACCATGTGTGGACACAGCCAGAAGGTGCCATCTGCAAGGAACAGGCCCCCACCAGGCACTGAATCTGCTGGTGCCTTGATCTTAGATTTCCCAGTGTCCAGAACTGTGTGAAATAAATTTCTATTGCTTAGACTGGATAATTTATAAGGTTAAAGCAGGAGGAATGGACTAAGACACATACCAAGTTAGAAATAGATAGCTTTGAAAAAAATCATTTGAAACAAGAAGTTAAGTGAAGTTGAATTATTAACTTGGTAATATAGGTAGACCATGATCTTATGTTAAAAAATGTTTTTTATGTCTGTCATTATTTTTGGGGGGGGCTTATGAATTTCTTACTTATTTCT
>NW_012135828.1:0-775 GCF_000956105.1 Propithecus coquereli
ATCTAAATCTGTCCTAAAATATAAGTCTATTAATTAAAAAAAAAAAGGAAAAAGTGACTTTCCAAGATCTCATTGCTAATAATTTAGCTTTTATTTTTCTCTTTTTTCTCTCCTTGAACTGGATAGAAGTCTGAATCTGTCAGGTGCTTAACTTTTGTCTTTAGGTTACTTTTTATGATTATGAAACAAACTTTCTATGCTAAATAAATGATGAAAAAAGCAAGTAAAGATATTCCTTTGTCTATCCAGATTGAAAGGAAATATGCCACAACATTAATGTTAATAAAAGAAAGGTTACAGATGGTTTCTACTTTCATCTTTTTCTATATTGTCCAAATGTTTTCTGTAAAATAAAAATCTGTTAGCACTAAAACAGAATATATGTATCCTGCTGCAGCTTAATTGTGTTCAGTTAACATATTTTATGAGATATTTATGTAGAAATAAATAAGACATAGACCTTAACGTTCTCTCTGGTTAACTGCAAGTAAAAGACTGCATCACCACAATGCTTGATGTAAATGATCTGATTGGTTGGTGACAACCTCATCAATTATTATGATTTAAGAAAGGATCGATTTTTACATTTTATTTATTTATTATGTACTTGTTTGTTTTCTTATTTACTTGCCTTACTCGTTTATTTGTTATTTATGTATTTTCCTACCTCTTTTAAAAGAGGATTCTATTATAATTAGTATCATAAGTGATTTTGACAAGTTCTTATATCTTGTTGGTTTAACTTGTTTTATGCTTGAAATCACATTTTTACTTG
>NW_012135828.1:13285-13747 GCF_000956105.1 Propithecus coquereli
TGTCTTGAATTTTTGTTTAACTTGTGTGTACTGCATCATCCATCTGAACAAAGTTTTCACAGCATTGCCTAATTGTTAACTGAAATATCTTCCTTATAAATCCTTCCCTTTCATTAGCACATGAGGTCTGATCACATTTTGTGAGGAATTCTTTACTTAAAGTTTCTCTACAATCCTTTTTCTTTTTTTCTTCCATTTATTTATAACCCCCTCTTTCTGCCTGGTCTTCTAGGGCCAGGCTGCCTTAATTAAGCTTTTCAGTTCAGTGCTGGCCTATTTAAAGGCTGTTAATATGAATATAAAACTTTGGGGTACCTCAAAGGATAGGAACATTTCCGAACCATTGAATCACTGCTACTATTATTTTGCTAGTTAAAAAACATGTTATTAGAAGGGCTTTTATTTCAATATTATTCTTTGTTTCAAAATATAAGTATCTAAGTGAAATTTCACTGAATATAA
>NW_012135829.1:0-647 GCF_000956105.1 Propithecus coquereli
ACCCTGCATGCCAGAGATAAATCCTACTTGATCATTATTTATAATCTTTTTGGTATGCTGTCAAATTTGATTTGCTAGTATTTTATTGAGGATTTTTACATCAATATTCATCAAAGATATTGGCCTATAGTTTTCTTCTCTCATGGTGTTTTTGCCTGGCTTAGATATGAAGGTAATGCTGGCCTCATAAAATGTGTTAGAAAGTATTCCCTCCAGAACTATTTTTTGGATGAGTTTAAGAAGTATTGGTAGTAATTCTTCTTTGAAAGTTTGGTAGAATTCAGCTGTAAAGCCATCTGGTCCTGGGCTTATCTTTGCTGGGAGGTTTTTAATTACCACTACAATCTCTTTGTTTGTTGCTAATCTATTTAGGCTTTCTATTTCTTCCTGATTCAACCTTGACAGTTGTATTTTACTAAGAATTCATCCATTTCTTCTAGGTTATCAAATTTGTCGGCATATAGTTGTTCGTAACAGTCTCTTAGGATCCTTTCTTTCTGAGGCATCTGTTACAATGTCTACATTTTCATTTCTCATTTTATATATTTGAATCTTCTCTTTTTTCTCAGTCTAATTAAGAGTTTTTGTTGACTTTGTTTATGTTTTCCAAAGGCCAACTCAGTTTTATTGATTCTTTTCCATGTTTT
>NW_012135829.1:2884-3369 GCF_000956105.1 Propithecus coquereli
TTAAATTATCTTTCTGTATTCTCTTATATCTCACTGAATGTCCTTAAGATCATTTTTTAAAAATTCTTTTTCAGGAAATTCATAAATTTCCTTTTTGGGGGGGTCAGTTACCAGAGAGAATTCTCGTGTTCCTTTGGTAGTGTCATGTTTCCTTGTTTTTTCATGTTTCTCGTGTCCTTGTATTGATGTCTACACATCTAGTGAAACAACCACCTCTTTCAAACTTTTCAGAGAGGTAAAGATTTTCACTTGCAGATGTGTCTTACTGTGCTGCTTGGGAAGGGTGTGGTGTCTCTGATTCCTCAGAGATGCAGTGGTATAGCCTCTGTGCAGCTTATTCAGCTATGGTCAACGTCAGTGATGACAGTGGGTGCCTCAGTGGCCTAGCCTGTAGGAGTCTTTGGTAGTGGCAGCAGTAGCATAGGTTGTTAGGGTCAAGGTGGCAAAGGCTTTTGGTGTTCTCCTTTTCTCATTTTCCACAAAAT
>NW_012135830.1:0-1203 GCF_000956105.1 Propithecus coquereli
TTCCTCAGTCAAGGCCTCGGTTCAGTTAAATCGGGGCCTCTGGCTGTGGGGCTCCAGCACCTTGGTGACTGTAACGGAGCCCAGGCTGTGACTCTTCTAACCCATCCAGCTACAGAGGAAACGGCTGACAGAGCGGCAGGAAAGCAGGAAGGATGGCAAGATAAGCAGGGCCTCCCAGAAGCGGTTTCCTGAGCAGAGGCAACTTCCAGACATAAATCATCTGGGCAATAATAGATGCCTAAATGTCCTGTGATGCCTCCAAATAATGTATTATATTTCACATTTTCAAGCCTCTTTTAAAAAACTTTGGTCTCTCTGAGCTAGATTATCGTTAACATTCAGTGAAAATATTGGGGGTATTTTGGGGTTTTTATTTGTTTGTTTTGAGACACGGTTTTGCTTTGTCTCCCAGCTAGAGTGCAGTGGCGTCATCACAGCTCACAGCAATCTCAACCTCCTGGGCTGAAGAGATTCTCCTGCCTCAGCCTCCCAAAGTTAGGATTACAGGCATGCGCCACCATGCCCAGCCAATGTTATTTTTTAACGTTAATTTTAACATCTTTTTTTTTTTCGTTTGAGGCAGAGTCTCGCTCTGCCACCTTGGGTATAGTACAGTGGGTGTCATGAAAGCTCACTGCAATCTCAAACTCCAGGGCTCAAGAGATCCTCCTGCCTCAGCCTCCCTAGTCGCTGAGACTACAGGCGCATACCACCACATCCGGCTAATTTTTCCATTTTTAGTAGAGACGGGGGTCTCGCTCTTCCTCAGGCTGGTCTCGAACTCCTGCCACCTCAACCTCCCAGAGTGCTACGATTACAGAAGTGAGCCACCATGCCCAGCCAATTTTAACATTTTCTAACAAGATCACTACAGAGATCAACATTACTGACACACACAAAAATACAGTTAAGTACCAACCAATGAGAAGAGAGTCTAGGCCCTTGTGGAATCTGAAATCATGTACACATCGGTTTTCTATTTTTATTAAAATAGCATGCCCTGAAATATGTTTTATTAAAAATAAATGCTTTCTATTGCCCTAAAGCCTTTTGCCTGGTCATAGGGCAGGAAAGAATGCTATCTAAATAAACCAGAATTCAACCAGCTCAGCCTTTAAATATATTTAACACTGTAATCCACTCATTTAAAAGTCTACTTACTATTTAAAGGTTTGTTTGTATTTTTCTTCTAATTGTCTCAAG
>NW_012135830.1:3713-4105 GCF_000956105.1 Propithecus coquereli
GACATTTCATATAAAGGAAATCAAACAGTAGTCTTTTGTGACCAGTGAGGCATGGGCACCACCTATCAAAATGGATACCACGACAATGCGGAAGCAAGATCCTTACGGTGTCCATCTTTGACAGTGGTTATTTTCCAGTAGATATCAAAGAATGTCAACATTTTTACTGGTAGAGTTGTATGGGTTCATACCAGCCAAACTTTCTGGCCTCAAATCCCTATCTCTAGTAAGAGGCTACTAAAGTAACCAGGCCCTTCTTCCTCTATCAAAGGGTTGCTTCTAGGCAGAGCGTGGTGGTTCATGCCTGTAATCCTAGCACTCTGGGAGGCCAAGGCAGGAGGATCACTCAAGGTCATGAGTTCAAGACCAGCCTGAGGAAGAGTGAGACCCCG
>NW_012135831.1:0-850 GCF_000956105.1 Propithecus coquereli
CTTATATATTTTATTTCTACTTAATATTTAATAAAATCAATCTTGTACACATCATAGTATTGTATTGTTCCTAATTTTTAAGGTAAAGTTTTAAGTTTTGCCATTAAAAAATATACTTGCTATAAGTTTTTGATAGCTTTCCTTTAATATGTTGAGACCCTTCTGGTCCTAATTTTAGACTTATTCTAAAATTAATGGTTGCTTAAATTTATCAAATGATCATTCCGAATCTATGGAATTGGTCATTTTTTTCTTTTCTGCTTTATCAATATGGTAAATATAAATTAATTTTCACTGTTAAATTAGTCATGTGTTTTGGCAGAATTCCATTGAAGATTGCTTATTACATTGTTGTACATTAGTCGTATTTCTTTTATAGAAATATAGTTGACTACTGATTACTGAATTAATTTTGTTACTATTAATCATTTTAAGAGTTTTCCACTTGGTCACTTTCAAATACAAAAGTATAAAATTGTTTATACTACCTTCTTATTTTTAAAAGTCTGATATCATTTATTCACTTTGTATGTTCACATAAATAGTAGATATGAGAATATAATCCTCAACTATCTCAATGCAAATTCTCCCATCATGTCACCATATATGAAGTTACAGAGAAGAATATTCAAAGTGAAAAAGAGAATGAGTAATGGCCTTATTCTGTTAGGTTTTATGTTATTAAAATACAGTTTTATTATTATTAAACCTCTAATATATATGGCAGAATACATATATGTATATACATATATATGTATGTATGTGATAAAGGAAAATAATAAGACAAAACCTACATGTTAAATTTGGAGGTTAAAAAGTAGAAAAAAATACAGTTCTAAAATTTCACATA
>NW_012135831.1:2465-2997 GCF_000956105.1 Propithecus coquereli
TATCATATTATTTTGAAAGTCTTCCTGTGGCTTCAGGGGCTAAATCATTCTTGCAAAGGATATGAAGCATAGATTGTCACCTTACTAGCATGTTCTTATTAAAGCCTTTGAAATTAATGACAAAGACTTGTTTTGGAGTCTGTGTTTCATCAAGAAAGGTAATGAAGAGAGTAATTAGACCCCAAAAGCTTGCTCTTACCTATTGCCAGAAAATGACACTTTTCAACTAGCTGCTGGCTTTTTTTGATCTTCTGGGTAAATAATAGAAATAGTCTCTCATGTGATTGCAGAGTTTAAAACAGTTAGGCAATGGTTATTGATAGCACAAGGATTTATTACTATCCAGTAGTAATGGTGACAATGCTTGCTGACAAAATATTTGAAAAAGAAGAAAATAGAATTTGTTGTTGCTATTATCGATTTGTTAAATATTTATGTATTATCATGCCTACATTATTTCTCAATAGGAAGAAGGTAAAGATTAGGACAAAAATTCTAATATACTTCTAAGTGTCTCAATATTGTATTTTAC
>NW_012135832.1:0-1063 GCF_000956105.1 Propithecus coquereli
AATCGAGGTGTCCCAAATGATCAAATTATCAGCCAACCCCTCAGAAGGACAGGGTAAAATATATGCATCTCTGCTTCAGAGGACTTTGAATACTATGCAGGAACCCTGTTATATATCTGTAAAGCACGAACCTGGTATCTGGAGAGCTGTGGATGTGTGCCAGTCAGTGTGGAACCAGCATTGTGAGTGATCACTGCCTGTTTTGAACCCGTGAGTCAGTGGCAGAGAGCTATTGGGCAACCCCTGCCAAGATTCCTCCTAAGCTCTGGGCTAGGTCTAAGTCAACAGGTGAGATTTAGTAAATCAGCTTAACCACAAAAGTGAAGTTTAGTGACACAGACTCAAGCAGACTGATATCACAATGAGAGGTATTTCACTTTGTAATTTGGCATAAGAAAACATTTTGATTATTAACTAGCTATTTACTTTCTTATCATTTGTGATGTTTTCTAAAGGTCAATATGGACAAGAAAGCTAATGAGAAGTGATGTGAACCAAACCTTAGACTACATGGAACACATTCCTGAGCATATTTCATTGTAACACACATGGGTCAAATGTGGAAAAGTTTTATTCTATTTCACAGAGTGCTAATATCAGGGTTTAAATTAAATCTATTTTATTGCCTTACCTGGAAGTTATAGCAAGAATGCCACTGGGGCTATCCAGTTCCTTCTTTGCTTTTCTTTCTGTTTGTTACCTTGGAGTAATAAGATGTATAAATTTGCTCCTGATAGAACTTAGTACTTTTAATTGTCCTATTTTTTTTTCCGAATGCTAATGGTTCTCTTTATTTCCAGAGTGTGGTGAGTAAGTAAATACCCATCTAATTCATATTCTCAGGATTGATCTGCACACTGTCCTAAATGTTCTTCAGCTCTGCTAATATTTTTCCTTGTTAAGGAACCAAAATTGTACTTTCTGTTCTCATTTTAATGGTCTTCCTGATGGTCCTTAGCAATGTGAATAGACACACTAGAGAATTTAAAACAAATTCAATATTTAGAGTGTGCTATTTATATTATGAAGTTATATATTTTCCAAATTGTAAATGGTCTTAAAA
>NW_012135832.1:5693-6191 GCF_000956105.1 Propithecus coquereli
AAAGGAGGAGTAACTAGATGGTGTAAACATCAGAGTAGAAATGGTTTTATTTTAGAGTGGAAGAGTAATGGACTTGGATTTCTAATGGCTTGCAAAAAAGGTGCCAACACTATCTTCCAAAGTCAGGGTAAGTGAGTTGAGAAATTAGGAGAAGAATCATCTTGGTGCTACCCATGAAGCTATTTAAATTCATTTTGGTTAAACTAAAGTGATGGTGAGCTCCTTCAACAAAGTGATAAAATACACAGGAAAGACTTTACCATAAAATAGGACTTTCAAAAGCACAGTGGAAAGTTTGATGGGAAGATACGGTGGAAAGTAGGATAGAGGAGAGCAAATACAAATTACGTGTTAACGTACTAGAGAAGCTTGGCAATTTAGAAGGGTTAATATTTTGTATGTCCCCAAAAGATGATAAAGGGTAACTGCTAGGAAAGTTTCCAAACAATCTGTGCCAAGTGTACACATAGAGTCATCACACACTACTATTTTTAAAAG
>NW_012135833.1:0-597 GCF_000956105.1 Propithecus coquereli
TTTTAAAAAAAAATTCATCACACTGTGATGCATGTGATACACTACCTAAAGACACATACCTAAAGACACAAACAAGATGTTTGTAGAATACTAGTTATTTGTTGCAACATTATGGTGTAATTTCAGTGAATAAATACGTTCAGCACACTGTGCTGTATGTAATATACTCTGAAAAGACACATACACAGTAGAGGTTTAAGAGTGCAAGATTTTCACTGCATCCGGATAGTATTATTTCAAAGAATTAATATTTTCATGACACTGTGGTATATATAATACACTATGTAAAGACACATGTATAAAAGCTGTTTCTAAGATTTCTGGCTGTGAATGTGAATCATGATAGTGTTATTTCTTCATTAATTCATCACGTTGCAGTACATGAAATACAGTATATAAAGATTCATGTATGAAAGATGTTTCTAACACTGCTAGTTATTCTTCACATCACGGCAGTGCTATTTCGGTGAATGAAATGTGGTCACCACACTGTGGTGCATGTAATATACTTTGTGAAGACACAGGTATAAAAAATAATTCTAAGAATTCTAGTTGTGTATTTGAATCAGTGGAGTTTATTCAATGAAAGAATATGGT
>NW_012135833.1:1972-2626 GCF_000956105.1 Propithecus coquereli
TTTTTGTTGTTGCTGTGACTGCTTTTGGGTTCTTCTTCACAAATTCTTTGCCTAGGCCAATGTCCATACGAGTTTTTCCAGCATTTTGTTCTAGAATTCTTATGGTTTCATATCTTAGGTTCAAATCTATTATCCATAATGAGTTGATTTTTGTGAGAGGTGCAGATCCTTTTTCAGTCTTCTATATGTGGTTATCCAGTTGTTGCAGCACTATTTATTGATAGGAATTCTTATCCCCAATGTATGTTTTTGTCTGCTCTGTCAAAGATCAGATGATAATATGAGGATGGTTTTATATCTGAATTCCCAGTCCTGCTCCCTTTGTCTATGTCTCTGTTCTTGTGCCGGTATCATGCTGTTTTGGTTACTATAGCTTTTTTTTTTTCAGAATATTATGGGGGTACAGATGTTTAGGTTATGTATATTGCCCTTGCCCCCCGCCAAGTCCGAGTTTCAAGTATGTCCATCCTTCAGATGGTGCACATTGCACTCTTTGTGTATGCATATACCCTTCCCCTCCTCCCCCCTGCCCGACATCCAATAGATGTTATTCTTATATGTGCCCTTATGTGTTGATCAGTTAATACCAATTTGATGGTGAATACATGTGGTGCTTGTCTTTCCATTCTTGGGATACTTCACTTAGTAGAATGC
>NW_012135834.1:0-357 GCF_000956105.1 Propithecus coquereli
TTTTTTTTGAGAAAATGACTTCTTTTCCTTTGGGTAAATATCCATTAGTCAGATTGCTGAATCAAATGGTAGGTCAACTTTTAGTTCTTTGAGGAATCTCCATACTGTTTTCCATAGAGGTTGCAATGGTTTGCAGTGCCACCAACAGCACATAAGCATTCCTTTCTCTCTGCATTTGTGCCAGCATCTATTGTTTTTGGATATTTTAATAAAACCATTCTGACTAGGGAAAGGTGATATCTCATTATGGTTTTGATTTGCATTTCCCTGATGCTTAATGAAATTGAGCATTTTTTCATGTTTATTGGCCATTTGACAATCTTCTTCTGAGAAGCTTCTGTTCATGTCTTTTGCCCA
>NW_012135834.1:3592-4496 GCF_000956105.1 Propithecus coquereli
AAAAAAAAACCTCAGATGAGGGGGAGATTACTGGTATTTGTCTGACTTCCTTGCAGATTTGAGATAATACCTACTTAAGGTTTTCTACATTGCCTATATTTTGACAATCTGTTGTCTTTGTGTTAGCTTTCTTTCTTTAGTGTCTTTTGCCAAATATAAATTCTTAATTTTTCTTTTGTTCATATACCTTTATTTTCACTTATGGCATATATCTTTCAAATGCCATTGTTTTATTTTGTATGTTGGAGGGTGTGCTAGTTAAACCTGTTGAATTTGCTGTGGAATTTCTTATGTTATAACTGGAATGTTTAGATAAATTGAAGGTATTTAAATTATTTTCAAAGTGCTTTTGTTGGTATAATCTCATTTGATCTTTATGAAAACCCTGAAAAGTAGATGAAGTGGGTATTATAATCCCCATTTTATGGATGAGGAAATTACTTTGACTCAGATAGATTTAGTGACCTGCCCAAGTTCACATAGCTAATCAGTGGCCAAGCCAGGATCAACAGTCTAATCTCTCACTCCCCGTCCAACAATATCCTCACAGGGATTATGAAGAGTCAGGATTATTTCCAGCAAGGTACAATTATCTTAAACTTCTCCATGAGAAAGTTGTTTAACACCTGATGATAGTCACATCAAAACATATTTTAATAAGTCTGGATTGATTTACTGTTTTGGTCTAAGAAGTGAGCTCAGTGATCTTCCCAAAAGAGGCAGAGGTGTTAGTGTGGAAAGTGGTCACTCACATCTCTTTGAACACTGTTATAGGGAATAAGTTTCCCTAATGAGTTCAATTCTGAAAGTGGTCAGTGAAGATAACTTATGGTTTTCCAGGTAAACCGTCTTCTAAAGCTGCCCTCAGATTATAGAGATGGAATGAACCAGTAAGCCAAGAAGA
>NW_012135835.1:0-765 GCF_000956105.1 Propithecus coquereli
GATTTTATTCAACTGTCTAAGATTAAATGTACCAGTTTTTAATTTGCATTGCTTGTGAGCTGCTTTCCCATTAAGTTTTAAATAAAAAGTTTTTCATTTTTCATTATACACTCTTATTACTAATTTAATAAAATGATAATAGCTATGCAAACTTTCTGTTACTACTCAGCTTTTGGCATAGATTAAATTATACATTTTAAATGTAGCACACTGGCAGACACTGTTATTTCATAAAGCTGAGTTTCATTAGTGAAGAAAGTAATTTTGCTTCAGAAAAAAATGATTTTATTTACTACACTATTTAGTATTAGCTCATGCTAGAGTCTATGAACAATGAACTCAAATGAACAAAGCATCAAGGGCCAATTTATAGAACAATACTTTTATTTTTTCATGTATGCATTCTGCAATAATTCATCTCCATGACAAAAGCAGACAATCAATCATCTTCCATTGTGCCTTTCTCAATAAAATTACCATTCTTGATGGAACAAAAGAAAGCTGCCTAAGTAACAGGAACAGTTTTACATGCTCAAATCAATAAATTGACCATACTTCAAAAAACTTTTACCCATTAATATGACAATGCAGTTTTATGTTTAACTTATCCATATTAATATTAAATTATTGTTAAGTAGCATTGTTCTTTTTCATTCACGAAAATAATGAGAAATAAGAAAGCATTTTAAAAGAATGCTTTCAAGTGGTTCAGGAACAAAACTTTGTGACCTAAGAGTATTGACATGCTATCATCTTAAAATTGTG
>NW_012135835.1:1985-2450 GCF_000956105.1 Propithecus coquereli
CCAAAACTGGAGAAATTAAAGTCACCTATATTTGTAAGTACATAAGCCAAGAGTATCCCATCAAAATTTGAAATTTGTTTTTTTCCCTTTAACAACCTTAGGGCAGTAGGATGCTTCTTTTTATTTTTGGCTATATAGCCACTGAAACTTTCTGATACTTGGTTCATCTGCCCTCGGTTGTAAGAAACTGGAGTGAGATTGTGGTTTTTGAAATAACTTTGGCAGAGAATATAAGTTAAAATCACAATTATTAGAGATTTTAGAGATCTGTCAAAAAGCATCCAAGCTGACCTTTTTGACAAATCAACTTGACCCTTGAGATTACCGTGTTGCAGTAGTTCTCACACCGTAGTGTGCATTGGTTTAACCTGGGAGGCTTATTAAAACACAGTTCACTGGGCACCACTTCCAAAGTTTCTGACTTAATAGGCGGTGGGCTGTAGAGAATTTGCATTTCTAACAAAT
>NW_012135836.1:0-750 GCF_000956105.1 Propithecus coquereli
CTGGGAGGCAGAATATGTAGAGGAGGAAGCAAAGTCATTGACCCAGAGATGACAGCAAAGTGTGGCTTCAACGTCAACTAAATATGCGGAACCTGCCAAATCCCTACACCTTTTGGAGCCTCAGTTTTCTCATCTGCTAAGAGGGCTTTCTGGAGGCTTAAATGAGATACTATAGGAGATAACCTTAGTGACAGACTGTTATAGCTATTATAGTAATGCCTATTAATGCTGTCACGCAGCACGCTAACATTTCTGACCTCTCTCACAGTAGCAACAAAGGAATGTTGGTTTTAGTATCTGAGGGCTCAGAGTGTTTACAGCTTTTGTATTTCAAAGTGATACAGAAAAGACAAATATACGTTGAATCATATTCCAAACCAGTGAGATTACTCATATTATTTTAAAAGTTAAACAAATTATTTGGATGACCACATGAGACAGCTAACAGTTTTAACAATTTAGTAATAGGTATAGATTACTTATCTCGTACTAAATGTCGACAGTTGTCTTTACCTGGGAAGAGTAGGTGCGGCCGTCCGAGCCGCAAACGGGGCTGGCGTAGGCCGCTGGGCACTGCCTGCAGGTGGAGGGCGCGGGACCCCTCCGTGGCTGGTGGCCCACTCCTGCTTCTTTCACACTGTGGAAGGAACAAGCACACTTAGTACGTTTATTTAAAGACATACATTTATATTAGCACATTCCTTCTCCCCACTGTCTTTCCAACTCCCGAAGACAGAGTCGGTAAACCGT
>NW_012135836.1:10170-10695 GCF_000956105.1 Propithecus coquereli
TTTTCCACGGGCCTTACGGGAGGACAGATGCTATTAGCAAACTGCAGTAAATTATCTTTCAAGAAAACAAAATTATATGAAAGTTGGAAAGCCCTGTATGGAACTTATTAAAACTACAATGGCCACTATTTACCTTAAACAATTTATGTACTCCATGTCATAATTTGAGCATTAAAGCAAAATAGCATAAGCAATGAATGTTAATTTTAGGTAAAATGCATACTCTATGAATACGAAAACCTTTATTCCCAAGTGGTCTCCCATCCAAGTACTAACCACACCCAACCCTGCTTAGCTTCCCAGATCAGAAGAGATTCAGTGCATTCAGGGTGGTATGGCTGTAGACTAAAATACTTTATACTAGAAAATATTATTAACAATGTAGCTATTAAACAACAAATATTATATAAGAAATAAGTTGGCATAGCTTATTCTGTGATATGAATAAAGAACCTTCTTGATCCATATATTTTATGAAGAACCAAAGATTCACAGAAAACCACTTCTAGACATATTTAAAAATAC
>NW_012135836.1:16307-16573 GCF_000956105.1 Propithecus coquereli
TAAATATGACATCACATGTTGGAAATTCTCACTTTCTTAAGGCCATAAATATGCAAACAGAACAAAATGCCAAGGTATGTACTCTACATTTACCTCAGGAGGAAATCATTGGTATCTGAGTGTTCCCTGATTAGGTATATTTGCTTCTTTCTATATGCACTGGTAGTAACTTAATTCTTAATGACTTTGCTTCAATAGAAGAATTTGATTATAATCTAATAAATCAATATTTAAATATGACATCACATGTTGGAAATTCTCACTTT
>NW_012135836.1:16708-17033 GCF_000956105.1 Propithecus coquereli
CCACTATGTTTCCTTGAGCCTGAGGCAGAGCAAGTGCTGAATAAATATCATTAAATCAGTAAGTAAAAGAAGGAAGGATGGAAGGAAGGAAGCGCTATCAATGATGTCTACTTTTTTATCTTAGCTGTATGGCTACTCGAGAAGTAGAAATTCTATAGCATTACTTTTCCTTATTGAATAAACTTTTTATAAATAATTTGTTAAGCTCTTGGTAAAATTCATTAGCTTGCCATTTTAAAAACCATTAAATTAGAACAGAATAAAAATAATAAACTTGCCTCTGAATTCCAACAAGAGATATTTTTCCTAAAATTTATTTTATGCC
>NW_012135836.1:17083-18507 GCF_000956105.1 Propithecus coquereli
TTTTAAAAACCATTAAATTAGAACAGAATAAAAATAATAAACTTGCCTCTGAATTCCAACAAGAGATATTTTTCCTAAAATTTATTTTATGCCGTTGCGTAAAGGAACACGACAAAGCATTTTGCATAATCCCCTGCGGCAGGTTCAGTCCGTCAAGGACGCCGTCCAGCCTTCTGTGGTAGCGTTTCCAGCGTGCTTTCCACTACTCGCTCAGGAAGCGAGCACTCGGGAAATTAACGACTTGGTTCTTTGCAGCTGTTAGTGGAAGAGTGATTTACATAGGCTTCCTCCTTCTAGTAATTCAATCCTTTAAGAACATTGTTAATTTACTGCATTTTTTGGTTTCTCACATGACTTTTTAGAATAGTAAATTCCACTTAATCTACAAGCTCATGCTAATTTCCCTCTGAAAAATACTTACCACCGTCTCTCTTGCTCTACTTTTTTTTCCCCCTGACCAACTGGAGGCATTGAGCGCACTATCGCTGAGAGCACCCACAGTTCCCAGCTCCCCACAACAGCCTGCAAGGGGTAGGGGATGTTTGCTGAATGAATGGCTGGTAAGTACAGTTACTAAACTGAATAAGGTTAGTTAGTCCCAAAGTGAGGGCCCTATGGCCAAATTAAACTGACCTGGAAAATGCTCTCCGAGGAGTGAGCCGCTGCCTTCCCATGCTGGAGCGAAGTCCAGGTGGGTAAATCAGTCTAGTGCAACTCTGTCACGGATTTTAGATCAAACAATCACATTTTTTCTAATCTCTTGTTTGTGTTTCCTTAGAAGTTTGTTGTTGTTTTAACATTGTTTTGATACAATCAATGACTGGATTATTTAGGACTGAGGTTCCCTGGGTTATTTTAATCACTTCCCAACAGCAGACTAAATACAACTTGATGGTGATCTTGACCCTGAAACGGCAGTGGATGCTCACGTACAGATAAATGTCTATGTTTCGCGCTACTGTGGCGCGTGTGGAGAAGGAAGCTCTGTGGGCGGTTACGGAACGGACGCACACACACAAGTCACGGCAGCTGCGTAACAAGGACATAACGGGGACATGGAAACTGGATTTCATATGTTGCTCTGCTTTATTATTCACCCAACCACTTGAAAGGGAAAATCCATTCTTAGCTCTCAGGCCCTACAAAAATAGACTATCAACTGGATTTTGTCCACAGCCCCAGTTTTTTAACCCTCCTGTAGGAGACAGTACAGCCACGACACAGAAAGAGCCTATTCCCACATCCGCGAGGAAGAAGACCCCTCGCCTGCCCCTAGAACACACTACACGCTTACTGGTTTAACGTGTGTGTAAGAAACTGTTTTTTATTGTGCCCTACTACTGAAATTTGGGGGTAAATCTGTTACGACATAACATTAACATACATAATACAAATATGTGAAGCCATCTAGACATATTAACATC
>NW_012135836.1:20642-20996 GCF_000956105.1 Propithecus coquereli
GGAATAATGACATATACAAACCTCTCTTAAAGAGCCACTTATCCCAATGATGATGTTCAATTGTTTTTATTATGTTTAATCTTTTATTAAAAGAAAAGTAAATGTTACCCTGTCATCACTTCTTTTCAACATTGTCCTGGAAGTCCTATCTAATACACTAAGACTAGAGAAAAAAAATAAAGGTATATACTTTGGGAAGGAAGAAATAACGCCGTCCTTGCTCACTGATAACATAATTGTCCATGTAGAAAATCCAAACGAATCAACAAAGAAACTTCTAGAACTAATAAGCAATTATAGCAAGGTTGTAGGATATAGGGTTAATATATAAAAGTCAATCATTACCCTATATGC
>NW_012135836.1:23726-24609 GCF_000956105.1 Propithecus coquereli
CGTTTTACGAGTTATTAATCAATGTTGTATTATTCTGGAAATAATCACAAGGCACCATATTTCTTTTATCTTTTATTCCTAAAGTGTGTACTCTCGGATATTAATCTTCAGTCATATTATGAAAAGCAGTTTTCCTACAAAAGTGTTCAGGTATTCTTCACATAGTTTCATGTTTTTCTATCAAATGCAGACCATTAATTCTGGTAAAATCAAAACTATAAGCAACAATATGATAATTTAGCCAATACAATTTAAATATTCCCTTTATCTTTTAAATGAACCTTGCTTTTAAATAAAGTGTCTTTCAGAAAATCCAGACTCAAGCAAATTCCTCTGAAGTTGTTTTATGTTTTATAATAAAATGTAATGTTGGGAGATTTCTATTGCTAAAAGCGATGATTTCAGTGGATGTTAACTGATTTTTTCTTGTTGAAATAAGATCTTGGGAAGTTTTTTAAAAATCAATTGCTTATTTTTATGTCATCAGAAAGTAGTCTATTTCGTCTATGAATGGATGGACAGATAGGTAGATAGTTAGAGGTAGATAAATCGACGTGTTTTTTACTGTTGCTTAATTTATTCACTCTTTTTTATCTGTGTATATTAGAAAGTACGGGGCCTTCCTGGCAAAATAAATTGATTGTAAGAACTATCTAACTGATAGGGCAAAGATTTATTATGTGTAGGATCTTTCCAATCTTCATTTAAGAGGATACTTGTTGATATATTAATAATAATGAATGTAAGTAGGTATAATATCATATCACGCTAGTTTGACTTTCTCTTTTCCTATTTGGACATGCTTAATTTCCTTGTCTTGCATGATTGTCTGGCTAGGACTTCCAGGACTATGTTGAATAGAAGTTGTGACTGTGGGCATCCT
>NW_012135836.1:26224-27017 GCF_000956105.1 Propithecus coquereli
GCCAGCGTCTAAGGTGGTTCTCAATCATCCTCCCCTCCTGGATCCCACCACCCTTATGTGATTGATCCTTCCACAGAATGTGAACTAAACTCATCAACTTGCTTCTTATATGCAGAATACGACAAAACTGTTAGGATGTCACTTCCCTGACTAGGTTATACGAAGAGTGTGGCTGCCCTCTGTATTGGGCTCTCACTTTCTCTTGCTCTCTCTTGGATCACTCGTGAGCCACCGTGTTGCGAGCAGGCGTGTGCACAGAGGAAAGTAAAACTCAGTGAAAATCGACCAGGGGATGGGAGAGGAGGGGAGGGGCAAACACCTACCTGATGGGCAAAACGAACACTATGTGGGTGAGGGGCACACCTACAGCTAGGATTCAAACACTACAAAAGCGATCCATGCAACCTAAAACATTTGTACCCCCTTAATATTTTGAAATTAAAAAAAAAAAAAAAACTGTGGCCTTTAGTCTAGCAGCCAATGAGGACCCAGAGCCTGCAGGGAACAGCGTGGGGACCTTAGTGGATCTTACAGCCCAGGCAGGCTTGGAACGACTCCAGGCCGGCACCCAAAGTCAGCCTAAGCCAGAGGCTCCGGCAAGCCGGATCTAGATTTCTGACCCACAGACACTGCGAGGTAAGTGTTACTTTAAAGCCACTAACTTTTCCACTAATTTGTTGCACAGCAACAAGAAAACTAATACTATACCATTTGACATTTTTAGTATATAATTTTATAAACATAATTAAATGTTACTTTATCTCCTTTAAACTTTCTAACAAAATAACTAGCC
>NW_012135836.1:27067-27484 GCF_000956105.1 Propithecus coquereli
AAAAGAACTGTGGCCTTTAGTCTAGCAGCCAATGAGGACCCAGAGCCTGCAGGGAACAGCGTGGGGACCGCTTGGAACGACTCCAGGCCGGCACCCGAAGGCAGCCTAAGCCAGAGGCTCTGGCAAGCCGGATCTAGATTTCTGACCCATAGACACTGTGAGGTAAGTGTTATTTTTAAGCCACTAACTTTTCCACTAATTTGTTGCACAGCAACAAGAAAACTAATACTATACCATTTGACATTTTCAGTATATAATTTTATAAACATAATTAAATGTTACTTTATCTCCTTTAAACTTTCTAACAAAATAACTAGCCATTCAAATGTGGTTAATTAAAAATCCACAGTTTGAGTTTAGATCATTTGGGAGTTTCTATTTCTTGAACTTTTTGTTTTAATTAATTGGCCTTTTAAG
>NW_012135836.1:31566-31930 GCF_000956105.1 Propithecus coquereli
TTGAGCTTATTTCTGTATATGGTGAGAGATAAGGATCTAATCTATTATTCTACATGGAGATACCCAGTTTTGTCAACACCATTTATTGGGGAAACGGTCCTTTTCCCGTTGTGTGTTCTTGGCACCTTTGTCAAAAATCATTTGGCTTTAAATGTGTGGCTTTATTTCTGGGCTGTCTATTCTGTTCCATTGTCCCATGGGTCTATGAGGTATAATATACACACCTTAAATGTATTCACTTTTAATTACATGAGTCAACGGCTTTTAACAAATTTTCAGAATTGTGCAAACATCACCACGATCCAGCTTCAGAGCATGTTCATCATCCCAGATGGCGCCGGTTGCCCATTTGCACTCGCTCCCC
>NW_012135836.1:32735-34604 GCF_000956105.1 Propithecus coquereli
TCCACCCAACCTCAGCCACTTGCATCTGTGTTTATGCACCAGCTCGTGTTACAACAGTCGCCCCTTATCGTGGGGGTGCGTCCCAAGACCCCGAATGGATGCCTGAAAACGGCAGACAGTATTGACCCTACACACACACACACACACACACATACACACACACATATATACACACACACAGACACACATACATACACATATATACACACATACACACACACACATATATACACATACATACACAGATACACACATACATACACATATATATACACACATATACATATACATACACACACATATACACACACATACATATACATATATATATACACACACACACTGATTTTTTCCTGTATGTATGCACCTTTGACAATATTTAATATACAAATGAGGCAGGGTAAGAGATTAGCAACAAGGTGGGAGGTGTCATGATGCCACTCAGAATGGGGAGCCGTTGAAGACCTGCGACTCGTTTACTTCTGGAATCTTCCGTTGAATATTTCCAGAACTTGGTTAACCACGGGTGACCGAAACGGCAGGAACGAGACGGCAGGTGAGGGCCCCCGCGTCACTAGCAAGTGCGAGGTCCCCGCGATCTCGCCTTGGCGCCCCCTCTTCCGCCTGCTGCACCTGCGGGACCCTCCCCGCGCCCAGCGTCCTCAGCCTCGGTCCGGCGCCCCCGCCGCGCGTGCGCAGACAGCACGTGGCCGGCCCGGCGCGTCCCTGCCTCGGCGTCCCCGGCCCGGCCGCTGCGGCGAGACCTGGGGAGCTCCCGCCCTCTCACCGCCGCAGCGTCCCCGCGGTATCTCAGGGGTCCGGCACCCGGCGCCCCCTCGCAGCCGGCACCGGGGTGGCCATCGCGCCCCGGGTCTGCAGTGACTCCGCGGTGGCCTCCCTGGCCCGGCCCCGGTCCTTGGCCGCGCGGCGCTTTTTCCAAAGAAGCCACCCCCCCAAACGAGAGTGCTCATTCCCCCATCGCCTGAACTACGTGACACTGACGAAATGCACAGAAGGTGACAAGGGGCTCCGGAGAATCCCAGGGACGGGCGAAGGCAGAGTGGCGGGGAACGGTCGCCCCTTGAAACAAGGTGACTCTGGAAGTCCAAACTGGGAAGGTAATGGGTAAGTAAAAAATTATTTATTTTGCTTGGTTTCTTTCTCCTCTACTAGAACATAAAATCTCCAGTAGCTGAGACTTCTGTTTACTGCTGAATCCCCGGAGCGGAGAGCTGCGTTCGTCCCCGGGTGCAGGAGGGACCTGCACGCGCAGCCCGCGGGCCTGTCCTGCTAGAGCGGAGCCAGGAAATTGCTGGGGGAAGGGCAGCGTGGCAAGTTTAAAAACGTCATGTATATCTTTGGTAGCATCTTATATTCAATCACAACCAGTTGCAAACAGATTAATTTTATTTATAAAAGTTAACAAGCATCCAGGTGATGCTTTAGGCACAGTATGAATTTCTTTTTAATGATTTGAGAATGTGTGAAGTGTTGTGTGTTCGTTGCAAGTGTGGTTTGCTCATTTGACACTGTTCACCTGGCTCCTGTTAAGTTAACGAAGCAAAAAACAGAGAAGGAAATAGGGAGTGATCAAGGAATTGTGAATAAGTTAGAAAACAGAGCCTATGACTTTTTTCCAACTAATTAACGCTTATGAGAGAAATGAGAAAAATGCGTTAACTGGAGAAGTGGTTGAAAAGACTGAATTGTCAAGGACTGTGGAGGAGTAGGCGAGAGAAGCAGAACTGGAAAAAATGTAAAATATCATCGTGACTTCACATTAGAACCATACTTTTTAGACCTTTTAGGGCTGTGTCTGAGATATTATTTATTAATGAGAAATAATGCTATTATAATTACAACAGGAGT
>NW_012135836.1:39532-39916 GCF_000956105.1 Propithecus coquereli
TAGCCAAGATTCATGTAAAACTGACGCTTTCTTTTTTTATTCAATTTTAAAACACAAATTAAAATGTGTTATTAAATATTCTGCACGCGAAATGTTTGTTGACTTCCTTTCCACGCAAAGCCCGTGGCCGTCATTCTCACTTTTCAGCGGAGGGACGCGGACACGAACACGCCGGCGGCACAACCCGCAACTGGTTTTCTGCCCCAAAGTCACGCTCTGTTTTCTGCCGACTTCCAAAGGCATGAATGAGAGATAAATCACTATTATGTTAGATATTATGAATCACTGGGTAAAGCACCTTGATTAGTATTAATAATATTGTTCAAAATGCGAATTCATCATGTTTTCACGAGAGTCTCAATGCAAAGATTACGGTCACATGTG
>NW_012135837.1:0-398 GCF_000956105.1 Propithecus coquereli
AAGAATAGTGGTTGCTTGGGGTCAAAGACCGGGAAGGAGCACAAGAGAACTTTCCGGACTCACAGGAATGCCGTTTCCGCTAACGGAGTGTGGATGACGTGAGCACGCGTTTGTCAAAACTGTACGCCTAAGATCTGTGCGTTTCACTACCTGTAAATCACGCTTCGTTACAAAAATAAACAATTTACAGTTAGATATCATCGACTTTACACCAATACATTTGAAAATCAATGAAATGGATTCATTCCCAGAAAAATACGACCGATTAACAGTAACTCGAGAGAAAAATAGAAAGTGTAAAAGTCCTTGGACCGTAAAAGAAGTTGAATCGTGGTCAAATATATCTTCATAGAAAATTCTAGGCCCAGATGGTTCCATCGGTGAATTCTGCCGAACAC
>NW_012135837.1:5934-6761 GCF_000956105.1 Propithecus coquereli
GGCTCATTCAACCGTGTGCGCCAGGCGACTTGAGAAATTAAACTAGCCTGCGTTTGCGCTGCGTTCCACGTGAATGATGCGATTCAGACTGGCCCCTGTCGGGCTTTCGAGGGGCAGCTTTAAACAGACCACCCCACAGCTTTCTAAGTTTAACAACTAACTACAAAATAATCTACAATCTTACCAAAATGATCTCCCACTGTGCTGTCAAAGCGCAAAAATAAACTAGATGTTGAGGATCCTATCTGATTGTCTTTGGTAACTCCAATTTAAAATGTCTGGGTTCAACAGGCCGGGCGCGGTGGCTCACGCCTGTGATCCCAGCACTGTGGGAGGCCGAGGCGGGAGGATGGCTCGAGGCCAGGAGTTCGAGACCAGCCTGGGCAAGAGCGAGACCCCGTCTCTACTAAAAATGGAAAAAAATTAGCCAGACAACTAAAAATATATAGAAAAAATTAGCCGGGCACAGTGGTGCATGCCTGTAGTCCCAGCTACTCGGGAGGCCGAGGCAGGAGGATCGCTTGAGCCCAGGACTTGGAGGTTGCTATGAGTGAGGCTGACACTGCAGCACTCACTCTAGCCCGGGCAACAGAGCAAGACTGTCTCAAAAAAAAAGATAAAAAAAATAAAATGTCTGTGTTCATCAAAACGATCTCATTTTCCTTAGATACTGACCTCATAATACATTATAAACATTACCAATATAAACTTATCTAACACTACTTTTATCAATGCTTTTATGAATAATATATATTGGCGTTCTAGTGAAGGTTCATTGTAAAAAAAAAAAAAACAAGATCCCACTAATAAAATTTTCACCTTTTTAA
>NW_012135838.1:0-1745 GCF_000956105.1 Propithecus coquereli
GTTGCCTTTGCTGTGCAGAAGACTTTTAGTTTGATATAATCCCATTTGTCTATTTTTGCTTTTGTTGCCTGTGCTTTTGGTGTCTTATCCAAAAAATTCACTGAGACACAGCCTTCAGTGTAAAATGAAGGTACATTCCTGAACTTTTTAAAATTGCAGCTTTCTCAAGGATTGTTTGGAGTCAATGCAACCTAACATACAGGCTATTTAAATTAGCTTATAGTGGTTAAACATTTAGGCTTTGGAATTTGAGAAACACGGGTTTTAATTTTGTTCTGCTAAATACTAGTTATGTGACTTAGGAAAGGAACAGAAACTTCCTAGTGCCTCAGTCTCATCCTCTACATGATGGGAACAATAGGAGTACCCAATTTGTGGTGTTGCTATGCAATTAAATGACTGCCTGTATGTCAAACACTAAGCACCATGTCTGGCATATAGAACCATTCAAAAAAATGCTCACTGTTATTTTTAATGCATTAAAACCTAGTACTTCATCCTCTACTTGAAATGGATGGAAGTTGAAATATGGGACTAACCGACAAGAAAAATTGCTCCCTGCCTGAGTATCACATAACCCTATCATCTTGTCTCTGCACATCTTGGGAAACAGACAGCTGACAGAGGCCCATGCAGGAGCATCTCAGTGGGTTGTATATTTATTTCTCTAATATTTTTTCATTAGTAGAGGTAAGCATGGCAAGAGCAGGGGGTTTGGTGGGCTCTAAACGTCTTCTTCCTGTCACCCAGATTAAGGAGCTGTTCTGTTTGGCTCTCGTCATTCAGGGGAGAATGGCTTGAAAAGTGAAGCTTACCCTGACAGGGGAAATTAGGTGTCATTTCTGTGATTTATAGAGCCATAGACTGAGCTGCACAATTCTTTATATAGGAAATGGGTCCTTGCCGGTTAGTATTTCTTCACTGTATGGGGAGATCTGAGGCTTAAAATAAGAGGTAGGTTGAAGGAAGTCAAGGGGCAAAGCTTGTCATTTGGAGTTAAGAGACCAAAGTAGACTCTCTGCCTACTGTGTTCTATCTGGCTGACCTTAGGCATCTTCCCTGACCTTTCACTTGCTCATCTGTAAGAATTACTGAGGACAGCAAGAGTTGCTGCTCTGCAAGTTTTTGGGAGGATAATAAGAGCTAACAGGCAGATGCCATAGCACCAGGCATAGAATAAGGAGGTGCTTAGTAAGTGTCTATTCTCTTCATCCCACCCCACTCTTTCTTCAAAAGCTATCAATGGTATGCTTATCATCTGTGTGACCTCCTCTGCAGAGAGGATGTTAGCTGGCAGGAAATCAAATAGACTGTTTGTAGAGCAGTTTTAGGTTCCCAGCAAAATTGAGCAGAGAGTAGAAAAAGTTCCCATATACCCTCTACCCACATACACACATAGCTTCCCTGACTGTCAACATCCCCACAAGAGTGGTGCATTTGTTATAATCGATAAACCTGCACTGATACATCATTATCACCCCATGTCCATTATTTATATTAGGGTCCTTCTTGGTGTTGTATATTCTATGGGTTTTCAGAACTGTACAAGCACACATGTGCACCATTATAGTATTATGCAAAGTACTTTCACTGCCCTAAAAATTTTCTGTGCTCCACCTATTCATCCTTCCCTTCCCCCTAATCCCTGGCAACCACTGATCCTTATACTGTCTTGATAATTTTGCCTGCTGGCAGTTAATTCTAGGCAGTAGATCTAGATGGGAAGTTTTAAAGGGGATGGGAAA
>NW_012135838.1:7744-8265 GCF_000956105.1 Propithecus coquereli
GCAACATTCATTTAAAAAGGACACAGAAAGTGGAAAAATATAAAAGGAAAGAAAAAGAAATACAGAAAGCACATAGAGCTGGCAAAGGACACACCTGGCAAAGGAGTAAGAGATCAACATTTTCTGGCAGCCGTAAGTTTTAAAGAGAGCTGTCGTACATTCTGAATCCTTGATGCCTTGAAACGTTGCTGTCAGCATCAAGCACACATTGAAGGTATCTTCCACACCTGAGCCTGAGGGAGGGAAGGAAGTAGAAGGTAAAACTTGAGTCCTGTCTGGAACTGAACGTAAGAGGTGCCTTCCAAGTTCTCTTTACTGTCAGATATTAATGATCACCTTTTCAGTGTCCATTCATTTATTCATGAAATATTGCCTGAATAACCGTGCCAGGTCTCATAAAAATACCCATGTGAATAAGGCCTAGCTCTTGCCCTTGCTGGGGTCAGTGTCTGTTGGGTGAGACAGGCAAGGCGATGTGATAGTAGGTATTGTCTAGTGTGTTATGGTGTCCAGGAGAAGAG
>NW_012135839.1:0-3935 GCF_000956105.1 Propithecus coquereli
GGGTGGGAACAATCAATCACACGTGGAAAATGCTAGGTGTCCCATTATGGTATGATAAGTTCAGCTGCATAGTATATGCATTTTTTTGCTGTCTGAATAAATGGCAGAAGTCAGTTCCCCATAAATTCAAAATGTATATTAGAACATGAAATCATATTTTAAGTGAATTTCACATATTGCTTCTCTTCATCATTCCAAATACCAAAGATTAAGCTTGCCACTTGGCTCTTGCGATCTTTTCTCTATTTCTCTCTCTTTTTTTTTTTTGACTTTTGTTTAATCAGATATGAATAGTGGTTGGTGGCCTTTATTGTTCAGAGCTACCTGAAGGGCAAAGAGAGAAAATGAACTCTACCTGCTCTCTCCATTCCAAACAAGGTTTATTTTCATTATAACTGTTTCTAGCCAATTTCAAAATGGTATTGTTACCCAAATAGTGAAGCTGACAGAACACCTTTTCACCAAGCCAAGCCACAGTTCCCATCCCTCTGCTTCTTTGATACAGGACACTCTCTGCCCCATTCCGTGTAATTTCTTCAGGGATCCCGCATAGAGGCTGTACAGCGTGGTAGTTAGGGACCCACGTGCTGCAGAGGTTCGAATTCCAGCTCCATCACTTCTTAGCTCTGTAATCTTGGACAAGTCACTTCACTTTTCTGTGTCTCTGTGAGATGAAAGACAACTGCTCCTCTGAGCATCATCAATAATTGTTCCCAGGAAAAGTCCCCATTGACTATATGCTCCCAGCCCATAATGGGTCAACCACTCTGCTGTTACGCACAATCCAGCACTCAGCACCTTCTGCACTTTGTTTACTTTTCTTCTCTCCACTGATCTGCAAAGCTCTTCACCTTCCAAGGGCATCACCCTCTGTGGGGGCCTCTTCTGGGTCTCCTTTGTGTGCTCCAGCTCCTCTTCCTCTAAACGTCTTCTGAACTCTATCTTTGTTCTTTCCCTGGAAAATCTCACCTGAGCATTAAATAGTACCCCAATTTATATCCTCAGCAGTGCCTTTTCTTCTCAACTCCTGATTCACATCTCTCCTGCTCCCCACTCTCTTGGAAGACCGACAGTTCTTAACCACAGGTGTCTCCTGCACGTGCTCCTTGCAGCTTTTTCCCAGCTCAATAAACGGCATGACCTTCCCATTCTGTTGTTCAGGCCCAAAGCCAAGGAGTGAGTCTTGGTTTTTCTCCTTCCTTCACAAATCCACACCCCAAGAGCTGCACCTCCAAACCCGCCCCAGTCGGACCCCATCGCTCCATTTCTATTCCCGTCATGTCCGACTTGGTCTGGATCTCTGTGGCATCCTTCCAACCAGGCTCCCTGCTTTGATCATTGCTCCCTAGCCCTCACCCTGCAACTCTCTCTCTACTCTGCAGGCAGAGAAATCAGAAAAAACACAAAGCAAAGTGGACCTTATCACTTTAACAACCCCTCTCCCACACACATTTCTTCCTCTTTCTTTATCTCCTCATTAATAGCATCATAATCTAGCCCCTGCCTACCTCTCCACTTTCCCTTCCCCTTCTCTCCCCTACTTCGACTTAACTCACCACTTCCTTCTGTTTTTTAAATGGTCCAAGCCCATTTCTACCTTAGGGGATCCTTGCGATAGCTATTGCCTCTGACCAGAAAATTCTCCTTCCCCTCCCGCCATTCGGGTGCTCAATCGTCACCCTCCCAGAGTAAATTCCCCACTGCATCGGCCACTTTCTATGTCATTATCCCGCTTTATTTTTGTCATAGACTTCATCACCACCAGAAATATAATTGTCTTTGTCACTCATTTATTATCTGTCTTCCCCCGAATTCCACCAGAGCAGGGAACTTGTCTAGTTCACTGTCCCAATCCCAACATTTAACCAAGACCAGGCCCACATCAGTCTCTCCATTAATATTTGTTGAATGAATTGAATGGTCAAATTATAAAATTTCTCACTTTCCTGAATTCACCCACACTGCATTGGAGAGCTGTTTTGCAGGCCTAGATAATTATATTGTAATTAGTCTGCAAGAAAGGCTTTTAAGTTATAAGTGAGCAAGCAGATGAATGGCTGTGCAGAGGACACTGACCAATTTCTTGTTACCTCCGGAGTGGAACAAACAAGCAGAAGCTGACTTACATTGCTGTGGGACAGCTTGACTTGATGTAAGGAAAACCTTTTTTGATTTTGAGGGTCATGAATAATTGAGAGAAGCTATAAAGAAAGGTGCCAGCATTTGGTTTCTAAAGCACTTGGCAAATAGTAGGCAATTATTTGCCTTAGATGCCTCACTAATTTGTTAATTTACTGCCATTATTAATGGGTTACATGACCCATAATATCTACATTATTTCACTCAGACCAAAATGCACATTTTGCCACATTTTACCATCTCTGATATCAGAATGTATCTTGCAATTCATAGAGCAGAATAGCTGAACTGACAGCATTTTTCTCTTAGTGGTATGCAAAATAATGATGCTTATTATATTGCACCTTAGACTCAATAAAGTATAATCATTTATGATAAGCTGCATTTCTTAAACGCTGGCTTTGGGCAAGTATTTACAAATGTTTCCTTATTTTATTAATCCTCACAATCAGCCTATGGGATAAGTAACATTAGACCTATTTTATAAGTAAGAAACTAAGAACAGGGAGTTTAATAACTTTTCTAGATTCATATAGCTTATAAATGCTAAAGCCTGTAATTGAATCCACATCTATCTGATCCCCAAACCAACACCCATCACCACTTTCCTAAAATAGTCATTGTTAAATTAGGTTTTGTACATAAAACACAAATGCCCATCACAAAGAAGCCACACAGTAGGCATTTGCTCTTGTCACTTCTCTTCCTCTCTGCTCCTTCACATTTGCCTGAATGTAAGAGCATGAGCTGTGCTCTGATTCCGTGATTTATGTAAAACCTCTTAGAGGGCAAGCTTTGGCAGGCAGAGTTTGAGGTCTGCCTTTTGAAAAGATCTGAGCCCATATCAAAGGCAGCAAGTGAGCTCCGAAGTCAGCAGGACCCTATAAGGATCACGCTGCTGAAGGAACACTCCCTGATGAACAGGAGACAGCAAAACAGCCAAATTAACTCCCTGCCTCAGTCTTGACGACAGGAATCCTAACGAGATTAGACTTCGGAAGTAGGCGGGTCAGATGTGCTAGACCACGCCAGTGAGCCAGAGCACCGTGGGAATTGCCTTGGTTGTCAAGTCTGACGGTCTCGGCTCAAATCCCAGCTCTCCTCCTTACCCACCTGAACCACTTAACCTCTCTGGACCTTCCCCTTCTCATCTCTCAGTTAGGGAAGGTACTGCTTCCTCTGCAGGATTGCAGGAAGGAATTGTTTATTTCACAAATATTTATTAAGCACTCTCTACGTGCCTGTGGGATACATCATTGCACAAAACAGATTAATGGCCCTGGCCTCGTGTGGCTTGTATTTTAGCAACGGTGCTGATGCGGGTGGAGTGTCTAGCATAGCACCTGGTGGTTATTAAAGCTAGATGGCTGCATGGCTGGCTCCTCCTTGTGCCACAGTCAGTCAAATATCTCTTCAAAGAGGAGAAGCTTTCTAAATTCGCCTCTTCCTCCTCCCTGGCCCCTGTCTCCAGCACCACAATTTGGTTACCTGTCTCATAGCCCTCACCACAATCTGAAATTCTCATTTTTAAATGTGCTTGCTTATTTATTGTCCCATGCCCTACTAGAATATAAGTTCCCTGAGCACAGGGACCCTTGTTTTTTATACCTAGAACAGGTCCTGGCACTTAATATTTGCAGGAATGAGCATCAGTGATATACCTTCCATTGCTAGAAACAAGCTGAAAATTATAAATATACTTTGAACTCAAGGGTGAAATTGGGGTCCTCCTGAACAAAGCACTCAAACTGTTGCTACCAGCAGCCGATGTGACGCAGGCTTGACAGAAGGCTACA
>NW_012135839.1:7010-7506 GCF_000956105.1 Propithecus coquereli
AGGAGATGCAGAGGTGACCAAAAACGGTATGATCCATTCACTCAGGAAGCTTCCATTTTAATAAAAAGAAATGGGCTTTGAAACCAGGCTGATCCGAGTGTGAATTCCAGCTCAGCCATATTCCTATGATGGGCCTTGGACAAGTGAGCCAACCTCACCAAAGCTGTCACCTTCGCCCTAAAGTGGGGTTAATATTAGCTACCTCACAGAGTCCTTCCCAAGATTAACTGGGACACGTACATAAACAGCCTTTCCCACAGGAGAAGGCACTCAAGAAATAGATGTTCCTTTACTGGATGCCAGAAATGTCTGAGTGTGTTGTTACATTTTCTTCTAAAGGTAATAAAACAAAATTAATAAAAGACAGACTCCAGGTATATTTTTCTATTATTATATCCTTTTACAGAGGCAGGTTCCCAGGCCCTGGAAAGATAAATCACTCCATTTCATTCTGGGACCTGCAAACTCTTGGAATCAAAGTTTTCAGATCACTGAA
>NW_012135840.1:0-932 GCF_000956105.1 Propithecus coquereli
TTTTTGAAATGTGAAAAAATGTTACTCTCTTCATGTATAAAGTACAGATATACATCGAGTACATACACAAATTACTAATATTTCATGAGGGTAGGATAAGAAAAAAAAACATTCTTAAAGGGCACTTTAGTAGAAGGGTGATAATAAAAACAAGTTGAGAACCGCTGGTATTACACCAGGTAAAGTAAGGAATAATAAATTTTTAGAAATGTACGCATACAAGAAAAAAGTTATGTTTAATATCTGTTTAACACAAGCAGTACACTAGTTGCATAACAGGCAAGTGTTGTGGATAAACAATTCTCCGTGAGTGTCTCCCATTTCTACACATTTCGTGAGCAGATGCAAACCAACATTTTTTCTGTAGTGTCTTCTCAAGGATGTCTATATAGTGACACCCTTAAAATATAGGAAGAGTGTTTTCCTTTGAAGCAATGGGCCAACATACTTTCTATTTAGAGTAAAATCTTCAGATTCTGTAAACTTAGAGTCCCTCACCTGTACTTCAGCCTGCTATATGAGTAGTTGTCACCTGGAAACTTTAGTTGTACTCTGTGGATGTTGGGGCTCAGGAAATTGGTGCCATTTAAGAAATTGCTGATTCTTTGGCTACTGCTATTGCTGTGAGCAATCAAATCCTTTTTTCTCTGACCCAAGAATCTCATATCTTCTGATAGCTTTCATGTCTCAGGGGTAGGCTAACTTCTTAGCTTGCATGTACAGAAAATCTCAGACTTTTTAATTCTCAACTTTAAGAATAAGACTTTAATTCAAGAATTTTGCTTTCTAATTGCCTATAGTGTTAAAAATTAAATAGATTTTCTTTCTTACATGAAAGCAATTTATTTTGTCAAATACAGATTTCAGCATGATTGTGTCCCATTATTTTAAGTATTAGAGGAATAGTTTTGGTCACTGCTTAATTGTATTAC
>NW_012135840.1:11342-11670 GCF_000956105.1 Propithecus coquereli
TTGGATGTCTTTGTTTAAGCAATTTTCTCTGTTACTTAAATTCTCTGATATGGATCAAGTAAAATGGTTTAACAGTCGAAAGTTTAAGTTTCACCATATGAGTGGAAGATTTTGTTCGTATTACTTGGTGTTGCTGCCAGGTATTCAAGGAGTCTTGACTTCCTCTCTGTTAGTCTATTTTCCCCACCCCATCCAAGTGACCTCAGCTAAGTGAAGGGGCAAAGAATTCCTAGAGCAAGGCTAATCCCTGTGTAACTGCTGAATTCAGTTCTGCAGAAACAAGAAGCAAATGCTGGTACCAGAATATGGTCTCATAATGTTTTTCAAA
>NW_012135841.1:0-799 GCF_000956105.1 Propithecus coquereli
TCTTTTTCTGCAACAAAAGTAGTACATTTCATTGCAAAACAATTTTTTTGAAATAATGAAAATCACAAAGTAGAAAATCATTACCTGTCATTGTACGACCCAGACATGACTATAGGTAGAATTTTGGAGTAATCGGCCTGGACATTCAATGCATGTAGAAAATATAGTAGAGATATAGCAAAATTCATATCATATTTTTTAACTCAGTTTATCTTGAGCATTTTCATTTGCCACATTGTTTTAAATGGTTTGTTGGATTCTACCATCATATCACATAGCTTATTTAATTATTTCTCTGTTTTGGACATTTGGGTTGCTTTTACTTTTCCTTCTCCATAAATAATACTACAAGGAACATCCTTATAGGTAGGTGGTGACCCACACACTCGATTAGTTCTCAGTTCCTTGTAAGTTCCAAGCTGTGGGCTTTCGTGGCTTCTGCCTGGAGCACTTCCTCCTTAGTTAACCTCCATTTTTCCCTTGAAATCTGAGCTTAGAATGTCTGTTCTTCTGAGGGGCCTTCCTGACCCCAAGGCTGGATTAGGCCTGTCAGTTCTAGACCTTGACAGCATCTTGCTCTTTCCTGTCATAGCATCAGCTCATTTACTCCTGTCTTTGAGTAGTGTTGGGCCCACAGGGGGTATCCAAGCATTTATTTGCTGATTGAATTCACACATATGTCAATCTTTCTAAGCTGGGCAGTCAGGTACCTTTTTGTCTTTCAGAGAGGAAAAGCTGTAGAAGACTGACTTGGCCTCCTGCTCACCCACAGTCCTACGGCTTCAATGAACAGGTTGTG
>NW_012135841.1:3519-3927 GCF_000956105.1 Propithecus coquereli
CTTATATTTACATTTTTAAAGGAAGTGCTAAATAGTTTTCCAAAGTGCTTTTAGCATTTGACACTCATACCTGCTGTTTATGAGAATCCCAATGGTGGCTCCATGTCCTAACTAAGGCTTGCAGTTGTCAGTTCTTTTACTTTAGCTCTTTTTGGTGATAATATAATAGTATCTCTTTGTGATTTTCATTTGCATATCCCTGATTAATTTTAAGTACCTTCTCATGAGCTTTTTGGTCATTTGGATATATTCATTTGTAAAATGTCTTCTCAAGTTTTTTGCCCATTGTTTTAATTGGGTAGTTTGGCTTTTTTTTATTGATTTCTAGGAGTTCTTTACATATTTTGGATGCAAGTTATGTCAGAGTTTTATGTGTGTGCATATAGTTAATATTTTCTCTCAGCCTTT
>NW_012135842.1:0-862 GCF_000956105.1 Propithecus coquereli
ACAGTCAACTAAGCAATGTGCTATAACGTAAAATATAACACCGGACACTTAATACATTTCAGGAATTGCTCTGTGTGCTTAGGAGATACAAGTATAGTTAATTTAACATAAGGCCCTATTCTCGATGAGGATAAAAACATACAGATGTATAACCACAAATTAATGTGGTGCCCAAGATATGAAGTAATGATATGACCCTTCATATCTGTAGTATGCTTTTCAAAAAACAAAGACAAAAGACAAACACAGATTGGTGGAAAACCTACAAAATACCTGATAATTCCTCATCAAAATCATAGAGATCATGACAAACAAGGAAAAAATATAGATCAGAAATATGGTTCTACATCAAGAAAAGAAAAGTCTTAGAAAAGGAATAAGTGAAAGTTAAATCAAAACCATTATTTCTTTATCTTTCTTAGTTTTAATTGTTCTAACAGATAATTGTTCAAAATAATTATAGTAACAATGTATTCAATGAATATAGTATATGTGCAAATTGAAATGAATAACAGCAATGATACAAGGGAAGGGAAGAAGGAATTAGGAATATTTTGTTATCATTAGATACTTTGCACTGCCTGTGAAGTGGTATAGTATTATTTGAAAATGTACTTCAATTAGTTGTGAAGGTTTATTGCAAACTCCAGGGCAACCATGTGTGTGTATGTGTGTGTGTGTGTATGACTAATATACTAAGAAAGGAGAGAAAATGGAGTCACATAAAATGCTCAATTAAAACCAAAAAGAGTGGAAAACAAAAAGAGGAACAAAGTGCAAAGGGAATAAATAGAAAACAGTATCAAATAAGGTAGATATTAATCCAATATCAACAACCACTTTAAATGCTAATGGTCTAAAT
>NW_012135842.1:2727-3164 GCF_000956105.1 Propithecus coquereli
AGCTCTTCTGTCTTCAAATAAGATATTTTTCAACAGCATGTGGAGTGAAAGAAGCCTTACACAAATGAGGAAATAGTGTGTGATTCCACTTACACGAAGTTCTAAAATAGGCTAAACTCATCAATGGTGAAAAAAATATCACAACAGAGGCTGTTCCTGGGGTGGGGGTCGGAGAATGAATAGAAAAGAGAACAAGAGAACTTTCTGGATGATAGTAATGTGATAGTAATGTTTTCTGTCCTGGTAGGGATTTGGGTTGCAAAACTCAGTCAATTCGCACTTGAGGTTTGTCCATTGCATTGTGTATTACATCAAAAGAAAAACTGTAAACAAATACTGACTTGTCGTTAGCAATAGATAAGCTGAAATATTTAGGAAGAAACTAATGTTGGTAACTTACATTGAAGAGATCAAGAAAAAAAATATGGATTGATGAA
>NW_012135843.1:0-2167 GCF_000956105.1 Propithecus coquereli
AACTAATTATTTCCCCATCCTCCCAATTCATTTCTCCCAGAGTCTTTTCCATTATTGTAAATGGCATCGTCATTTGCTCAACTGCCTACCTGCATCTAGCAGCAAGTCCTGTAGGTACTTAATAAGTCTTGGGTCCAGCTGCTGCTCACCTTCTCACTCTTGTCCAAGTGACCACCAAGTCACTAGGACAGTCCTCCAACTAGTCTCACAGCCTCCTCTCTTGTTTTACCCCAGTCCATTCTTTACACAGTAGCTTGAATGATTTTCTTAAAACGAAAATTAGATTACAGTTGACCCTTGAACAGTACAGGGGTGAGAGGTGTCGATCCCCAATGCAGTCAAAAGTCCATGTATAATTTTTGACTTCTCAAAAATTTAACTACTAGTAGCCTACTGTTGACTAGAAGCCTTACCCATGACAAAACAGTTGATTAACACATATTCGTATATGTATTATATACTGTATTCTTGCAAATAGAGTAAGCAAGAGAAAAGAAAGTGTTATTAAGAAAATCCTAAGGAAAAGAAAATATATTTACCATTCATTAAGTGGAAGTGGGTCATCACAAAGATCTTCATCCTCATCATCTTCACAGTGAGTATGCTGAAGAGGAGGAGGAGGAAAAAGAGGGGTTAGTCTTGCTGTTTTAGGGGTGGCAGAGGCAGAAGAAAATCTACGTATAAGTGGATCCCCGTAGTCCAAACCCATGTTTTTAAGGGTCAACTGTATATGACTCCTCCCCTCAAAACTTTCTGACGGTGTCTCATCCCACTGCGTAGTAAAATCCAACAGGACTCTACAGAGTGTGGCGTTTTCTTCCCCTCTTCATTCCAGTTGAAACACTATAGCTGTTTTTCTTTTTATCAAACACACCAAGTTGGTACCCATCTCAGGACCTTTGCACTTGCACATTGAATACTCTTCCTCCATGGCTGCCTCCTCATCATTCAGCGCTCAGCTCACCTGACAGTCCTCAGAGAACGCTGTGCTGAGTAATCTAGCTAAGTCAGCCATGTTCTCTCCACCTTCCATCATTCTCCACCATAATATTCTGCATTAGTATTTTAACAGCATCATTTATCAAGATCTGAAATTACCTTACTTATTCATTTACATGTTTATCATCTTTCCCGACTGGAAAGCAGAGCTCCTCAAAGCTCCTTGAAGGCAGAGACCTTGTCTGCCTTATTTATTCTCTGCTCTATCCCCATTATTTGTAACAGTACCAAGCATTTACCAAGTAGTGGGTATTTGATAAATGTTTGTTAAGTGATTTACTGCTGTTATCTCTGTTTCGAGCAGTCACTTTACCTTTTCTGGTCTCAGTTCTTTAACATTAGGATGAGGAGGCTTGAAAAAAGGACACATGAAATTCCTTCTGGCTTAATCCACAATGGCTACTTCTTATAACCTACGGCAATTACTGATAAAATCTTGTTGAGCCAAGGATTGTCTCTATTGTAGAACACTCGTTGATTGAACAAACATGTATTGAGTGCTGACCAGAAGCCAGCCCGGTACTGTTCTAGGCACTGGAGACCAAGCAATAGCCATTGAGATCATAGTGCATGTCTCAAAAAACCAAAAAACAAAGCAGACCAAAACTCCCCCAACAAACAACAAAACAACAAAAACACACAAAAATTCCATTGAAAATCCAGAAGGTTGATGTTAACCTGTTCTCCAGATGGTTTTCTACCGATACTCACTTTCACGATAGCTTTCTCAATATTGCTTAGTTTATCTACACTGGGCTCCCTCTAAATTAAAGTTATCATGGCTCTTATAGTAGATAATTTCCAAGAATTCTAAGATTAAACGATATAATTTATACGGCTATAACTTTAATGACACCATGTAAAGCATATTCATTAAGGCTGCAAAATTTCTGCCAATCTGATTTAGTTCTAACCCAAACTCTGCCATGCTTCCTAATTCAACTGCAGCATGATTTGAACTAAAATTTAGAATTTTATGAATCTAATTTTTTATAAAAATGAATAAAATGTGTATTCATCCGTTTTGCACTGCTATAAAGAAATGCCTGAGGCTGGATGATTTATAAAGGAAAGAGGTTTATTTGGCTCACAGTTCTGCAGGCTGTACAAGAAGCATCACGCCTGCATCTGCTTCCCGTGAGGGCTTCTGGGAGCTTCCAGTGAAAGC
>NW_012135843.1:11853-12090 GCF_000956105.1 Propithecus coquereli
TTGGGATTTGGCTAATTTCTCCCCTTTTTTTTCTTTTTATTTATCTATGTTCTCTAGTTTCTATAGTTAAGCCTGGATTACTGATGTAAATAAAATCTAGATTTTAGATAAATGAAGCAGTATCATAATTAAGAGGATGAACTCTGGAGTCAGACAAGCCTAGGTCACAGATGACCTTAATTAAATTCCTTAAACTTCTTGACCTTGGTTTCCTCACCTCTAAAATGGTGATAATAG
>NW_012135844.1:0-800 GCF_000956105.1 Propithecus coquereli
TTTTTAGTAGCTTTATTTTCTTTTCAAATATACATTTATTGGACACTATTTTAGTATTAATGACTAAACTTGCTTTATGAGTATTACTTAACTAATGAACATAAATTTTGGTGACAATTTAGGCCTTATATTTAATAAAGCTTAGACTTGTATCCCAAAGCTGTATGGGTTACCAAATGGAATTATTCAAATCTGATTTTGGCATTCTCTAATTTTTTATGTTATCTTATGGTTGATTTATTACCATGCCTATCAAAGACACTTTCTGGAAGTAAGTCAATTCACAAATCTAAAGTCAGGTTTCTTTCATACATATTGAAAAATGAAATTTTGAGCAATAAATATGGATTAAAATTACTAAGGGATTGTAAGGATAGTTTAATGTTTGATATTATAAGTAGTATTGAAAACATAAATATATGGTAAAGAAAAATTCTCCTAAAGAATAAATAAGTACCCAAGGGTCCATCAATACATGAGTAGATTAATAAAATGTGATATATGTGTACCATGGAGTACTACTCAGCCATAAAAAATGGTGAACTACCTATTGTATTACCTTGGATGGAGCTGGAGCCCATACTTCTAAGTGAAATATCACAAGAATGGAAAAACAAACACCACATGTACTCATCATTAAATTGGCACTAATCTATCAACACTAATGTTCACATATGGGAAGTAACATTTATAGGGTATTGGGAAGGTGGGATGGGGGAGGAGGGGATGGGTAAATTCACACCTAATGGTTGTGGTGTGTGCTGTCTGGGGGATGGACACACTTGTAGCTCTGATTCATG
>NW_012135844.1:13055-13508 GCF_000956105.1 Propithecus coquereli
AACTGGAAATACAGCTAAAAGAACTGTAATCCTCAGACTTTATTTAAGGATTCTCAAGGAACAGCTAAATACAACAGAGAACACAAAAACAAAGACACCAGAGGAATTTAGCCTTTGACACCACAGCTAGAGGAAACAGTAAACACAGAAGAAGTCCTGGTCATATAAATCTAAAGTCTCACACTAAAGTCCTATTTATTTCAGTTACTTTTGTCCAAATCCAGCTTTAAAAAAGAAAGAAATTCTTCCATAAGTGACAACATAAATGATTCTGGAGGATATTTTTCCAGTTTTAGAGTTATGAACATTAAAACTATTTTGCTGTATTATACGCTAAAATAGTCAAAGATAAGAACATTCATACACTGTTGGCAGGACTGCAAACTAGTACAACCTCTATGGAAAGTAGTATGGAGATACCTCAAAAAATTAAAAGTACCATTTGATCCAGCA
>NW_012135845.1:10969-11714 GCF_000956105.1 Propithecus coquereli
CACTCGAATGTTTATGGCAGCACAACTCACAATTGCAAAGATGTGGAAACAACCCAAGTGCCCATCAATACATGAGTGGATTAATAAAATGTGGTTTATGTATACCATGGAATACTACTCAATTATAAAAAACAATGGTGAACTAGCACCTCTTATGTTATCCTGGATAGAATATGAGCCCATCCTTCGAAGTGAGGTGTCACAAGAATGGAAAAACAAGCACCATATATACTCGCCATCAAATTGCTATTAACTGATCAACACTAAGGTGCTCACATGGTAGTAATATTCACTGGGTGCCAGTCAGGTGGGAGGGGGCTGATGGGGGGGTAAACTCACAACTAATGGATGTGGAGGGCATTGTATGGGGGAAGGGCATGCTCATAGCACTGGCTTGGGCGAGACAAAGGCATTATATGTAACCAAAATGTTTGTACCCCCGTAATATTCTGAAATTTAAAAAAAATGAAACATTCAGAAGAGATAACTCCATAGAAAGGGAAAGTGGATTAATGGTTGCCAGGGACTGAGGAAAGAGAAAAATAGGGAGTGACAGCTTCTTGAGTATGGGGTTTCCTTTTGTGGACATGAAAATGTCTTGGAGAGGCAATGCAATGGCTGCAAAACGTTCTGAGTGTACGAAATGCCATGAATTGGACACTTTAGAATGCTTAATAGTTAATTTTATGTTATGTGAATTTTACCTCCATTTTTTAAAAGTTATTTTTAAAAGAAAAAATGAGTT
>NW_012135846.1:0-800 GCF_000956105.1 Propithecus coquereli
ACATTTGAGCTACATGCTATCATACAAACAAACCAGAAATTATTATTTTATTTTTCAATCAGCTATATTGCTCTACCTAGAGAAAAATGAAGATTAAACTTTCTAGTGCTTTGGCATGGTTGAGATAATAAAATAATAAAACAGAAAAATAGATAATGCCTTCACATATATCATTTTATTTAATCTTCATGACAACTTTATGCAATCGACACTGTTATTATCTCTCCATGAGGAAAGGAATATCAACAATAATCAACTCACCCTGGCTCACACAGCTAGGAATTTGTATCCAGATAGTCTGGTACCAACACCATTCCATCAACCACAAGCCAGGTTCTCTTAAATTCTTTTATACCAAGGAAAATGTAGCTATTATTCCTTACATATCTTCAATGGCTTTAAAAGTTATTTTGCACTGGGTAGGGCCATTGAGAGGATGGAGGACACTGATAAACTTTCCAACAAAAATGTAAGTGCTCAAATTTCGTGAAACGAGAGAGTTTGACATCAGGAATAAAGAAGGCATCAGACTTCGTTTCATTAAAAATGGGTCATACATGTTTAGGTGCTTCTTATCCACTCTTAAGAGGGGAAGCATGTATGATTTGTGAATGAGAGTTGAAGTGCATATATCAAGGGGAAAAACATCCCCTTACATGTTAAAGATTACAAATAAATATAGTTTAATCTGTTATACATATTTCATATTAGCAATAGCTACTTCAAACTTAACGTCAGCCAATGTTAAGATTAGTGGATGACGTCTCTTAAGCTTTGCTGCAGGCTATTCTCACAGAGAC
>NW_012135846.1:11920-14727 GCF_000956105.1 Propithecus coquereli
GCAAATTTGACAGAATATCTCCCTGCTTGGCCCCGACTCAAGTTTCCGAGGTCTCACCAAGTGTACACAGCAAATGAAAGAGCCACGATCAAAAACCCCCTTCCAGGTGACTGTGGTCAGAGATCCACTTCATCGGCCTGTCTCCCTAGTAACCCATCTCTGTATTAACATTCGGCTTCTCAGAGGCCCCCATCTATACCGCTAATTGTGCACCAGTATTCCACAGACTAACGTTATATAAGGACGTTGCTATTTTATTATACAGAGTGGTTTTCACCAGCTGGTCACATTTCCCTCTGCTGCTTCAACTTCTGAAAGGAATTGAAGTCTCCAAATGTGCGATTTGGTGTGAGATGGCACAACCTAGAGTTGTAATTTGTATTCCTAAGGGCACTATGCTGACTCACAGTAAAAGGACATTTTGAAACCTATGTCACTAACCTCACTGAGAATGCTAATACATATTATGTATTTCAGCATCATGTGTGGAGTTACCATCACCAAAAGGTCATGGTCCCCGAGGCAGCATCACCTCACTCCACAAAAAGGCCGGCTTGTTAGCACTGTAAGTCCATACTGGCAGCTTCCCTTCAGGGAAGGTCTCACAGTTCAGGCCAAAAAGACCATGCTGGGATGTGCTCATGACACACACTGGCTTCACTAAGACAGGCAACTGTTTTTTTTTAACGGGCTACCAATATGAGGATTGTGCTTCCTCCCGCTTTTAAAAGCATGATGTTTGAACTATCTCCACTCAGTTAAATTAACTAATTATGCACAAATAGATTTACTATCCAGATAGTTCCTAAATCATCAGTTTGATGTAGAGACTGTCAGAAAGGGAAAACTTTTTCTCTACCCTTTTACGTTCAGTAGAGGAGGCCTGTGAATTAAAATGACAAAAGACAGATTAGCAAGAGAAGATAAAAGTTTATTCCGGTACATACAGGAGAGCTCACAGAGAATGTGGCTCAGAGAATTAGTTAGAATGCCATTTTAGCAAGGCGTGGGAATTAGAATTTCAAGGGACAATAAATGGTGCAAAATGACTGAGAAACATACGAGGGAAAACTGATGGATGGTAAGGTTTGTTTCAGGCAATTTCTCATCCCAGCGCCAACTTCTCCTCCAAAGGTGACACCCCTGGTACAGGAAGCTGCCCTTAAAGGGGGATTCATGACAGCTGAATCTTCCTGGGAGCCTCTGCTTTTAGGCAGAAAACAGAAATGCAGAGAAAGCTTCTTCCTGCATCTTTGGATTCTCAAATGCCTTCAGTTCAAAATAATCCTTATGCCGTGAAGACATTAATATGGACAAGCACAACTACACACCATAAAGAGGAAAATCAAGGCAAGGTACCAATAATTACGGGAGGTAAAACTTTTCACTGAAGTAGCCAAATAAAATGGTAGATGTCTTTGAAGGCCCTAAGTTGATATGGCTAAGTATCCACTTTGTTTTTCACTTAAGCAGAGTTACTAAACGTCGAAACCAGGAACACTCTTAATTGAATGTCTCCTCCCCGAAGATAAGAATTTCATATTAACTTTTTATCTCTAAATGAATCAATTAACTTCTCAGTACAACCTGTGCCTTTTTTAAATATACAATTTGGTAAATTTATTACCCAATTTAGCAGAGCTGAACTCTTCAACACAGAAGGGTCCTCTGTTAGTGGGTAGTAGCATCCACAACACAATTAGAACCTCGGTATATTGAGGCTAATTGATATCTTAGTAAGCACAACAAACACCTGATTCCTTGCTTTAGCGGTAGAAAAAGAGGCCCAGGGCAGTTAACCGGCTTGCCCAAGGTCATATAGCTAGCCAGTGCCTTAACTAGGACCTGAGTCCTGTTCTCGTCCCATTGAAATACTTGAAAAGAGGAGTATCTAATGACTTGTAGGTTAATGAATAGAAGTACATTAATCAGATTAATGCAGCAAAGCCCTGGATATTGAGAAAACACAAAATGACTTAGAGCTAATTAAATACAGAGAGAAATTACAAAATGAGGCTTAAGACGGAATATTAATAATATCTGGTAGACATCTCATCTTTGTGCTTTGAAAGCAGCCTGTGTTGTCCTCTATCACAGCACATTGTCACCCTCTGAATTCATTGTGTTATGGGTTGAACTGTGCACCCCCCACCCCAAATTCACATATTGAGGTCTACCTCCCAGGACCTCAGAATGTGACCTTATTTGTGGATAGGCTCTTTACAGGGGTCATTAAGTTAAAGTGAAGTCATTGGAGTGGACCCTAACCCTATGTACTCTGTGTCTTTGGGAAATTCAGACACAAAGTCATGCATACAGGGAAGGCAACATGGTGAGACAGAGAGAGAAAATGGCCATCTCCAAGCCAAAGAGAGGGGCCTAGAATGGATCCCTCCCTCATAGCCTCAGAAGGAACTAACCCTGCAGATGCCTTGACCTCAAACTTCTGACATCTAGACCTGTGAAACACTAAATCCTTATTGTTTAAGCCACCCAGTTTGTGATGCTTTGTTATTGAAGCTCTTGCAAACTAACACACGCCATTTACTCAATTTTCTCCCTGTGCCAACCCCTACTGCTACCCTGCCCTCCACCAACCGAGATGGTGCTGAGTCCTCTTACACTCTTAGAACCTGCTGGTGTCCGACCTTTCTGGGTACTCTCAGTACTTGTAAGTAAATTGCCTTACACTAAATAGAATTCCTATACATACACTAAGCTGACTGCTGTTCACAGCAACTCATTGCTGTGGGTGGAGTAGATAGTATTATTTTTATGTTACTGATGATTCTCAAAGAAGATAATGG
>NW_012135847.1:0-410 GCF_000956105.1 Propithecus coquereli
AATTTTTGGTATCAAAGAGTGTGTAATTATTTATGTAATATAATGACATCTATTCTCCTTCCATATCTTATGGTTTTTATAATTTCTTCTAATTCTCCTCTCCAAGATTCTTTTAGTTTCTTTGAATTATAAGGTGGAAATAGCATTTCTCCCTAACATCTACCCCTTATTATATAGACAAACACAGAAAAAGCAGTAAGAATAATCTTTGCCAGATAATAATCTTTGTACATGTCCCAAAGCATTTCTATATCCATGATGTCAACTTAGGACCTCTAAATGTGTCTTTACTTCAGCTGCAAAGTTATCTTTTTAGACCTTAGCGTGTATTTCTCTCTCACTATGTTCAAGCTTCTGTTCAGATTAACACCTCTTCAAGGTCTTCTTCAAGGTGATCAGAGAAGCCAAGT
>NW_012135847.1:2610-2947 GCF_000956105.1 Propithecus coquereli
AAAATTCCCCTAAATCCATTTTTTTGGGGAAAAAATCCTACAAAATTTGCCATCTAAAATTTTCAATCAAAGAAAGAATTTAGGAATGAAGAGACTGATATTTTTTAAAAAGGAAAGTGGTGATGAGAAGTGAATTCATTCAAGTTTAGATTTAGTATTAAACTGTAAAGTGATTGTTATAGAACCAAATGTTAACAACTTTGTCAGAGTAAAAATATTAGCATCACTAGCAAAAATCAGAAACTAGAGCGAAGCGCTTGTAGGAGCTGGTGTGAAAAGCCTGCTATTTTTATCTTTCATGGCAGGAAATCAATTAAACTTTATAAAATTAAAATAC
>NW_012135847.1:4341-7615 GCF_000956105.1 Propithecus coquereli
TTTTTTTAGAGAAGGAGTCTTGCTATGTTGCCTATGCTGTCCTGGAACTCCTGACCTCAAACAATGCTCCCACCACAGCCTCCTGAGTAAGTAGGGCTACAGGTGTGCACCACTGTGCCTAACTAGTTCATTTTTTTTAAAAAAGGAGTAAGTAAGAGATTTTGAGTTTTCTCTATTGGTTCCCCTTCCAACCAGGAAGCCACATTGGGGCATAACTGATAAATTATCAGAATGCTTGTGAAGAAACTCACAGAAAGGAAAAGGATACTTGCTCTAAGCAGAGAGGAGCTATCACCTTGAAATTGTCTCCAGAGGAGACTTCTGGCTGCTGTCCACTCTCCAGTTAGGGGCAGGACAATCTCATGTCCTTTACGAACATATTAACTTCCTGGGCCTTTTATTAGCAAAGAGCTCAACCTCTGATTCAAGAAGCTCCTACTACCTTCCTTCTTGTTTCTCTTGTTGGCTCTATATGGAGCTTACAGTTGGGACCAGTAGGAAGATGTCAATAAAATATGACACACATACACACATAAAATATATATACATTTATTGCAAAGTGATAATTTCTGTTTCTGTTGTGCCCAGTGTCATTGAAACAAATCTTTTTTTTTTTTTTTTTAAATTCAGGTCATGAAAGTGGGAAAAGTACCAAGTAGCTTAGGAAGACTCACTGAAAGCCTCCTACTATGAAACTCTATTACCAGACTTGTCTACTTCTATGGATAAAAATTGGTTGAAAAGCTTTGATTCATGATCCCACTCAATTGTAATTTGGCTAAATGACAATTGGGTGTGCTGTGTACAGGGGTGGGAGGTCGCTTAGGGCTCAGGTGTCCAGAGCGGGTGTCTGTATGAACATCCAGACTGAGCCAGTCTAGGCTCTACACATACAGTATTCCCCCCTAGACACGGGACTTTTACTCGTGCTCTAATTACTCCTTCACTTCTCTTCACCTACCCAAGTCTTCACATCTCTCAAGACCCAATTGTCAACTAAATCCTTTTCTAATTAATCTGAACAAGGATGATCTACCAGGACTTCAGTATGGGGTCACAAGCTGCTTGTTTTATGTATACAAATCTATTTTGTAGGTTTTATGAGAAAAGGATTATATCTTTATGTTTTCCATCTCAGGTCTACATATACAATGAGGGGAGGAAAGAAGAAGAGAAAACAAACCAAAAAACCCACCGGTATCCAGTGATTTGTTTGATGAAAATAACATATGCAGAAACATCTTGTCTGTGATGGTCTTTAGCTAAGTATGAAAGTGCACAGAGATGTGGAAGACGAAGTGAATGGTCAAGAAACTTGCTTTCTTTCATACTAAACAAATCAGTCCATTTCTTGAAAAAAAATTCCTGGGCTAATTCTATTAACTTCATGTCAACTGCTCCCCTCTGTGCCAGTCCAAATCACAAACATGAGATAAATGTTCAGAAGTCAAAATCTAGTCTTTAGTTTTAGAATCTCCAAGGCTTGGATAGGATGAGATTACAGATTTTCTCTTATGTGCTCTACAAATTCCCACTGTATGAAAACATCAGTTTTCCTTTTTTCTTCTCCTATCATCTAATCTTCAAAGAAGCTAGCTAGCACCTCTTTTTCTCCAGATATTTTCCCAGATACTCTCACCAACTAAGCTCCCTTGAGTCAATATGGTGACATGTGAAGGGTACCCAATTATGCACTCATCATTTATTCACACTCAAAGAAAGATACATATAAATCACTTTAACTCTGCCTGTGAAGCCAAAATATTTGTTAATAATAAAATGTGTAATCTCCAAATGCCCTGGATGACATTGCATTAACTGAATATTATTTAAAATTATGCTTCAAGGGAAAAAAAGCTTTAATAATTTATGCCTTCTTGGGTTTTTAAATTTTCTCTTTATTGCATTTTGGCAGGGCATACTAAGAATAAATTGAATGAGACATTGCACATTGAGTATTAATTACCACACTATTAAGAGATCTTATAGTTTTGCATTCTGAGCTAAACAATGAGAAGCTGTGAAGAAGTGGAATTTTAAAAATTGCTAGCGAATTTTTCTCTTCTAAGAATATAAGTCATATACATATTACAACCTAGTTTCCTTTTAGATTTTATATTTTACTTTAATTCTATTAGTGAAAGAAACTGTTGTCCTGAATGAGGTAAAAACTGAAACTGAAGATGTTGCACAGTATATGAGAGGATTCTAGGACAATATCTTTTAAGGACTCGGAGGAAAAAAAAAAAAAAAGATCTGAGAGTTGAAGATAAGAATTCCTTCAGAAACCCAAGAATCTAGGGATATTTTTAAGGCTGAAGATGTCATTCTTGCTCCAAAATATCAAAAGACATCCTGAAACCTGGTGAGCTGGAAAATTTCCACAACATAAATTTCACACCATCTGGAGAGAGAGGACCCAAGGAGACCCAAGGAAACCCAAGGCAGTGAAGAACATCAAGCTAGGTGGCACTGGGTGAAGATGTGTGTTGGGGACAGAGGTTTTACTCTAGCAGACCCTGGGAGAGCTACAAAACCTTAGAAAGAGTATATGTTGTATCTTGTGTATTAATTTGTCTAGGAACAAATATTGAATTTGACCACAAGGCCTTTGTACTTGATACATATCTTCTTGAAGGGAATGCCCTCACAGAATCTCCCCATGGTACCTGGCTTGGTGACTTCATTGCAAGCAAAAAGAATCACTTGACTACCAACGGTGAGAGTGTACATTGATGGGACAGTCAAAGAACACTTGGCAAAAAATGAGATGGAGAGTAAGGAAAAGTTGAGGATTAGGAAAGAAAAAAGAATTAACCAAGAGGCTCCCATGCTCAAACACACACAACCAAATCTAGGCCCCATCACTTTGCATGTGATCTATGATCACTCACAATATTGATACAGTGAAAGGTTTTCCCCTTGAGAGTAGGGAACAGAAAAAAAAATCTTTAACAACTGTAAAAAAAAATTAAGTATCAACAAGTGAAATTAAACAATGAAAAAAAATACCCTATTAAGTAGAAAAAAAGAAACAATATTATAATTTGTGGTAGTTTGCTTACCTAGGAAATCCAAAATAATCTGGAGGCAAATAATCATTATTAATAAGTCTATATATCAAAGTCAGAGAATATATGGTGAACTAAATATTCCACACCCAGTTCTATACACACAACTAGAATATGAAATTATACATAATACTGTTTGCAATAGCATCAAAGAAATTATAAATGTTATCATTCACAAAAGCATGAAAAATCAAACATCTAGA
>NW_012135847.1:9299-9624 GCF_000956105.1 Propithecus coquereli
GCAATACTGAGAAAGCAGAAGAAGAAAGTTGAAGAATGCACAGTACCAAACAGCAACATTTACTTCAAATCTGCGGTAAATATCTCATAATCTTGGCACAATGATAGATAAATGATCAAGGTCACAGAATAGATGTAACATATAAAGATGAATGGAAAAGCAATACAAAATTTTATAAAGAATAAACACTAGAGGACATCATTTTGATTATAGATTAGGCAAAGATCTTTAAAAGTACTCAAAGTCTTTAAGAAAGAAAAACACAACTGAAAAAATTGAAATTTACTAAAACAAAAAGTATTGTCCTAACAAAACACTAAGATCA
>NW_012135847.1:10745-11010 GCF_000956105.1 Propithecus coquereli
GGAATGACTGGCATAAAAACAGCAAGTCTCTCCTAGGGCCACACATAAGCCACCTTGTTTTAGAAATAATAAATCTAATCCCCTTCTGTTTTGTAGTACCACTTCAGCCAACGAATCCACTGATTGTTCCAAGTAATTAATAGATTTTTTCAAGTCACTTAAGTCTAGGTCCACTTGGTGGCTTAATATTTTAAAATTCTGATTTTCAGTGATTAAGGCTGTAGTGCCCACAGCAGCAGAGCCTGCTATACCTAGTCCTATTAGT
>NW_012135847.1:11912-13655 GCF_000956105.1 Propithecus coquereli
GAACTTAACAAGGACACAGAGCTAATAAATGGTGGGCCACTCCAGGGAACGTGAATACTATCTACCTCAAAAGCATAGGAGCTTCACATAAGGTTTCTGGTGTAGTACTGAAAGCTGTTGGTTCTCAATAATTGGGAGCTAGTGACAGTATTGGTAATTGTGGTGGTAGCAACACCTGCAGCGAATGGATGTGTCACCTACGTGTTTCAATAGCCCAGCTACATCAGAAAAAGCAGCCTCAACCATTTGGACAGATGAGATGGTGATAACCCTGTCAAAAGCTAACAACAACTATAAAAACACTTAAAGCCTGTAAAAATTTATTTTCTTTTAAAGTAACAAAATCATGTACTTTTCACATTGCTGGTCCTATGCTGTCCTGCAACAATGAGCCTGCTAAATGGGGACCCATGACACTTCCAGTTTTTTATATAGGAGGCTCTCCAGAAAGAAGAACCCAGAAAGTTGCCAGGTAGAAATTGTGGGTTAGGGTTAAGATGCAACTAGTACAGCTGTTCTCCTAGCTTGCGGCATTTATGACCCCATTTCCTTATAGAATAGAAAAATGCACAATTTCTTCGTATGGTAAAACAACTTTGCCTTATTCTTTTGCTTTTGTTTATTTGAGACAAAAAGAGACCTCTTCCTTGATATCTCTGACCTACATTTCCAGCTATGGATAATCCTTTTTCAAGGTCTTTCTTTCTTTTTCTTCCTTCTTTTCATGATATTTTGAACATTTTTTATTTGCTCATGAGGAAAGCACAGAGTGCATGCTATTAGGCAGACTATTCCCCAAATGTTTCCCTTATGAATATGATTTTCTATTTTTGATACTTTCCTCACATATATCTATATCCATATATTTGCATATTTTTTTAAAAAGCCCCCTCGGATATAAGCCCTCATGCTCGAATCTTAATAAAATTACAATAACAATATTGAGAAGAAAGACATGAGTTTCATATGGAATTTAGAGGACTAATCTCAAAGCTTTATGGATATCAGAGACCCAACTGATGAATTATAGAAAAGCTTTTAGAAAAGATGTTTTAAGACCTCTCTATCCATACTCAGGTCAGGCAAAACTGAGCCTGAAATGTCCTTCCTTTCAATGGAGGAATTGAGGGGAAGAATTACAGCTTTCACATCTGTAGGAGAGAGCTGACTCTGTTCTCATTCATTAACGGGTTACAAAATAAAAAAGCAGTTACTCTCTGATATCCTGATTTTAAAAAACATGTGGAAATAATTATACACCTACTGAAAGATGTTTTTCCAAAAAATAATCATGTATGGCTTAAAATTATAGTGACAGAAAACAAGTGCAGCTGCTTTTAAACTAAATGACATTATCTCATGGATAATTTACTCTAAATAGCTCAAAAGTGTGAGTGGATAAATCATATATTATTACAGAAAGCTATTTCCCTCAATGAATTCTACCTTCTGGAATCTTATTGCTTTATAGATCAGGTAAAAACTTTCAATTAGAATAAGACTCTTAAATTGGCTCTGGACCAAAACTTAAACCCTGACACTAGGACACCTGTGAATATATTTAGATTTTTTCTGCTTTCTATGAACTCTTGTGTCTCAAATGTCTCTCTTCTGCACATAGAAACTTACTTTGTAAAGAGATCTAGTGATATAAGTGGCTTTAAAGATTTCTCCAAAATGCCCCATAGTGTGAACTATCTTTTCCTGATATGTTCATCATATCAGGATATCATCCAAAGTTTG
>NW_012135847.1:22567-23559 GCF_000956105.1 Propithecus coquereli
AAGTTAGGCAAAGAATGGAATATAAAAGTAGGAACAAAAATCTAGGTCAATGAATAGAAAACAGTAACGCATATGGTAGATGTTAATCCAACTAGATCAATAATCACTTTAAATGGTTTAAAAACATCAGTTAAGACAGAGATTGTCAGAGTGGATGAAGCCTCAACTATTAATATACGTGGTCTACAAGAAACCCACTTTAAATGTAAAGACACATATAGATTAAAAGGAGAGGGATAGAGAAAAATATGCTATGCTAACACTAATCAAAAGAAAGCTGGAGTAGTTATATCAATTTCAGAAAGAGCACACTTTACAACAAGAAAATTTATCAGGGATAAAGAGGAACATTACACAGGAATAAAGGGGTAAATACTCTGAGAATATATAACAATCCTCAATGAGTATGTGCCTAACAACAGAGTATCAAAATATGTCAGACAAAAACTGATAGAACTGAAAGGAGAGACAGATGAATCCACCATTATACTTGAAGACTTCAAACCCCTGAATCAGGAATAGACGGATCCATCAGGCAGAGTATCAGTAAGGATATAATGGAACTCAATAGCACCTTCAGTCAACTGGATATAATTGACATCTACAGATTACCCCAAAACAGCAAAATACACATTCTTCTCAAGCTCACATGGAACATTCATCAACACAGACCACATTCTGGGTCATAAAACACATATTAACAGATTTTAAAATACAGAAATTATACAATGTCTGATTTCAGACCAAATGGAATTAAACTAGACATTAATAACGATAGCTAGAAAATTCCAAAATGTTTGCACATTAAACAACACACTTCCACATAGCACATGGGTCAAGGAAGAGAAATTAAAAAGAAATAGTTTGAGCTAAATTAAAATGAAAAGATAACTCATCAAAATTTGTGTGATTCAGCAAAAGCATTTATTTAAACAGAGGAAAGATCTAAAATCAATAACCTAAGCTTCCACCTTAGGGAACTAGAAAACTAA
>NW_012135847.1:23609-23992 GCF_000956105.1 Propithecus coquereli
ATATAAGTGGCTTTAAAGATTTCTCCAAAATGCCCCATAGTGTGAACTATCTTTTCCTGATATGTTCATCATATCAGGATATCATCCAAAGTTTGAATATCATCATCCAAAGTTCTTAACCTTATTCCCTGTCCCCACAGTGGTTTATCTCTCTCTGAAGTTCAATATGTAATAGACACATAGATCTTTGATGGAAAATCAGGACTTAACAAATTGTCAGTTCTTAGAAAGTTATAGTGGAAAGTGAAGGCATGCACAGACAACATTATAGTCTTTTTATCATTTCTAAACTGTTTAAGAAAAAATAATCCTTTAATTGCATCTTTTTAAATTTAATTTTTTCTTATGACTGAGATCTTTTTACTGAAGATGAGACAAAATTT
>NW_012135847.1:26378-28421 GCF_000956105.1 Propithecus coquereli
TTTATTTTTGAGTAATAGAAATTAATAAATCTCAAAGATTTACTCTGTTATGACTAAATAATAATTGGGCCATTTAGGGAAACCTCAAAGATGTTCTCCAAGATCTCTTTTAAGGTCAAATATTTTGTGAAATCTTGAAGGACAGTTCTTGATGAATATTAATTGTATGGTAAAGTTTCAGTGTGGAATGTAGGAATTTTGAATTGAAATTTATAGATCTGTACTCTCAGACACCCCCTGCCCCCATTTCTCCATTATCCCATTGTTGGATTATTATATAATATGATATAGGAAGATAGATAGATAAATAGAGGTAAAGATAGAGTTATACTTTTTTGTAGGTTAGGTTGAAGTAGCAGACAAGAACACAGGAACATCAGGCTGGAAACAAATTACCTGGTCCCATGGTTTACATGCAGGTTTGAAATTGACCGCTGGGGACTTTAGGCCAATTGAAATATCTCTGTTTTAACTTACTTTTCTGAAAAATAGAGTCCATAGAACAATATAAAATGAAAAAGTAGACACATACAGAACAAAAATTACCCTTTTTGTAGAACTTGAGGCATTGTATGAAATGTTTGAAATAATCCAGGCTTGAGTGGGAGCACTTGCCAACTTAATAAATTTTACCATGTCCTGGAAAGAAAAGCAAAGGATCTACTAAAGAGATCTAGATCTATGCCTGTAGAGCTGGTTCTGCTTTACTGCCTATATGTCTTATTTTAGGTCAAGTTTCCGGAGATAGGCTACATGTATGCTATTTGCTAACACAGTTTTACTTTAGACATAATTAATACCATTAATAAATAATTATTGATAAGACTTCAGCTTCCAGCATGGCATATAAGAAGCTTGGAAATCGTCACTCCACCCTAACAAGTAAAAGCCAAGCAAACAAAAATCTATAACTTTTCTTAGATTTGTCAGAGTAGTGAGGAAACAGAGAAAACTGTCACCTCAGAAATTGGAGACAGGCTGGATACAGAGAATTACAACTTAACACAGCAGAAACCTCTGCAGACGCCAGTACTGGGGTAGGAAGATCTAAACTGCAATTGAAAAATTGCTGAAGGCTAAGTGTGAACAAGTCTGAGAGCTAAAATCTCCAGGGGACCCAGGCATGGGGGACCCTCACACGTTCGTGAGTTTTACTTCTACAACCTCTGCCAGGTTCTCACAGTGAAGATCAGAGAAAAATCCTCTCATGCTTCAGAGAGAGGGAGGGGAAAGCAGCCCTTACTCCAGAGCATTCCAACAAGGCCTGCCCTCAAGGGAAACTATTTTACCACAGCCTAATCTATTGGGGTTTTATCTGTGTCAAACTAAGGTGGAAGAAGAGAAATACTGAACTCCAGCACCCTCTGGCTATCCTGTTGACCTAAGGGGAGTGGAGTGTGGGGACACTGAGAAGTGCTTGTGAAGTACACAGTCCAGAGGCACCGGCTCACTGAAAGACTGAGACCCAATCATAAGATTATAGAACACTTTCCCACCCTCACATTACCACCACATTAATAAAAGCCGATTTACTACAGCTTCTTTTGCCCAGTACATAATCCCCATCTATCAAGAAAAAAAGTCACAAATAATAACAATAGGAAATGAGGAAGCTTTGAGGAAACTGAGCAAGCATCAGAACCTCATCAGATATGAGAGGAATGTTGAAATCATAAGTACAGAAGTAAATAAATTTAAAAACTGTGATTACTATGTTATCAGCTCTAATGAACACAGTAGAAAACACGCCAGAATACATGGATAATGTTAGCAAAGAGGTGGAAATTCTGAGGAAGAATAGATAAGAAATGCTAGAGATCAAAAACAACAAAAAAGAAATTGAGAATGTTTTTGTTGGAGTTCATTAGTAGACTGGACATCGCTGAATAAAGAATCTAAACTTTCGAAACTGAAAGGCAAAGAGAAAGAAGACTGAAAAAATGGAAAAGAAAATCCAGGAACTGTGAGACAACTACAAAAGGTGTAATATATGTATCATGGGAATACAAGAAGCAGAAGATAAAGAGAAAGGAACAGAAAAAA
>NW_012135847.1:28471-29632 GCF_000956105.1 Propithecus coquereli
GCCGCGCTTGTAATAAAACCTCTTGCTTTTTGCATCAAGTCCCGGTTTCTGGGTTTGATTTTGGGCGGTCGTCTCTCCTTTGGACCCACCGAGGGTACCGCTACAACCCTGCACAGTCTGTCCTCCTTTAACAGTATGTGACTTATGAAATATAATTTAACAAATATGTGTATATTATTAAAACATTTATAAGCATGGGGATAATGGTCTAAGAACGTCAAGTTAATCTAGTGTTCTGTATTCCAGATGTCAAATAGGAATTTGATGTGAGAGACACCTCATTCCTGCCATAAACCATTTCTGAGCTTTCCAGATGGTCTTTGATGAGGAGGGATATCTTTAAAAGTATGAAACAAATGATAGGTATGTGCAGCAATTTCTGTTTCGTTTCACTGCCCAGTGCATTTCTGTTATTAACATTATGCCAGACACAAAACATTATGACATACTACTCATATCTTTTCGGGTAAAATTCTATTCAGTGTCCTTCCTCAGGCCCCTCCCTTGCACAGGTATCATCCACTGACCGGCCGTATGGCCTCCAATAAATCACTGCACCTCTCTTTGCCTTAGTTTTTCTTTTAGTAAAACCATAAGTTTCTATTAGATCCATCTTTCCCCAACTATAACATTGTTTGTGAAAAACAACATGACCAAGGGATTATATGAATACAGATGCTCAGGAAACATTTCAAAAGCTATCTGCTCTCACATGAAGCCATCAGATCAGCATTCTAAAGGATCTGAGAAGCCTGCAGAAGAGAAATCTGTTTCATTCTAATTAACCCAGTGATATGGTTTGGATTGTTTGTCCTCTCCAAGTTTCATGTTGAAATTTGATCCCCAGTGTTGGAGGTGGGGCCTGATGGGAAGTATTTGAGTCATGAGGGTGCACCCCTCACAAGTGGCTTGGTGTCCTCCCCATGATAATGAGTGAGTTCTGGCTTTATTAGATCATGACAAAACTGGTTTTTAAAGAAGCCTGGCACCACTTCCTTTCTCCTTGACCCTGCTCTTACCATGTGACACACCTGCTCCCCGTTCTCCTTCTGCAGTGATTGGAAGCTCCCTGAAGCCCTCTCTAGGAGCAGATTCTAGCTCCATGCTTCTTTTATAGTCTGCAGAACTGTGAGCCAAATGAACCTCTTTTTTTTTTTTTTA
>NW_012135847.1:32872-33236 GCF_000956105.1 Propithecus coquereli
AAAAAAAAAAGAAAAGAAAAATATATGCCTTATATAGAGAGAAGCAATGATAAGAATTACATTAGGTTTCTCCTCAGAAACCATGCATGCAAGAAGAAAATGGAGCAAAAGATTTAAGGTGTTCAAAGAAAGAAAATCATGGAGCTATAATTATGTACTCTAGAAAATCATTCTTTGAAAGGGAAGGACAGATAAAGACTTTCTTCAACAAACAAAAATTGAAGGAATTTATTTGCCACTAGAGCTGTCTTGCAAGAAATGTTACAAGAGGTTCTGCAGAGTGAAGGAAAATGATATAGGTCAGAAATGAGGATCTACATAAAAGAAGAGCATTGGAGAAATGATAAGTCAAAATAAAATAAAA
>NW_012135847.1:35310-35940 GCF_000956105.1 Propithecus coquereli
GCACCTGCTTTTTCAATTAAGAGAGGATGACATTCTATTTGAAATGGAGTTGGCCCACAGAAACTGGAAGCCAAATAGTTGGAAGGAGATTCAAAACGTAATCAAGAGAGAGTTGATGTCAGAGCCATAATTAGTATAATAAGATTTCCATTAAATAGATGGTAAAATGAAACAAAAAGTTAAAAATTAATAAGTCTTTGAATAGTTTGAAGGCGGAGCACAAATCTGTCAGAGTAGGTAGAATTAAGTCTGTGAACCATGTCAGAGTTTTGGGGGACAAGTTTATGTAAAAATGGCTCCATGGTACAGGATTGAACTATTAAGTTAGGAAATATGCAAAATTAAATGAGATTCACACATTCTTTTGTTTCAAAGCATTAAAAGCCACAATGTTGTGTGTATTGTTTAGGTAATATTATAAGTAATATCATCAGTTTAAACTCTCACATTTGAAAGAGTTTACACATAAAATTTTAGTAAAATTTATAGAAACTTAGCCACATTAAAAATAATTGAAGACCTGAAGATACTATACAGATCTTTCACATGGAATAAAGGAGGCCTAGCCTATGGTATAATGTTTGAATAAAATAGTTGCTTAATAAAAATAAAATTAAAAGTAAATTATTT
>NW_012135847.1:37395-37708 GCF_000956105.1 Propithecus coquereli
TGTCACTAGTGATTATTGTACTCAAACATGTAAAATAAATTTATAGAAAGGGAAATAGAAAGAGATCATCAAGAGAGTTTGACTAAATCAAATAAAAGCTTAAACTTTTATAGGATAGAAACAAACACCCCTAACTAGACTTGGCTTTATGTACCCATAAGACATTCTAAATAGAAGCAGGTGTGGACCTCCACACTCCAGGTTGTCATTGCAAAAACGCACCTGCTTTTTCAATTAAGAGAGGATGACATTCTATTTGAAATGGAGTTGGCCCACAGAAACTGGAAGCCAAATAGTTGGAAGGAGATTCAAA
>NW_012135848.1:0-1553 GCF_000956105.1 Propithecus coquereli
AAGAGAAAAGGACAGATTATAGCTGGGAGTCCTAATGACTTTTTTGATCTTGACTCAGGAGAGGTCCTGCTGCCCTTGAGTTCCATCTATCATTAAATTTTCTATTTTTATTAAACTCACTCAAGTTGGTGTTTATTGTTTGCAATCAACAGAATTTTAATTAAGGCAATGACACTAATTAATTTCTTACTATTTCTCTATCAAGTGAAATACAATATAGGATCTAACCCAATATATTGAAGTAGTTTCTCTCAAAATTAGTCAGTCTTATGTTATTTTTCCTGCATGTAACATATTGATAAAGATAATTTTAAATTTGGAATTACTATCACAATATTAGAGAAAGGAAAATAATGGTGATAGAGAATTTGGATATTTTGGTTAAAATACTGAATACTATTAATCTGAGTGAACACCAATGAAAATTAGTTATTAATTTTTTAAAGTTTTTGCCCAAAGAGCAACAAATAAAAACTGGGAAAATTTGATAGCCATATGTAGAAGACTAAAACAGGATTCACACCTCTTACCACTCGCAAAAATAAATTCATGATGCATAACAGACTTAAACCTGAGGCATGAAACTAGAATCCTAGAAGAAGAGGTCAGAAAAACTCTTATAGATACCAGCCTCGGCAAAGAATTTATGAAGAAGACCCCAAAGGCAATCACAACAACAACGAAAATAAATAATTGGGACCTGATTAAATTAAAAAGCTTCTGCACAGCCAAAGAAACAATCAATAGAGCAAATAGACAACCTACAGAATGGGAGAAAATATTTACATGTTATACATCCAATAAAGAGCTAATAACCAGAATCTACAAAGAACTCAAGTGAAGCAGCAAGAAAACATCAAACAACTCCATTAAAAAGTAGGCAAAAGACATGAATAGAAGCTTTTCAAAAGAAGACAGACTAATGGTCAATAAACATATGAAAAAATCTTCAAGGTCTCTAATCATCAGGGAAATGCAAATCAAAACCACAATGAGATATCACCTAATTCCAGTGAGAATGGCTTTTATCAAAAAGTCCCAAAACAACAGACACTATTGTGGATGCAGAGAGAAAGGAACACTCATACATTGCTGGTGGGACTGCAAATTAGTACAACCTTTATGGAAAGTAGTACGCAGAAACCTCAAGGAACTAAAAGTAGACCTACCATTTGATCCAGCAATCCCACAACTGGGTATTTACCCAAAGGAAAAAAAGACATTTTATTAAAAAGACATTTGCACTTGAATGTTTATAGCAGCACAATTCACAATCGCAAAGATGTGGAAACAACCCAAGTGCTTATCAATACATGAGTGGATCAATAAAATGTGGTATCTGTATACCATGGAGTATTACTCAGCCATAAAAAAATGGTGAACTAATACCTTTTGTAACAACCTGGCTGGAACTGGAGACCATCCTTTTAAGTGAAGTAACAGAAGAATGGAAAAACAAAAACCGTATGTACTCACTACTAAATTGAAACTTATAGATCAATACTCATGTGCACATATAGTAGTAAAATTCAATGGAAATCAAGCAGGTGGGA
>NW_012135848.1:1603-2932 GCF_000956105.1 Propithecus coquereli
CATTCATTTATATAAAGGAGATTTTATCTCATAATATGAATTGTCTTTAAATTTTAAAGATACTAAGCCTATATTTTTGCCATAATTTTACTGGTATATGTCATCTTTTTTTCTGATATTCGTACTTCTATAACTTGTCTTAGAGGACTAGAGTACAAATGATTTTTTTAAAGTGGTCTTGTAACCTGGGGTCCTATGGGCATTCTTCATGAATACCCTGATATTGTGATATTTGTACTATATTTATGCCAATTTTTTTGGAGTAATGGTCTATGATATTAACAAAAAAGTTTTAAATCCACTTCATCATGAATTGTATCATACTTACAGACTTTGATGTGTTTGCTTTCATTTATCCTATAAAACTCATTTGTCATTTTTAAATATAGGACTGTGACTTTCATTTTTAATTATTGCTTGGCAATAAAAATGAAGACTAGAATTCACTTCTGGAATTTAATTTTATTTAATTAAACTTTATAAAAAAGAAACAAAAATGTTAAGTAAAATTAAAGTTCATATTTATCATATAAGCAATAATGTAAAATAAAGACAATGCCAAAGGAAAGAATACATATCTACTCTAATACATCAACTTCTTTTCTTAAACATATTTTCTCTTAGTCATGGTTTAGTTCCACACAATAAGTCATAATAGAGATACAGTTGTTTTGTTTTTCACTCATATCCTAAATATCCTATCTCTTGCCATACAATGCTTATAATTATCATTTCACATCTTATTTTTTAAAACTTATTTCAGAAAATGTAATCATATACAAATATAGAGAGATTGGTAAAATAAGACCTCTGTACCCATCACTTAGCTTTAACAATTATCAATCACCTCCCTATCGATTCTAAATCAAAAACTGTTTTGCTGAGGTATGTTTCACCTCCTCAAACCTCATTAAATTATGAGCCTAGATCTTCAATTTGTGACTTAAATTTTTCAAACTTTTCATAACTCTGTGAGAGACTTTCACTACTTTTCTGGTTCATTTTGAGTTGGCATATATCACCATGGAAGGATATTTTCCATGCACCAGGCCTGACAGTAGAAACAAGAATGAAACAAACATATTTGAGTTGTCTAAAAGACTAGATTGTATTAGAAAGTTCCACATTATTATATATTTTTAATTAGATGCAAAAGCATATTAGAAGACTATGAAAATATTCCCAAGTTGATTTAAAAATAGCAAAGCCTCAAGAATAATCAATTAATGGTGAGTTGTTTATCCTTTTCAATTGCTTTAATCATTGTAAAAAAGAAAAGCTATTTTAAAGAAAAAAAATGCATGTTTGGAAAACTGATAAATCTGGGGG
>NW_012135849.1:0-677 GCF_000956105.1 Propithecus coquereli
TTTCTCATCAGCTCATGGGACATTCTCTAAGATTGACCACATCCTAGGCCATAAAGCATGTCTCAACAAATTTAAAAATTAGAAATTATACCATGCATCTTCTCAGACCACAGTGGAATAAAATTAGAAATCAACTCCAGCAGAACTCTCATCTTTACACAAAGTGTTGGAAACTAAACAACCTTCCGCTGAACCATTATTGGGTTAAGGAGAAAATTAAGATGGAAATCAAAAGATTCTTTGAAATAAATGATAAAGGAGACACAAGTTATCAAAATCTGTGGGACACAGCTAAAGCAGTCCTGAGAGGAAAATTTACATCCATAAATGCCTACATACAAAGGACAGAAAGATCACAAATCAACAATCTAATGAATAGCCTCAAAGAACTGGAAAAGAATGAGCACCTCCTATATTATTTTGGATGAACATGGAGACCATTCTACTAAGTGAAGTGTCACAAGAGTGAAAAAACAACCAACACAAATATTCACCATCAAATTGGTACTAACTGATCAACACTTATATGCACATATAGCAGTAACATTCATTGGGTATCGGGAAGGTGGGAGCGGGAAGGAGGAGAAGGCTATATTGACACCTAATGGGTGTGGTGCGCATTATTGGGGGGATAGACACACTTGAAGCTCTGACTTGGGTGGGGCAAAGGTAATATA
>NW_012135849.1:6297-6704 GCF_000956105.1 Propithecus coquereli
AGGAGTTTGAGACCAGTCTGAGCAAGAACAAGACCCCAACTCTACTAAAAATAGAAAAATTAGACAGGCATGGTGGTGAGTACCTGTAGTCCCAGCTACTCAGGAGGCTGAGGCAGGAGGATCACTTGAGGCCAGGAGATTGAGGTTACAGTGAGCTATGAAGATACCACTACACTCCAGCCTGGGCAAAAGAGTGAGACCCTGTCTCTAACCAAAAAAAATATTTTTATTTCAGAATATTACAGGTTACAAATATTTTGGTTGCATATATTGCCTTTGTCCCACCCAAGTCAGAGCAACAAGCATGTCAATCCCTCAGATGTACGTGCCACATCCATTAGGTGTGAATATACCCATCCCCTTAGCCCCCCTCCCACCTCCCTGACACCCAATGAATATTAGTATTA
>NW_012135850.1:0-365 GCF_000956105.1 Propithecus coquereli
TAAAATGCATAATAAGTTTAAGGACTTAACAGCTCTTAATGCAGTCTAAAAATATGATAACAAAGAATGAGAACTTAAGTTGATTAAGGAAATAAATTAATCATAAATAATAAGGCAAATATCAGAAAAGCAAAAACATTGAAGAGGTCATCTAAAATCACAATCATCATTTAATATCGAAGTCAATATAACAGTTTTCAAACACCTTTCCTCTCGTGCCACAGATTATCCTGCATTCAAGCAAAGTTAATTATGTTTAAAAGGCCATTGTTTAAATGTCAATAATGAGGCTAAAAACCCCCTTTGGAACTGCTGATATAAAGATACACCAGGCACTATTAGTATCCTTAGGATGCACATGAAAT
>NW_012135850.1:3535-4403 GCF_000956105.1 Propithecus coquereli
TATGTTCTCCAACCTCAAGAGAATTAAATAAAAAATCAGTAATGATGTCTAATAAACTCTAAACATCTGGGAACTAAACAATACATGTCTATATACTTCATGGGTCAAAGAGTACAAAAGAAATTAGAAAATATCTTGAACTGACTGATAATGATAATACAGCATATATCAAGACTTATGGGATAAAGTAATACTAAAGGAAAATCTATAGCTTGAAAATACTTACATTAGAAAAAAAACCCGAAGGTCTGCAAATCAATAATCTAAGGTGCCACCGTAAGAAATAAGGAAAAGGCCAGCTGCAGTGGCTCACACCTATAACCCCAACACTTTGACAGGCTAAGGCAGGAGGATCACTTGAGGCCAGGAATTCCAAACCAGGCTGAGCAACATAGTGAGAACCTGTCTCTACAAAAAAAATTTAAAAATTAACCAGGAGTGGTGGTGCATGCCTGTAGTCACAGCTACTCAGGAGGCTTAGGCAGGAGGATTGCTTAAGCCCAGGAGTTCCAGGCTACAGTGAGCTATGATCTTGCCACTGCACTCCAGCTTGGATGACAGAGTGAGACACTGTCTCTTAAAAAAAAAGAAAGAAAAAAAAAAAGAAAAGAAAGGAAAAAATATAAGAAAAAGACCAAAGTAAATTTAAGGAAGGTAGACAGATTTAAAAAAAAAATGCCAGGAAAAGAAATTAACAAAATAGAAAACAAAGAACAAGAAAATAAAACCAAAAGCAGGGTATTTGAAAAGATCACTGATCAAGAAAATCAGACCAGAAATCAGCAAAACCAGAATGGAAAGAGTTATCATTACATATCCTAGAGACATTAAACAGATAATAGAATATTATGAACTTATGTTAACAAAT
>NW_012135851.1:0-867 GCF_000956105.1 Propithecus coquereli
AGGCTGAGGCAGGAGGATCGCTTGAGCCCAGGAGTTTGAGGTTGCTGTGAGCGAGGATGACGCCACGGCACTCTAGCCCAGGCAACACAGTGAGATTCTGTCTCAAAAAAAAAAAAAACAAACCCTACTTTAGAGTTTCTTTACAGAAGGTCCATTCTCTTTTTCCAATTAATTTTCACATTAAGTTTTAGTACTGAAAATTATTATTAGGTATCTCAAAATTCTTGAAAACCTTCATAATAGTCATGATTGAACTTCTGAATAGATATTTCTTTAAACTCTCCAGAATATACAGATAAGTCATTATGTGCCATTCTCCCACAGGAGAGGAAAAAAGACAGAAAAAAGTAATACAAAAGCATTTCCAGTTGTTTCCTCCACACAACCTTACATTGTATTAACCACGTGCCTTAGTTGTTACTCTCGAGGCAATGCCATACTAGGAACAGTAACTATTTAATAAAATGTGTAATGCTAAGATTTTTCTACTATATATCCTGAAGGCAGTTTACTACACATTACAAGGATATTTAAAGTAAAAACTAAAATTATACAACACTATTGAAATAAACTAAGGATTAGAGCTTAACTAAAAGCTAAAAATTAATTAGTTTTCATTATAAGCTCTGTCATTAATCAGTTATGTTTCTCCAACCCAGCAATCACTGAGTTTCTTAGATTATTATTATGGATAATTGTGGATTATTAGCTTTATTAGTCATAAATAAAGTTAATGTAACATTATTTCAAAGAAATATTAAAACTGTTTACATATCTAAAGTAATCAAACTCATAGAAACAGAAAGTAGAATAGTGGTTACCAGGGTTGGGAAATACTAATGCTCTCTTATCTGTTATATGGTCTTT
>NW_012135851.1:2655-2961 GCF_000956105.1 Propithecus coquereli
ACTCATGCTAGTTTTGAGCCTGGGGCCTCATGAAGCATATATAACTCACATGTCTCTTTACCCTGGGAGCCGCGAGAACTATTTTTTAAGTTGCACATAACTAACGCACAGAAAACAATAAAAAATAACAAATTTCATTAAATTAGAAAGGATTATTTTATTTTTGAAGTTTTTATTCTATTTTTGTAATAAAACGCCATGGCTCCAAGGAAAAAAATTTTTTTTCTTGTGTGGCAGTCAATGTGTTAAGACATAGAGAAATAAACTAATAAAATGATTGGACTTCAAAGAATAAAAAAAATTCTC
>NW_012135852.1:0-606 GCF_000956105.1 Propithecus coquereli
ATGCTGCTTTTAGGATTAAATAAATGAATATAGATTTTGAAAACTTTCCATTCAGTTATGCATTCCTGGACACTAATTTATATATTGATGAGAAGCTCTGTGAGACATCATCTTAAAATTTCTGAGGTCTTAACAGGATCTTAGAGAACACCCTAAACTTGATTTTTTTCCCTGAGACCTTTCTTACCTTGAGAAATTTTTACTGTCTAGAAAAGTTGTAAATGAGAAATAGTTTTATTTTCCAAGCTAGCAAGTTATTGAAAATCTTCTTGAGTATGAAAGAGTTAATTCTTTATTTCATATTTCTTATGATTCACCACTAAGAAAAGCCAATTGCCATTTTCAACATTCTGCCTGAAATTCTTAATCAGATTTGCAAGTTCATTGAGCAGATTTTCTATCTCCCATTACTAAAGGCAACATTTTTGCAATTGTTCCATCAAAACATGAATAAATCTCCCTTTCTCCAGTTTACAATAGTAATTTACTCAGTATATTTCCAGTCTTTTTTCATTATTTAGTCCCAAAACTAATGCTATAGTTTTATGTTTTTGGCATTGTAGAATTACATTTCCAGGTACTAATTTTTTGTTTCAGCTATTTATT
>NW_012135852.1:2316-2631 GCF_000956105.1 Propithecus coquereli
GTTATGCATTCCTGGACACTAATTTATATATTGATGAGAAGCTCTGTGAGACATCATCTTAAAATTTCTGAGGTCTTAACAGGATCTTAGAGCACACCCTAAACTTGATTTTTTTCCCTGAGACCTTTCTTACTTTGAGAAATTTTTACTGTCTAGAAAAGTTATAAATGAGAAATAGTTTTATTTTCCAAGCTAGCAAGTTATTGAAAATCTTCTTGAATATGAAAGAGTTAATTCTTTATTTCATATTTCTTATGATTCACCACTAAGAAAAGCCAATTGCCATTTTCAACATTCTGCCTGAAATTCTTAATC
>NW_012135853.1:0-300 GCF_000956105.1 Propithecus coquereli
AAAAAAATCCTGCTTGTGTCCTTTAAAGACTCTTTCTGTATTTTGACTTTGTGGGCAGAAATCAGCCATAAGCTAAACCGAATTATGTTGGATAGAGACATTTATAGTGCTATAAGACCAAAGTCAGCAAGTAGAAGGACTGGCTCATCACCATAGTATTTACTGGAGAGGTAAAACAAGGATGTCTTCTTATCCTTCTTTTTAAGTTATACTGTAATGATTTAATGTAAATCACGAAAGACTTTTATTTGTGCTCTCCCATCTGTCACTCTGTAACGTAGAAAATAGAAAGTTAATACT
>NW_012135853.1:8740-11725 GCF_000956105.1 Propithecus coquereli
AGCTCCACAAATATAATATTTTGGTGTATTTCCTTCCAGATTTTTATAGACAGTCTAAAAAATATTTATAATGTATTATATTCATACTTGAGAAAAATTAGTAAAAATAAAATTAAGGTGAATTTCCACATAAAAAATATGCCCTTTAATATGATTTTGATGTATTTGAAAATATGTGCTTGTAACATAAAAAAACTTTACAGATATAATATGTGAAAAAATTCAAAATATGAAATGTCATATACATAGCTATATTTAAATGTTATATAATAAACTTGGAAACCTGTTAGAGTTTGTCTTATAAACCAAAGCCAATTGTTTAAAATGGCTTCTGGAACTGATCATATATCTAATCTATGTAGTATAAAGGAAAATAATCCAGAATATTTGGGAGCAAAAATAGAGGTCAATAGATTGTAATTGGGCTACTATATGGGTAAGTTAAATCCTTTCTTTTTCCTGAAATTTTTACTAAAAAACACATGCACATAAACCTCAATTCTTTAAAAATGTGAAAATTGAACACGAGTTTTTTAAAAAGCTATCACCAAAGAAAATAATACAATATAAAAAATAAGCATGGAATGATTTTATCTCTAGATTTATTTGTTTGGAATGGAGGTACAAACGTCCTCTTCTGCAATTTTGGTAAATCTAGAATGATCCACTTTGCAGATTTCAGAGACTGACTGTAATTAAATGTTGGCATTTTGACAGCATGGACTCTCAGGCTGAGTTACCCAGAAGCTGACCCTGAGATAAGAATTCGTGTGTTAATACTCCTGATTTATTCAGGAAATGCTCTTAGGGAGTCAAGGAGGTGGGACTGAGAAGGCAGAAGAAGACAAGCAAGAGACATTTCAGGCGGATTCTCAGCCTCACACTGACACCACAGGGAATGTATGTTACATCTCAGTTTTGTCCCACTTTGAAGAAGGCTGGGCTGTCAAACTCCCAAACGAGTCAATACTTGACTATGTTCCCAGGAACATAATGCATCTCTGGCATTTTCTGGTCCTCTATACAGGGGAGGCAGGCAGAAGGGTCTCTGGCAGATCAAGGTCAGTCTCTGAAGAGGGGACCCTGAGGGGATCTGGGTGGACAGCAGGAATGTTCCCACACATAGCTGTAACAAATCTGCATTTAAGTTTGGAAATGTGATTCTCCATATTTGGCTGGGCCAAAGGGTCTATGGTAAGAGTTCAACTTTCAGGCAGAGTTTACAAGTCCAAGAGTGCACTTAGAACTTGGGCATTTTCAAGGACTGCAATTTGGAATGTAGGCTGGTGGTGGGGAATCCTTAGGTGTACGTGATCAGAAGCATAAAGAAGAGGACATTGCAAGTTCAGTAAAATTTTGAAGCACAAGGAAGGAGAGGGAAAAAATGAAATAAGTGAGAAAAACCCCAAAGATACTCATTATGGGAGGATGCTTAGCTCAGGTAAACCGTGTGCTGCCCAGGCTCCAGACGCAAGTTGGTCACATTTGGAGCTACTAGAATAGTTCTCATTTGATTGCAGTGAACTTGACTTGGGGCCCTGGCTAGAAAGGACACTAGCTCTCAAAAGGCCTAGGAAATCTGTGTAAGTGAAAACTCAGGGGAGGCCTGGGATCGTGGTAGGCAAGAAAGGACAATGACCATAGGGTCAGGGCCAAAGGAGAGGCCAGCTGCCTCCAAGGGTAATAAAAGTGAAGCTGTCCAAGAACAGACATTTTAAGACTTTAAACCTGTGCCAAGTTTATTGAAGAATTTGACTGTGTACTTGCAAATTACCTCGACACTATAAACTTTGTATTCTGAAATTTTCTCTTACTGTAATAGAGAGTCAAAGCCTTTTCAAATCTTTCAGTCTGTGATCCTGAGATCCTAAATGAATTGTGTATGTTAATGTATCTTAAAGATAATTGTGTCATGAACAGCACCAGGGTTGGGTGCTTCTGGGAAGAAAAATTAAAAAAAAGAAAAAAAAAGAAAAAAAGACACTGATTCTCCCTGTGTGGTCTTGAGAAAGAGCTTTTTTGCCATTGTGATTACATAGAAACTTGTCCAGAGTAAGTAAGTGTCAGAGGGAACCCATCAAGGAGAGACATCTGTTAGTGCCTTGCATCTGGGTGCCCCATTTGGACACTATGTCTTTTAGTCAAATTTGTATGCTAGCAAACTATATTTACCAAAAAAAAAAAAAAAATCCTAGAAGTTCAAATGATCAATAAAAAGGGAAAACTCTCACGGAAACCTAGTATGTAGTAATTTCTTCCTTTTACAGATGAGGAAAGTGAGGATCAGAAAGGTTCAATCACTTGCTTGCATAAAAATGACAAAGTTGAGATTCACCCTTGTAACCTTGGACCTCATACCTTGTCACCCGGAGGACTGAGGAAACCCAGTGGCCCTCAACCTGATACAACTTCTTGCGGCTCACTCCCCTTTTTTTTCCAGGTTTACTGAGGTATAATTGACAAATAAAATTTTTGTATATTTAAGGTATACAGCATGATGTTTTATACATCGCGAAATGATGTATACATTATGAAATGATTACCATAATCAAGGTAATTAACATACCCATTATGTTACCAAACTTTCAGTGCTTGTCCTTGGAGCTGCATCAGCAGAATGAGGACAAGTGTTTTGAAGAGAAGGAAAGAGAAGTTTATTAATTTGCCAGCAAATGACGAGGATGGAGACTGTCTGAAAAATGCCATCCTCCTCCTAACAAGCAGAAATACGGAGCTTTTAAAGGGGTGCCATTTAGCTTCAGGCAATTGCGTTCAATTGTAGTCTGTCCCATCTGGGGTGTTGGGCGGAAGACAATCTCATGACCTCAGCCCAGACCTCCATGACTTCCGCCCACCTGGGAGGCCCAACTGGACCTCCAGGAACTCCACCTCCCCTGCTAGGGCAGGGCTGAGCCATCTTCCGTAGCACAAAGAACAAAAGACATTACCCTGCCCCTCCCAACCACTGGCCTGAGGCAGGGTTCC
>NW_012135854.1:0-366 GCF_000956105.1 Propithecus coquereli
AAATGTGGGGACTAAAAAGGTTATGATGTAAAGTATTTAGGATATTGACTGACCCATGAGAAGTGCTATGTTTAGTTACCATTAAAGCAAGATCAATACTTTGGGGAAGAATCATGTCAATTTATTACACATTTCTTATTTCATTTTTTTGATGAGGAAAACAAGATATGGAAAACATGAGCCTCAAAGGAAACACGATTTTTTCATGAGGATTATTATGAGTGTGTTTCCGGGGAACTAAACTTTCAGTATTAATGGTGTGAAGAGGTCAGGCAATTCCCTCCACAGTAACGAAGAATAAAACTGGACAAAATATTAAAACCAATAATTTCATGGCACTGAGAAATGACCAAAAGTAGGCAACAC
>NW_012135854.1:1931-3311 GCF_000956105.1 Propithecus coquereli
AGCTAGAGCAAACATAAAAAAACACGTGTAGGAACATACCTAAAAAGAGGAATTAAAATGTGTACTAAAAATATTTGTTTAAAACAAATGAAATTAGTAAAATAGGATCTGAGCAACAAAAAGAGAAAAGAAAAATAACAAAATGGCAGTTACAAATTCAGCCCTGTCGATAACTACATTAAATGTGAATGGATTCCAGCCCTTCATTTCAGCACTTATGTGCACATATAGTAATAACATTCATCGGGTGTCAGGCAGATGAGAAGGGGGAGGAGAGGATGGGTATATCCACACCTAATGGGCGCAGTGCACACCGTCTGGGGGATGGACATACTTGAAGCTCTGACTGGGGTGGGACAAAGGCAATATATGTAACCTAAACATTTGTACCCCTGTAATATGCTAAAATAAAAAAAAATTTTAAAAATGAGAATGGAATAAACAATTGAATTAATTATAAATTATCAGACTGTATGATAAAGCAAGATACAATTATATGCTGCCTAAAAGAAATGCACTTTAAATTCAAGGACATACCTAGGATAAATGTAAAAAGGTGTAAAAATATATACGTTGCAAACACATGGTTATTTAAACATCAGACAAAACATGCCTTAAGAAAAACTGAGACAAAAATAAGCATTTCATAATGATGGACAGGAAGCTAGAGCAGGAATATATAACAAGTATAAATATTTATGCACCTAAAAACAGATCCCCATAATATATAAAACAAAAACTGGCAGAACTGAAAGAGAGCTAGGCATATTAGACATTATAGTTGAAGACTGTAACATACCTCTACCAGTAACCAATAGAACAAACTCATAAGTATATAGAAAACTTGAACAGTCCTATCAACTAACTTGGCTTAATTAACATCTATAAAACACCCTACCCAACAACAGAAGTATATAGATGCTTTTCATGTCCAAATGGAACTTTCACCAGGACATAACTTACGCTGGGCCACAAATCAAGTCTCAGTGAATTGATCTATATATTTACTGTTATGGAAATATTGTAATCTCTTGATTACTATCATTTTGTGGTGAATTTTGAAATCAGATAATGTAAGTGTACTGATTTTGTTTTTTCCTTTTAAAATTATCTTGTTATTTTGGGTCCATTTTATTTCCATATACATTTTTAATCAGTTTTTAAATTTCTGTAAAATGCCTGCTGGGATATTGACAGGGATTATTTTGTAGCTATAGATCAATCTGAAGAAAATTTCCATCGAGTCTTCCAAATGAAGATCTCAGTACATCCTCAGTTACTCACTTCTCCTGAGTATTACAGTTTTGTGGATTTTAGTGAAGAGGTTTTGCAAATATTTTGTTACATTTATTCTTAGTTATTGTAAATAGAAGTATCTTT
>NW_012135855.1:0-413 GCF_000956105.1 Propithecus coquereli
AATAGAGAGGGCTCTCATTTTGCTCCTCAGACTGGTCTCGAAATCCTGGCCTCAAGCAATCCTCCCACCTCAGCCTCCTAAATGTGTTCTTACTATTCTGAGAATAATTTGACGTAATTTATTATTAAAATCACCAGTGTGCCTTAATGATATTTTATGAACTGGTTCTAAAATAATGAGAATTTTTGCAAGCTTGGTAGAATTATTTGTCGTTTTATTTTAATCTACTATGTTTAATATTCAGAAGAAATTGTTTACTCATAAATTACCTATTATTACCCATCACTGCAGGGATATTATTTAGATACCATTAACATGTTTGTGCAATTATTTTCATTTTTGTCTCAAAGGCATTCATGATTTCATATGTTTGAAAACCCAGGGTATTTTTCTTTTTTCTTTTTTTTTTCATC
>NW_012135855.1:463-2101 GCF_000956105.1 Propithecus coquereli
GTTAAGAATTTACATTTTAAATTGTGGTTTTCAACAAATAAAATAATTCAAAATAAATTCTTTGTAGCATAGGTTAACTTTATTTGTCACTCTTTCATTTTATTTTCTTTTATTGATCTTTTAACTGCTTCCATTCATAGTGTTTTTATACAGAAACAAATGGATTCAAAGTTATTTAAATTAAATCTCCAAAGATAAATTTATATATATTTTCTCACATATGCATGTGAAATAAAGGGGCAGTAATCACCAGAATATGTTCTTGAGTCTTTGACAAAATTAATGCTAAAATCTCTGGCACGAATAAAAAGCTCCTATTCAAAACTCTTGGCTCAGTTTTCTCTCAACTCATTTCCTGCTGAATCAAGTTCTTTTCTTTGCCAATAGACTTCTTGATTCAGTGCCATTTCTTTTTAATGGATCAGTTTTCTTTGTTAGATTTACTAGGAAGCACTGAACACTCACCCAAGATGAATACTGATAGGTAAGAGAACTTAATACAGCTAATTGACAGGAGTCATGATTATGATCGTAAACTCTTCATTAGAACAAATGACAAAACAATAAGCTGTTCTTGTTTAATTAATTTTTACTTAGCAACTTTAAAGGTAAATTTTTTAAGATTCAAGAGAGTGGAAGTCCAAGCCATCTGTTCTCATCTACTATCCTCTTACTGTGAATAATATTTATGAAATTTAGATGTTGCCAAGACAATTGAATGTCAAAAAGAGCTTCTGTGCATAAGCAAATGTGTGTTCTCCCTTGTAGGTGTGATGTCTCTCGCTAAGAATCAAAGTTCTCACCTACTTCAATCTCTACTAAAATTTTGAATCTGCCTGCATCCTTCCCCTAGTTATTTCCTTTTCAAAATTCATTTTTTCCTATTAAAATACTATTTATAATAATGATAGTATTATAATTGAATTATATTTATCTTTTGGTAATACATAATTTTCTTTTTAAATCTCACGAGTAAACATGAAAATATTTATGAGACATGATGAAAGAATGTAATTTTTCATCGATCTTAAATCCAAAAATATAACTATGTTAATTTGATTGAAAGGTTATTTCCCTAAAATATGAAAATTATGTAGCTGCATTTCACAAAGTTCTCCAAAGCTGTCTCACAAGGCATCCTCTTGGTGGAACTAAGGCTCAAGGCATTTTTCAGCTTTTGTGTTATTATACCAGTTTAATATGTCAATTATCCTATTTTAGTGTCATGGTTAGTGATGTCCATGAGAAAAGAATCATGGCACAGGCAAGAATATAGAGCAGTTATTGGGACTTCCATCACCGGAAGTATTAGTTTGTCAAAATTAGACTGTGATATATCACTGACTTATTTAGCTGATTATGTATTTTTTAGAAGACAGAAGAAAACAGTGACTTAAGGGAATTTAATATAACCCAATAAGAAAAATAATATTGAGGTGGAAGTAATAGAAAAATTTGGGGAAAAGGAACTCTTAAACAGAGAGATACAAAATTGCAGATGAATTTAATATGATATTCATGATATCAAAGGCAATATTCATAAGCTGAAATTAATAATTTTATAGGACTAAATTGCAATTACTCTTGATTATACAAAGAAAAACTACACAATATTTAGTTTAATAATACTTCACCTCT
>NW_012135856.1:0-580 GCF_000956105.1 Propithecus coquereli
AAATGAATAAAATTTGAGAACTAAATAAAAATCACACGTAGATGTTGTTAAAGCATTTACAGACACACAAAAATTAAAGTAGAATAATTACATAAGAGGTGAGTCTAAATGCCAAAAACTAAAGGCAGAGTAATTCATTCATTCATTCATTCACTTATTTATTTCTCAAATAACTATTGATCACTTACTATGTCCTAATCATACTCTAGGCATGTTGCAATCTAACAAAGAACATGCAGACAAAAACCCATGCCCTGATCGTAAAATTTATATTCTCAGGGATATATGTCAGAAACCAGATTTTCTGAGCATTGGCTCTACTCAGAAGCAGCCAATATATGAGAATAATTTTACCCATTTTTGAAGATTCCTGTTCTTTATGAAGATGGCTCAGAGATGGAATCTTAACCTCTGTCGATATCTAAGAGCAAAGTTGGTATACAGCTGGGCATCAGTAATCCTGTGACTAAGAAGTGCTATCTTTTGTTATTTTAATTGAAATTTTGATTGAGATAATTGTGTATTCAAAGACAGTTGTAAAATAATACAGGAAGATCCAGTGTACACTTTACTTAGTTTC
>NW_012135856.1:11900-12253 GCF_000956105.1 Propithecus coquereli
TATGGGAGAAAGATGCGATTTTGGCTTTCTCTGGTTTATTATGGGTTGAAAATGGAGGCAAAAACATAGGAAATTTGGCAGTTTTTAACCAAGTCTTGACGGTTCTGAGCACATTGTGGCAGAAGTCGTGATTTGGATTCCTATCCTGGTTGCTGCCGAGTTGTGGTTTGACTTCCTAGGCTTCAGAGTCAGATTTCTATTGTTGTGTATTGTCTGGCCATTTCTGTTTGTATATTCAGTCTCTCACTGCTGTAGAGGTCTGATGTCTGGTTGTCTGTCTTCCTTCCTTATTTTCCCCTTTCCAATTTTTATTTTCTTCTTTTAAACACAAAATATTTATGGAACACCTAGTA
>NW_012135857.1:0-1453 GCF_000956105.1 Propithecus coquereli
CGCTATGTGAATATATCCACAAACAGTATATGACATTGCTTCAAATGTTTAACGATTTTATATAAACAATAAAGTATGAATTACTCACCTGCAACTTGTCTCTCAACATTATACTTTTGAGATTAATCCATGTTGATTCTTATAGCCCAACTTATTTATTTTCATAGCTGTATGGCATTTTGCTATCACAAATAGCACTATTAAGTATTGTATTACATTGCTATTTGTGTACAAATGAAAGAATTACTTTAGTGAGTATTTGTTGAACAGATTTGCTGCACCACAGGCATGTGCATCTGCAGTTTTATGAGATATTGAGAAATCACTTTCCAAAACATTTATACCACATTGTATTCCAAACCAAAATGAGAGTTCCTGTTTCTCCCCATTCTCAACACACTTGTTTATCTCAAATATTCTAATCAAATAATCTTTCCAGATATATCTTAAAGCCAGATGCTTGTGGTATCTGGGGGACTCAAACATGTTTGGAACACTCAAATTGATGAAATATACTGCAACATTGATTTTAAATCAACTTCTCTGTTTCTCAACCTAAGGTGCTGGAGATTAACTTTTTCATTTAATAGACGTTGACTTTAGTACTAATCATATTAATAACAATAATGATAATAATATTGATAATAACTGTTAACAACAATAACTGTTAACACCATGTGCCACATATTGTCCTAAGCACTTTACTTGCGTTATCTTATTTAATTAATTTTGAGGGGAAGATAACGCTATTATAGCTCTTTTAGAGATGCAGACACTGATTCACTGAAATGATGATGTCAATGGTAAGTAGAGATTCTGGACTGTGTATCTAGTCAGTCTAGTCCAGCTAGGACAGGGGGGAACGGAGAGATGGGCACAAACTGGGAAGAGAGACAGCGAAGTATTATATTCCTTCACTTCTAACAGTTTTGAATCTAGTTAATATTTAAATAACACCAAAAGAGCATACTTACATGATGGGAGGTGTCGAATAAGTGCTGTATTCATACTGAGGAGAATTTAATTTTGCCTAGGAAGATTGGAAAATGATTCTCACAGATGACCAAACTTTATTAAGCCTTGGAGACTTGACAGAGGAAGTTAAAGAGGTGAAAATTGGAGGGAGTAGCTTTTTCAGGAATATGGGGAAGTGGAAAGTACATGGTGTGTTTGTGAAACTTAATTAACTTATCCAATCATTAATTCAACAAATAACTTCTGAACATCTATTATGTTAGAGGACCTGGACTAAGTTCTATGATACAGCAGTGAGTAAGAAAGACGCCGCCGGCCCTACTGACGGGTGTGTATAGAGATGTAGTATCGGGAGATGAGGGCAAAAATAAGAAGAGAAAAAGACAGAAAAGATAGGTTGCTTCTAATTATGAAGAATTTTCAAATATCAGCCTATCACTTTATTCCCCAAAGGCAGCAGGAAATCAGTGTGCCATAA
>NW_012135857.1:2723-4557 GCF_000956105.1 Propithecus coquereli
TGTATTTTAATGATGGCTTCATATTGCTTATGAAGGTATCACTTTTTATTTAACTGCTATGATTATGTGATTTTCCAGTCTTTAGTTATTATTACGAGAAATCCAGAGATCATTAGTGACAGGATGATAAATGGAAAATTTAGCCAGGATTCCAAGATAATTGATTTCATATACTAGAAAGAGCTATCTGGTGGAAATCCCAATTGAGAATATTTTCACAAATCTTGAGTTCCTCACTGACTTCCAGTTTGCAACAAAAACTAAAGGGGAAATAGATACTGAGAAGATCTGTGTGTGAACAATTTTGGAGTACTAGCCTAATATAGAGGTATAGGTGTAAGATGAGGGATGCTACTCTTTCATCTCAAGCTTAGAGGAAGTGGCTTCATTGCATATTTCGGGAAAGTTTGGTATGTTTCCCGGTGAGGAAACCAGAGCTCAGGAAGGCATAGTTGACTTAAAAATTAGATGCATCACTCGCTTTACAGGCATTGATTGCAGTTGAAAGATCTCCCAAAGTGCATGCACACATACACCATCAGCAGCAGTAGCAGCAGCCGCAGCAGCAATAAACATTAGCCAGTTCTAGAAAGGAGGGCCAACTTTAAATCATACAAGTAGAGTAAAAATATTCTGTTCCATGTCTCCTCCCCCTTCCCTATCTTCCAACTTTGGAGCCATCAGTCACGGCAATTAGCAAGTTCAATGAAGGAAGTGTTGACATAGAAAAGAGGAGATACACACTGTACCCCTTTCCCCAAAGGTTGTAGACCCATATAATGTGGGGTGAGGGGGATCAGCCTTACCTTGGAAGATTGATGTGCTGATGAAAATTTACTCATCAAACTACACTTTGAAACTTAAAAAAACCCACAAAATTTCTTTTTTTCTTTCTTTTTTTTTAATCCAAGAGTGACCAGAAGATACATGAGGGCAATGAGAGAATTTTCATCAGTGTTATTAGAAAAAACTTTCCCCAGTGAATACATTTTTAAAAGAACAGTGGTGAACAAAAATAAAGTTGTGTTTTGTTTCATATCACCAACTGTGTTTATGATGTTTGCATACCTATGTTTGCTCACATATAAGGAAAACGCTCATTCCCAAACAAGGACAATATACTATCTATAGATTTCCAAAACAAAGTTAGAATTAACTAACTTAGAAAAGGCATATCTGAAACTGAAACAGTACTCTAGAGCTGCACTCTCCCATAATAAGGTCATCGCTAGCCACATGTGTGTTGAATTTGAAATTAATTAGAATTAACTAAAATTAACAATTCAGTTCCTCAGTAAAATTAGCTAGATTTCAAGTGTTCAATAGTTTCATGTAGTTATCGACAATCTGATTGGACAGAGCAGATATAGAACATTTCCAAAGTCAAAGAATTCTTGCTTCTTATCACAGACAGTAAACCACTGAATTTTCATAAAACACAGAGGAAAAGGGAAAATTATTATTCCCACTTAATAGACGTAAAAATTGAAGATCAGAGAGGTTTAGAAACTTGATCAGGTTTTCTGATTTCAGGTCTCATATTCTTTTTTCTAAACCACAAATGTTGTTGACTCTCAAGGCAAGTATAAAATATAAAATCCACTTCACTCTACTTTCAAAATACCAAGAGGGATATTCTGAAATCTAGAAATCCCTAAGGGAAGGAGACAAACCCAGCTCTATGTCATTACTACTGGTGGGAAACACAATCTTGTATTTGTTTCTAATACTTCCCATTCTACAATCCATAAAATTTATTTACAGACAATGATTCAACCCAAAGACTGTTTTAATGAATGGGAAAGGTTTTAGATAGCAATAGTGAAATATTAAA
>NW_012135858.1:0-1736 GCF_000956105.1 Propithecus coquereli
AGATAAATAATTATGTAGGATTTAGTGAACCAGACAACTTGGATTCTTGATAAAACCTCCACTTAACTTTGGCTTAAGAGAGTAATTTATCATATGTATGCAAAGAGTTAAAACAGAAATTCTTTTATCTTTAATAGAATTATCCCTCACATCATGTTTTACCAATATAATTAGACATTGAACAAGTCACATAGCCCTCTGAAGTCACAAAGAACATTTAAAGACCAAGGTAAATTCATAATTTCAATTACTTGGATATTTTATTATGGAAATAGCTTTTATTTCATAAAACATCCTGTGAAGAAATTTTGTCGTCAACTTGATTGGTCTTTTCTCCCTTCTGCATAGGTACTGTTCTGTTGGCTAGCAGCATGCATTCCTCAGGGAAAGAATAAGGCACTGACTCTCCCCCTATCCAAGTACTAACCAGGCCAGACCCTGCCTAGCTTCCGAGATCGAATGAGATTGGACATGTTCAGGTTCGTACAGGCATAGAAGGCACCCACCCGGCTGTCTGCCTACAGGGAGTCAGGAAAGAAAGAAATAGGGTAATCAATTTTGTGAATATGTGTACCAAAAAAGATAACTTTTGAAGGATTATGCATACGCCTGCACACACAATTTATACCTTCATTTTAAAAAATGAAAATAGGCATTTTATCCTATTTAACATAGGTTTCTTAAGTAAAATGCAAAATATTTTATGAGTAAATCTCTTACATACTAGAATAAGAATTCACGTGGCAGTAACTTCTATGGTGGAGTTTATATTCCTTTTATCAGTCTTTTATCTTTCTTCTTCATCTGAATAATAGCAGAGGAAAAGAATGTCAATTCAGAGCATGAAAATAAAAATAAATTATTTGAAATTCATAACACACTAGTTCAGAAAGCATTCTGGAAAAAATAATGGAAAAAGTGGCATAGAAAACATTCTGAGGAAAATAAAATACAAACAAGGAAATCAAGAAAAAGAACTGAACCTGTATCATAAAACTAAAACAAACCTACATAGAAAACTTCACATCAGCATAATATAGCTTCAAAAGATAAAATATTTAAAGTAAATGTATTTTCAAAAAAGGTTCTATGTAAAAATATGCTTTGTATTCATATGCAGAGGGTAAAAGTAAAAGAGAAAAATATTGTGAGTATAAAATAAAGGCAAAATACATAAATCAGAGTTCCTTGGGCAAGAAAGTGATAAAAGGAAAAGAGAAGTGTTAAGAACCTGGTGTTTATTAGTTGGTACAATAGGAAAACGTATCCATTCTGTTAAATGTGTTTATCACCACCTAAATCATAGTAGGACAGATGCACTGCCAGTTTTTAAAAGAAAAAGGAAGTCAGAGAAACAAACAAAAAAGGGTATTTGGCAATTAAGACGATCTATTCACCTTGCCAAAGTCTCTCAATACTGGTCTTTCATCCATTGTCAGCCCAGATTCAGACTATAAGTTTCTTTAAATTCTATTTCTTTAAAATCTAAGACATAAATCATTCCAAAGTAGATTTGGGAGGTAGATGCTAGCAGCATATCTAGATATTGCTAACAATGATGTTTTTAAAAATACTCTATTTAAATACTTCATCCTAGGAGCTTAAGGCACGATTGTTTAGTCTTCTGTTTTTCAATATAAAGCAAATAGAATTTTTCCTCTTTTTGCATATAGGAAATCAAAGACACTAAAAAAAAAAAAAAAAAAAAACGGCTGGAATTCTGCACTGTGGATTTG
>NW_012135858.1:1786-3788 GCF_000956105.1 Propithecus coquereli
ATGAAAAATATAATGTATTTAAATACTGGAATTATTCTGAAAATTGCATATTACAAAAATGCAACTATTAATAGCTGTGGTTTATGAATAAGTATGAAAAATTAATCACTTTGAAATATCTACATGGGCTGTTTCACAGATGAAAAATGGATAAAACTAATTTAATTGTGCTAAGATAGCATCACACATTTTCTAAAAGATTTCTGTAGAGTAGCTTATCATAATGCTGCATATACAATTTGGCAGGAATTAAATATTTATGTAGAGACTAGACTAGAAGCAGAGCCTTAAAGACAAAATGAAGTCCATGCTATTTCTGATCAAGCCTTTATATTGTAAATTATTATCACTTGAATTTTATCACTCTCCTTGCTGCCACGGTCAAGACTTTAAAGACCATTCAAGGGAAAGGAAGGTTAAAAATAGCTAAAAGTAACTTAAATACCAAAACATGGTTATTTTCCCTAATTTTTCTTTATCTTCCCACCATTTTTCTCAATATATTCTGTTCATATTCTACAACCAAAGCCACCTGAATTCTACCACTGATATCAGTATCAGCAAGTTAAGTGAAAAGGGACAAACATTTTCTTTCACTCAGTTTATGGCACCTCCATTTTTCCAGCTGCTCAGGCTCAAAACCTTGGAGTTATTCTTGATTCTTTTCTCTGTCTCATGACACAAATCCTATTCATCAGCAGAAACTATTGATTCTCCCTTCAAAATATAGAATTTGACCACTATCATCTCCTCCACTGTCCCACCCTAGTCTGAACTACTGTCTTCACTTGCCTGGATTGGTACAATAGCCCTCTTACTGCTGCCGTCTGGCCCTGCCTAAACTCTGTTCTTAACACAATGGTCAGAGTAAGCCCTTCACGATGTCACCCTTCTCCTCAAAACCCTACAATGTTTCCTCCTTTCACGCAAAGTAAAACCAAAAGTCCACAATTGCCTAAAAACCCCTAAATGATCTCACTCTTATCACCTCTCCAAACACTGCCTACTAATTTTCACCATTACTTTCTTCCAGCCAAACTGGCCTCTTGCTGCTCCTCAAATGCAGCAGGCATTTTGCCACCTTAGAGCCTGTACACTGCTGTCCTCACTGCTGGGATGCTCCATTCCCAAATACCCACATGATAAGCTTTATGTATGTGCTCAGATGTCACCTTTTCAATGAGGCCTACCCACACCTCCTACTTATTGTTGTAAGATGCCCTTCATCCCACCACTTCGTGTCCTTCATTTCTATTTTTACTTTTTCGTCATTCCACAAGAGTCACTGCCTTACATATTCTGCATGCATTACATTTATATTAGCAATGGAATTGTTATAGTGGCCTTTATGCATTAGTGCTGTATTATTCTGTTGAAGCTGTTATAACAAAATACCACAGACTGGGTAGCTTAAAAACAGAAATTTATTTTTTAGAAGGCTAGAAGTCCTTGGAGTCAGCATAGTTGGGTTCTGGTGAGGCCTCTCTTCCTAGCTTGCAGAAAGCCGCCTTCTCATTAGAGAGCTGGCAGAGAGAGTGCCAGCTCTCTAATGTCACTTCTCATAATGATATTAATCCTATTAGATCAAGACCCTATCCTTATGATCTCATTTAACCTTAATTACTTTCATAAAGACCCCATCTCCAAATACTACAAAGTTGGGAGTTATGGCTCTACATATGAATTTTGGGACTAGAAACATCTAGTCCATAACAATACCATCCTGTGACTCAAGTGCAATAACTGGCACTAAGCAGGTATTCAATAAATATTTTTGACTAAATGGATGAATTAACATAATCAACAAATCTATATTGAGTACCTCTAAAATTGTTAGGTACTCTAAAAGTACTTTTTTTTCCTAATAAACATTTAGTGTATAGATTAGCCAGAAATTCTAAATAATATTGAAATCCTGATATGATATGATATGATATGATATGATACAGCCTCAAACAAAAGAATTTATAATTTCTGAGCAAATACTATTAAAATATTTCCA
>NW_012135858.1:4835-7060 GCF_000956105.1 Propithecus coquereli
TTTTTTTTTTTAAAGAACATTTTGGAGAATATCAAAGTCAACAGAGTTATATTGACTTTTGGCTGACATGCTTTCCAATTATATTTTATCTAGAAAAATAACTTACTGGGTTTTTTTTCTTTCTTCTTTTCAACTGGGCGATATAAAAAATGCATAGCTCTAAGCAATACGACAAAATCAGCTTAACACATTTTTCTTACCTAAGCTTTTACATTTGTGGAGATCAGCAATTCTGACATGAAGAAAAGCCTATCCCAGAATTATAACTACAAAGATAAAACTTCTTATTGGTTTATTTAACAATAAAATTTAGATTTCAGTTAACATCCTTTGCCTAAGGGAACAGCAAAGTCTTGATCCAGGAGAAAGATATATTCTACACTGAAGTTGCAGAATGACCCTTAGAGCTTAACCTACTGCCTTTGCTCTACTTATGCCACAAGTTTCTAAAAGTCCTACTTAAAAATATAATATTCCTAATGAGAATGAATCTAAAACTGTGGTGTGAAAGCAAACGATTTAACAAGATGTTCATGAATGTGTACACTAGCTTGCCTTTGAGTTTCTCTGTATCTGTCTCCTTATTTTTAAGAGTGACCCTTCTCAATTCTATTTGGATGTTTATTTACAGCAACAGCACCCCTCCGCCTATCCATAGGGCTTTCCTCCCTAAAATTGTAGCTGGAGGATACTTCCTCCAATTAGTCACTCCCATTCTTACAGCTGAAATTCAATGTAATCTTATAATTATCTGCTTACCTCTAATAATTTTAATGATTATGTATTTATTTTTTCTCGAAAAAGTGTAAATTTTACAAAATTTACAATTGCTGTGAATGCTGTGGTCACAATACAAATATTAGATGACTAATGGATTACTCACACTCCCGTAAAAGAAGACATTTCATTTACTTCAATCTGTATACAACTGTAATTCCATGAGCAATACTGGTTCAATTAAAAATGAATAAAAAATAATGATAACTACCTGTTGGAAAACATGGCTCAAGAGAAAGGACTCCTGCTGTGGATAAACCCATCAAAGATATTATCCTACCTTCTCACAGAGAGAACTGCTGTTTCAAAGTGATAGCTGTATCTACATGTCAGATGTGGTTAGGAAGAGCTGTCCTGGTTCTTTGGCTCCTTGCTTGGAAGAATGTCAAGCAGGGCCAGTGCTACGGGGTGACAACAGACATGCAGCACTTCCATAAAAGCAGTTTTTATTGCAAAGTGAAAGCAAGTTCTAGAGAGAGGAACAGGTCTGTTCCTGTGAGTGGAGACAACCCTGAGTTTAAAGACATAGTATAGAAAGTATAGTACACTCGCAAGGTTGGTAGAGAGGACTGCTTCAATAAGGAACAGTGTCCTCCCAGAGTTAGGGTCTGTCCTTTATGCTAATCCCTAATAATATGTTAAGCTGGGGGTGGAATATTCATGTATTTTTGGGGAGGTGAGTGGAGATTCCAGAATCACATACCCTCCCATTTTCTATGCTTGTGTGGCTGGCTCTGGAACTGTCATGGCACTATCGGCTGTGAGCTTTACTATGTTAATAGGGAAAGGTTAACTTCGGTCATAAGCTCCTAGCTTCTGCACATCTCCCAGTCAGAAAAATTCCCTAACCTCAAGTTCTTGCTGTTGTGGTTTCTTTTCTTGTTTTATTGGTCCCGACCCTCAACCCTTGACCACATACCCCTATTGCCTGCCCTGCCACCTGCATGTCTAACCACCTGCCCTACCACCTGCATACTCCCCATCCCTACCTAGCACTACATAAGTAAAGTAGCAAAATAAATAATGATATGGCAAAAATTTCTATTTACAAGGGAAATCATATGAGCAGATAAATAATTATGTAGGATTTAGTGAACCAGACAACTTGGATTCTTGATAAAACCTCCACTTAACTTTGGCTTAAGAGAGTAATTTATCATATATATGCAAAGAGTTAAAACAGAAATTCTTTTATCTTTAATAGAATTATCCCTCACATCATGTTTTACCAATATAATTAGGCATTGAACAAGTCACATAGCCCTCTGAAGTCACAAAGAACATTTAAAGACCAAGGTAAATTCATAATTTCAATTTCTTGGATATTTTATTATGGAAATAGCTTTTATTTCGTAAAACATCCTGTGAAGAAATTTTGTCGTCAACTTGATTGGTCTTTTCTCCCTTCTGCATAGGTACTGTTCTGTTGGCTAGCAGCATGCATTCCT
>NW_012135858.1:7110-9056 GCF_000956105.1 Propithecus coquereli
CTCAAAACAATAAAAAATACTATTTCAATATTTATGACTATAATCAAACAAATTCCAAAAATAAAAGAAGATCTGGTTCCATGTATTGAAATGGCACACCATTTCCTTTGACCCAAAACAATAACCTCTGGCACATATCTTGAGAAGCTATTGGAGTTTAAAGATGAAATTCTCAGGACCTCAGGTAAAGAGATGAAATATCTTACAAATGCAAGAAAATTCATATTTCATCAAACTTCTCACAAACAACATACAAATCAAGGCACAAGTACAGCAGCATTTTCAAGAAAGTTTAAGAATAAAAGTGTGAGCCAAAGATATTATATGCAGTCAAATCCTCTCTCAAATATCAATGCTACAGAAAAACAAATTTGAATTTTAATGTACAAGGACCCAGGGATACTGTACACATGTACTCTTCCTGAGCAATCTACTAGAGGATGAGCTTTATCCAACCAAGAGAGAACTAAGAAAACTTTGCAAGAGGACTGATGGTGAGCATTCCATGTGTTTATTTTTAGAATTAAGGCTAAAACAGAGGTGGCATCATGGATAAAAAATAATATGCATCAAATTATAATTTGTGACAAAGCATTGAAGAGTCCACTCCTGGCCAAAATCCTATGTGGGATCTTTAAGGCCTGACTATAAGCAATCATACAGGCTTTACTTGGCAGATCAAATCGGGGAAAAGTACCATCCCCACATCAGACTTGGTGCATCGCCAATGCATTGCAATCTCTGAAGGGAGTTGCAGTCATGGACTCAGCCCAACTCCCTTGGCTGGCAAGGCTGTTATAATAGAATGATACAACATAAAATATATAAAAGAGAGTGAAAGATATACAGAGCGTACATCAAAGTAAATGGACCAAAATGTTAAATCTGGTTCAAGGCTACAGGGGTTTTCTTTGCACTATTCTTATTTTTGCAAATTTAATTTTAAAAATATATTTTATTAAAAAGTTCATGAATAAATATAAGCTAACAAGAAAAAACTATTTGCAAAATGTATCTACTTAGGAGCATAATGAGGGGTATTGGCTCAAAATGCTTGATATCTTTTTCAATCTCAATTTAAATCAAATCTCCCCCTACAAATTAAAATTTCATGTTGGCTAGATTTCTCTGTGTGTTCCTCCAAATTTGCTCTTCAGCTCTCTACAGCTTGCTGTGTCCCTTTAGAGTCTGACTTTTAGGAATTTCATTAATTGGCTTCCGTTTCCTAAGGTACTCTCTTGTGCTTAGCCAACTGAGAACTGCAAACAGGATCAGCATGTGTAAAACAGGTTAGGTCAAATAAAATAAAAGTCAAATAAAGTCTCACTTTATTTAGGCTTTGTTCCTCTACCAAGTTTACTGTTTCTTTTACATGGCTTGCTGATACAGATGCAGCTATGTTTAAAAGTACAATTCTCCCCTAGTACCTGCAAAACCATTCACTCCTCTTACTTAGGGGTTATAACAGAGATCTTGGTCTCCTGAGCCTACTTGCTAATTTACTCTTCTCAGGCTGTTATAAGAAAATACCATAGCCTGGGTGGCTTAAATAACAGACATTTACTTTTTGAAGTACTGGAGGATGAGAAATCCATGATCAAGGAGCTAACAGATTTAATTCCTAATGATGGCCCTCTTCCTGGCTTGCAAATGTCTACTCACAAGGGTTGAGAGTAGGAGAGGAGCTCTGGTCTTTCTTCCTGTTCTTATAAGGACACTAATTCCACCACAGGGGGCCTCAATCTTATAACTTCATCTAAAATTAATTACCTCCGAAAAGCCCATCTCCAAATATCATCACAATGGGGCGTCAGGGCTGCAGCATATGCATTTGGAAGGGACACAAAAATTCAGTCCCTAACAGCTCCTCAAACTTAACTATCCCTTGCTGATTTTTTTTAACCCTGCCCACACCTTTGTAAATATTCCCTTTATTAAATCTTCCT
>NW_012135858.1:9106-10081 GCF_000956105.1 Propithecus coquereli
ATATAAAAGAGGAGAAGGTAGTGCATTTTTTTCCTTTACTTTTTGGTGACTTTTAACAGTTTTTCTTTGTTTATTTTTTCAAGTTTCCCTCTATCCTTCATTAAATGACACCAGCTCTACATTATTTCATCCATATTATTTCCTCCTATGTCTGCTTTTGATGCCAATTTAGATTGAAAATTTCTGAATGGTGTTATCAATATGGGGAACCATATGACAGCATCAAGTATTAATATTGATGATATATAGAACTATAGGAATGTGAAACTACAGAAATTTTAGAAATCTTCTTATACAATGAGGTCTCCCATATTTATTAATACAGAAGCAACATAAAAAACTACCACTCTTCCATTACTCCTTTATCCTGTCCACTTCAACACCAAATAAAGAACTCTGCTTTGTGAGAGCCTCAATAGAGGTAGAACTGTAAATCTCTGAACTGGAGCTCAGTTGTGAATCCACTTAAATTTAAATCTGGGATCACATAATCAAGCACCTACAGGATCAGCCCTCATTTGTATTTCCCCAGCTTTCAAGCAGGAAGCTTCCAGGATCCTAAACTCTGCATCAGTCTTGTTGCCAGTCCTATTAGTGCATTCTAATAAAATGTTCTCAGTAATGAGGTTTATGCTAATTGTTACTGATGTATCAATTATTTATTCACTATCCAGTGTGTGCCTTGAACTTTGCTAATAGGCCAAGAACAAAAATGAATGATACTATATGCATGCCAGTGGTAAATTTCAAGTTAATTTTTATGTGTGGAAGAAGATATCACTAATGTCATGAAAAGATCATCATTTCCCCAATGTATAGGTGTTGGTCTATTTCTATACTCTACAATTTATACCACTACTTGACTTGTTTATCCTTGTGCTAGTCCCATACTGTGTTAACTACTATAATTTTATACTGTGTCCTGAAACCTGGTAGCATGTGTTCCTCTTAAACATTATTCTAGCAATGTTATAT
>NW_012135858.1:11627-13810 GCF_000956105.1 Propithecus coquereli
AGATGACAAGTGTGAGCCGCCATGCCTGGCCTGCTTTTTTTGTTTTTTTTGTTTTTCAGAGATGGTATCTTGCTATGTTGACCAGACTGGACTTAAACTCCTTGGCTCAAGTAATCCTCCCACTTTGACTTTCCAAAGTGCTGAGATGACAAGTGTGAGCCGCCATGCCTGGCCTGCCTTTTCTCTTATTGGTCATATTTTCTTGCCTCTTAGCACTTTTAGTATTTTTTTTTTTTTTTACTAATAGTTTATCCAAGACACTACAAATAACTTTGAAGATAAAGTTTCTATAATAATTTTTCAGGTGGATTTCCTTTCCTCTGTTAGGCAGGCAGATGCAAGAACTGAGTGTGGGCTGGGTTGGAACTTTAGTTATATTTAGCCCACCTTCTATTTTCAATTGTCTACAGGATGAGATCCACGTTGTGGTTATTTCAGGATTTTCCCTCTAGTGGGTCTGTGTCTCCAAAGCACCATAACAGTAAGGGAAGTTTCATTCTGACTTTTCTAACTCATAATCTAATCTCCTTTATGACTCTAGAACCCTTTAGTGGGAGGGCAGCTGTCCATTTGATGCTCATCTAAATTCCAATTTGTCATACCACAGAAGTATCAAAAGCTTTTCTGCTACCTCATTCCTTCACTAGACACCTCTGGATAACCCAAACTCAATTATTACCCTGTGTCCAGACTTGAGAATTCCCCCTTTGTCTAAAGAGAGAGAGAGAAAGAGTGGGGGAGGGCGGAGAAGAAAAGCCAAAGTCAGTGGTCATTATATGTAGGAAAAGCTCTTCCCTATTTGAAACTTTGATTCAGCTAATTCTCTTTGTTTTCACAGCTTTGATGTTTTTCAAAAATAGCTTTTTGTAATTTAACTTTTATTTTTTTCCTACTTCTTTCAGTTGGAGCAATAGCATGCTCCCAAAGCTGACTTCATTCTATTCAATAGTGAAAATTTATCTGAAATTTTATCTCATTTTTTTCAAGATGGGAACACCCTATCAAAGCTTGTATTCAATTTTTGACAGTTATTAAAGTTAGGTCTTACTGACTTCTAAATACTCTAAATTATAATGATATATTCAGTAAAGTGGTTAATTATATTAAAATGTCTATCAAACTGGTAGAATGACTAAATTGCCCTGTCAAGTTATTCAAAACACTAAATATGTCAACACCTTTAGGAAAAAATGGAGATAAATTAGAATACTTACCATTTTCTCAGAAATTTGCAAATACATACTGGATAGTAAGCATTTTTTTAATGTCATTTATGGTTAATCACTATCACTACTAAACAGCAAATTAGCTTTGTGTCACATATATCTTCATGACATCAGACTGTCAAAATTTTTGAAAAAAGAACGCCTTGTATGGCTTAATTGTCTTATGTTTATGGAAACTTTAAAGTTGTTCCTTTTTACATTTTACCACCAAAATTCTCTTTCCTTTGAAACAAGAGCTCTCAATTTATAATCAACATTTTTAAGAATAAAATTTTATATGATTATTTAAACAAAATAACTTTAAATTTTTTGAAGTTTGCTGCTGTTATAGCTTTTGCTCAAAATACAGATGAATAGAGATCTTTGAGCTTGGATAATGATGATAGCCACTGATTCTGAATCTCTCCTATACCCTTCCAAATAAATACTAAAATCAACAATAATGGCAAAAAAATCCAAACGTAACCCAGGACTTCAATATAACGAGAAGATAGAGAAAAGCACAATCTTAAAAAAAAAAGCAAATAAAATTACAGCAGAGTTTCTTCCAGTCATCTAATACTGCAAATCTGTGGGTATGGAAGGTAGGAGAGAGAAGGTATAACAGACTCCATGAACAAAAAGTGAGGCGAGCAGAGTATAAATGAAATACAGACCAAATCCCTTGCTAAAATACTAATCGCAGCATTAAGTGCCAAAATAGTAAATATGGGCCAACATTTATTTGGTCACAACACTGGCTATACAGAAGGAGATTGAAAGTGTGCTGGATCAGAAGTGGCAGCTTTCCAGGAGCATTGCTTTTTCAAGGGAATAAGATATATAGATAAGGGGTTGAAATAAAGCAGTGAAGGAAAATAAGGAAATTTATGTTTCTGGCAGAATAAAAAACCACATCAACTCTTCCCTCTCCCCATCTCCATCAATGACACCATTATAAAAACAAAACACAACTGA
>NW_012135858.1:13860-16088 GCF_000956105.1 Propithecus coquereli
TTATTCTTATTATCTTTTTAAAAAGTTTAGACCTCTTGGACCTTCTGAAAACAGCTCTAGGGGATCCTCAGAGCACCTAGAACCACATTTTAAGAATCACAACCATAGAGCAGGTTCATGTTCTGTGAAAATCTTTGCATACTGTTATCTCCCTGAAGTAGGTAGGAAATTGTTACACTTTGTTTTATTCTTCTAGAGGAAATTTCTCCTGCCTTGATTTAATTCTTTGTGTCCCTAATAACCAGTGAACTATTTTCCACTAAAAAATCTGGTAGTAGATTGCAGTATCATTATTTAGCTTTAGCTAAATGCTGAAGTTGAGGCCCCGCCTCAAGCTGCTATAAAACTTCCTAGCTAGATGGGTAGCTTCAGTACTCTATTATTTATAAACAGGCAACAATGTCCCACAGGTTCTGTAAAACATTTTGTAACCTCTTGGGCGATACATTGTAAACAGGGGAACATCAAACAAGGACATATATAGGTATGGACTCTGGAAAACTAGTAATAGTTATGAGCCCTAGGACTAGATTGATGGTTTGAGCCAAGTCTTAAATATGTAATAATGAAAAAAGAATAAGTTGAAATTAGCTCAGTCTCTTTATCATGAAAAACAAACTGTATGATAAACATAAACGTTTGCCACCATAGAAAGGAATAGCAGCCTCATATAGAATTCTTATGTTCAAACATGATGAATATGCACATATGTAGATGAAGTACAGTTGATTCTTATTATTTGTGGTAGTCATAGTCCATAAAGTTTTGTGAACACTGAATTAATGAATATTGAACAATTGCTCCAAGGAGAAATACAGGGTTAGCTTCCTCCAAGACTCTGGTCACAACACTTTTGTCACCCAAAATGCTATTTAGATTATATAGGTTCGTTTGCCAAATTACCTATAAAAACGTAACGTCAGCATGGAAAACCTGCTCTTCCACGAGACTCTTTTCTCATATAACACTTAGTAAGTATTTTAAAAATTCTTCCACAGTCTCCTGTCTGCAGAATACAAGGGCTGTCTGGAAAGTATCTAGCCATTGTTAATATAACAAGAACATATTACATGGCTGGATACTTTCCGCACAGCCCTCGTATACCTTGCCTGCAAGTTTAGCATTTTCATTCCGTGTCACCCTTTAAATGTGCAGGCTGTGCAACCTTAGCCTGGAAGGATGTAGCATAGCATTTTCCTAACATGAATAACATAATCATACATTTCTTTGGCTGTCAGCCTCACAATAATGTTGACCACTATGCTTTTTACTGGTCATCATCTCATGAATCCACAAATTTAGCCACTTTCTCATCTTTTCCATAGCTTTGTCATGTCCTACAGATGTTAGTTTAGCACTTTATAAAGCAACTTTATGTAAAAATCAGCAAATTTCCTCTTCCTTTTTCTAGACGTACCATATTGTTGATTCATTAACATTGAACTCAAAACCAAAAGCGCTATAACTCATGCTTAACGAAGCTTGTCTAACAGTCATATTTTTGCTTCGTAAGGCACATTATAGCCTTCTTGTGCTTCTTGTCTATCACAGTATAAATAGCACTTCAGCACTGTGATTGAGACCATCTTAAGCAGTGAAATCACAAACGAAAAGCACATAAATGCAAAAAACTTGGCACCAAATATACTGCAGAAAGGACACTTGTTTATAACATGAGAGCTGAAACAAGAAGACAGGGTGTTGCCTTGCCTTGTTCTCCCTTGGCTGGAACATGGGCTTTGGACAACTCAAATCTTTTGCTGCTCTGCCCATGTTTGTGAATCACAGCAAAGGTGACATAAGTATTGATATGGGGGTTACCAGTACATTTTAAAAAATGTGTTCTTTTTAATTATTATGGGTAAATAATAGTTATATATCTTTATAGGATACATGTGACATTTTGATACAGGTATACAATGTGCGCTAATCAAATCAGGGTAACTGGAGTATCCACCACCTCACGTATTTATCATTTCTTTTTGTCAAGTGGGTGAATCACAAATACAAAATCCACAAATAATGAGGAGGGACTGTGCTAACATAGAACTTAAAGTTCAAAGATATTTAGAATTATAAAAACAGTACAATCTAGAACAGAAAGATGAAATCTCAAGTGATTTTTTTTCTGTCTGTAATAAAAGTGTTCATCTATAAATTTCCAATATTTAAGGACATGGGACACTATAATAGGATTTAAGAATATTAAAGTAGTTGTTACACATGGT
>NW_012135858.1:18147-19235 GCF_000956105.1 Propithecus coquereli
TGTTTTTGAAGAATATCTTTGTTAAGTATAGAATTATATGTTGACAACTTTTCTTGTGGTCCTTTTTTTTTTTGCTTTAACAGGAAAATATCTTAGTGTTGCTCTTGTAAAGGTAATCTATCTTTTTTACCCTATTTTTAAGATTTTTCTCTTTATCTTTATTTCAAATAGTTGATTCTGCTATACTTTCTTGATATTCTCTTTATATTTATAACTACATTGCTTATGGATTGATAAAATTCTTAAATGTATTTCATTAGATTCAGAAATGTCTTGGACTTTTTTTTTTTTAATAGAGTTTAAAAGGTGGTGTAACTATACGATGGAATATTATTCAGCCTTTAAAGGGAATGAAGTAGTGATCTGCATTACAGCACCGACACACCTTGAAAACTTTATGCTAAGTGAAGGAAGCTAGTCACAAAAGAAAATAGATTATATGATCCCATTAATATAAAATGCCCAGAATAGGGAAATCCATGGAGACAGACAGTAGGTTTGTGGTTGCCTAGGGCTGGAGTATGTGGGGGACAGGGAATGACAGCTCAAGGAGACAGCGTTTCTTTTTGAGATGAGGGATGCACGTATCTGTGAATATACTAAACGCCATTGAATGATACACTTTAAATGGGTGAATGATATGGTATATTACTTTGACTTGTATAGCAATAAAGTTGTTGAAACCAAAAAAAAATAGAGACAGGTCTTGCTACGTTGCCCAGACTGCAGTGCAGTGGATTTTCACAGATACAATCATAGTGCACTGCAGCCTTCAACTCCTGGGCTCAAACAAGCAATCCTCCTGCCTCAACCTACCCAGTAGCTGGGACTACAGGTGCACACCACCTTGCCCAGCCCATTATTTGTTTTGATATTGTTTCTGTCCCATTCTGTCTCTTTTTGGTTTTTCTGAGACATGAATTATTTGCATTTTTATCTTTTGATGATGTAATACATCTCTCCTACACTTTGTTTTGTTTTTCTTTATTTTTTAATCTTGTGCTTCAGTTTGTACACTTTCTATTGGCCTAACTTGAGTTTTCTAACTGTTGTCTTCTGTTTCTTTTTTCCATTCTGCCTTCTATTCC
>NW_012135858.1:21671-23719 GCF_000956105.1 Propithecus coquereli
TTACTATTTTTAAAGGAGAGGGCAAGAAGGGAAAGGAAAAAGAAAAAAAATGAAAGTGAAGGGAAATAGTAATAGGAGAAGGAAAAAAGGAGACTTTATGGAGGCAAAATTATTGCCATGTACCACAGTAAGTGCTTTGGATATGAAGTTATCTTAAATAGTTGATTCTGATGTTAAACTCACTCAACCAGTTCATAGAAAAGTCAGTCTTGGAACTCAAGATTCTTCCTCCTAGTTCAAAATTCCTTCTTATTATAATATCTCAAATCAAAAGTTATTCCACAGATATCTTTGAGAGCCAAGTTCCACAGAATTTCTAATAAATCACATCTGCTGTGGTAAGTTTTTAATGATATCTAGGGGAAAAAAATGACAACTAAACAAAAATCTATTCTGTAGCTAAGTGTGAACAAAGAAGTGTCTCATTCACTCAACAATCACTTACTGGGCACCAGCACACTAGGGGTCCTATGCTGGCCACTGCTGAAGAAAGAAACAGTTAAGCCACTTTTCTACCTCTTATACTCACTCACCTCTAAGAGGTGAGAAAGGACATATTTAGCAACTGTGTTTCAAAAGAAAACAGAAAAGATTAGTAAAAAATGAAAATAAACTTCAGAGGGAGTTTAAGAAGACCAAAAAAATCTAAATGAGATGACGGTGGATTTGAACTGGTGGTTCCTAGAGTGATAGGCAAAAATGGAGTGTGCAGATGTGAGGGCAAGCCATTTTAAGAAAGAGAAGAAGCACACAAAATGCATGGAGAAAATGGGGTATCTGCAGGGTACAGGAGAAATAATCTCATTGAGTTACATATTGAGTGTGTAGAAATAAGTTATGGGTGATGACCTTGGGAAAGACTGTGGTCAGGTAACAGAGTACCTTGATTATGACATTTTTTCTTTCACAAATATTTCCTGATTACCTACTATAAAACAGACACAAAAGCAAGCACTGACAATATTAGCCGCAAACACAACAATAAGGTTTCTGCCCTCACGGAGTTTAAAGTCTAGAGGCTCAGGAATTTGGACATTATTCAAGAGGCAATGACTATTAATGAAGATTTTTCAAGCAGTGAAGCTGGATTTGGGGGTAGTTACACAAGCAGTGGAGTGCTAGTACAACCATAGGAACAAGTCAAAACAATGCACATTACTTTCTCATGATTCCTCTCTGATTTTGCTAACAAGTGTGCACACTGAGAAATACACAATGTTATTACAAAGGAAAATCATTTCTAAATAGACACTGGGAAATTCAAAGTTAGGATAGGGCAGTACACTAAAATGTTTTGTTAAATAGAAGAATCACATGGTTTACTTATAAACAGCATGCATTTTATATGCTGGAGTGAAATTTATGACATGTTTATCTAGAAAGAAAAGTATTTATACATCATAATAACATTCCTCCATATAATAATAGCTGTACCAATGAGCATGTATACTCAATTTAGAAGGAAAAAAAGAAATGAAGTAGATTATTTAATTTGATTTGAACCATGATTAAAAATTAATTGTTAAAAGTTTAAACATCAAGAAGTGAGATATTTTTTCATCATCTGCTTCTTCCAGTAATTGAGATTTAAATAGGAGTGAAACTTAACAAGTTATACTCTACAGAACAGGACATTCTGCACATTTGATGTCACCTTGGCATTATCTTCTGATTTCCACTAAGACAAACACTGATCCACAAGATGATAGGATGGATATTATTACTGAGAGATAGAACTACTGCCTGCTCTTATCTGAGCACCATCCCTCAGTCTGACACAATGCTCCTAAAGTTTCCGAGAAGACATTGTATTTCAGAGTTTATAATGGCCTCTGTCCTGGGAGAAGGAGGTCAAGTATTGTACCTGTGCTATAAAAGACATAAAAAACTCAACTTTAGTTCCTGAAACAAACTACATGTGATTTATTTTAATCTTCTCAATGATGTATTCTTGTTCTAGTGTAGGACCACATAAGGACACAGCATTCCTGAAATGAAGATTGATTTTGAAGATGATGAAGTGTGTAGAAAATGGTAATAAAATATTA
>NW_012135858.1:23769-28287 GCF_000956105.1 Propithecus coquereli
TATCCCTTAAAAAGGGATTTAAAGCACTATGGGCTCAGAAACCAGAAGTATTCTTACGGAATTGAGTATGTGTGTGTGTGTGTGTGTGTGTGTGTGTGTGTGTGTGTGTGTGTGTATGAGAGAGAGACAGAGAGAGAGAGAGAGAGAGAAAACAAAGAGGTGTGTGCTTGTATATAGAGAGAGGGAAAAAATTAAGTGGGATGTGTGGGTTAAAAGAGAGGTAAACCCTCTTTGAGTATTCCACCATACCTGATACTTGTTAAAATGTGGATGTATAAATCAACATTATTTCTCTCTTAAATTGGCTACTGTTTTTGAGCATCAGATAGAAAGATCTTTAAAGCTCTGTTTAAAAAAAAAAAAAAGGCAGGGAGTGGTGTTAATCATTCTCCAAAATCTCTTGGCTGTCTTTATCAATCTATCAAAGATTCCAAAAGGGAAATTACACATCGTGATAAGGAACCTCAAGTTCATTTTCTCAACAACAAAAGTGAGAAAATTTTAACCCACAAACACTGGAATATAGCCTGAGAGCACAGGGTTTGGAGTCAGAATGAGAACAAAGTATCACCTCTGCCACTTACTGCTACACCTAGCAAGCTCTTGTTCACCCACAGGCTCACTTTTTCCCACCACCAAAATGATCATGTTAGAAATTACATCTGCATCACCCTACAATTATGAAATTTTAAAAAGGCATATATGAGAAAATTATACAAATTTAATTAAATATGCTTTAAAATCTCTTATTTCTTTTTCTTTCTATTCTTGATTTCAATATTGATTATAAAATAATCAGGATACAGGCAAAAGGAAGAGGGATTGACAAAAATACTGAATCGTGAATTGTGCTGCAACAAATATTCCACTGTAAGTATATTTTTGAAAAAATGACTTTTTTTTCCTTTGGATAAATACCCAGTAGTGAGATTGCTGGATCAAATGGTAGGTCTACTTTTAGTTCTCTGAGGAATCATAGAGATTGCAGTAGTTTGCAGTCCCACCAACGGTATATAAGTGTGCCTTTCTCTCTGTATCCATGCCAGCATCTATTGCTTTGGGAATTTTTGATAAAATCCATTGTCACTAGGTTAAGTGATATCTCATTGTGGTTTTGATTTGTATTTCTCTGATGATGAGTGACATTGAGCATTTTTTCATATGATTATTGGCCATTAGTATATATCCTTTTGAAAAACTTCTGTTCATGTCTTTTGCCCACTTTTTAATGGGATTGTTTGTTTTTTTCTTGCTGATTTGCTTGAGTTCTTCACAGATTTTTGTTATTAGCCCTTTATCAGATGTATAGCATGGGAATATTTTCTTCCATTCTGTAGGTCGTCTACTTGCACTGTTCATTGTTTCTTTGGCTGGGCACAAGCTTTTAAATTTAATCAAGTCCTATTTATTTATTTTTGTTGTTGCTGTGATTGCCTTTGGGCCCTTATTCATAAATTCTTTGCCTAAGCTGATATCTAGAAGAGTTTTTCCAACATTTTCTTCCAGAAGTCTTATGGTTTCATGTCTTAGATTTAAGTCTATTATCCATCTTGAATTAGTTTTTGTGAGTGATACAAGATACGGATCCTGTTTCAGTCTTCTACATGTGGCTATCTAATTTTCCCAGAACCATTTATTGAATAGAGATTCTTTCCTCCAGTGTACATTGCTGTTTACTTTGTCAAAGATCAGATGGCAGTATGTGGATGGTTTTATATCTGGGTTTTCTACTCTGTTCCATTGGCTTATGTCTCCATTTTTGTGCCAGTACCATGCTGTTTTGGTTACCGTCACCTTGTAGTATAGCTTAAAGTCTGGTAAAGCGATGCCTCCAGATTTGTTCCTTCTGCTTAAGGTCACTTTGGATATTCAGGCTCTTTTCTGGTTCTTAATGAAGCATAGAATTATTTTTTCTAGATGTGTGAAAAATGACATTGGTATTTTGATGAGGATTGCATTGAATCTGTACATCACTTTGGGCAGTATGGACATTTTAGCAATGTTGCTTCTGCCAATCCATAAACATGACATGTTTTTACATTTATTTACATCATCGGCGGTTTCCTTCCCCAGTAAGTCATAGTTCTCTTTATAGAGATTTTTCATCTCCTGAGTTAAATATATCCCCAAGTATTTTATGTTCTTTGTTGCTATAGTGAAAGTTATTGAGCCTTGGATTTGATTCTCAGCTTGACTATTTTGATGTATAGGAAGGGTACTATTTTTGTGCATTGACTTTGTAGCCTGAGACTTTGAATTTATTTATCAATTCCAGGAGTCTCTTGGCAGAATCATTGGGGTTTTCTAGATATAAGATCATATAATCAGCAAAGACTGATACTTTGACCTCCTCTTTCCCCATTTTGATGCCCTTAATTTCCTTCTCTTGCCTGATTGCTCTGGCTAGGACTTCCAGCACTACGTTGAATAGAAGTGATGGCAGTGGGCATTTTGTCTTGTTCCAGTTCTGAGTGGGAATGCTTTCAACTTTTCCCCATTCAGTATGATGTTGGGTGTGGGTTTGTCATAATGGCTTTTATAATTTTAAGGTATATTCCATGTATGCTTATTTTGTTAAGAGTTTTTATCATAAAAGGGTGCTGAATTTTGTCAAACTCTTTTTCTGCATCTAACGAGATGATCACATGATCTTTGTTTTTGCTTCTGTCTATCTGATGAATTACATGTATGCATTTATGTATGTTGAACCATGCTTGCATCCCTGGGATGAAGCCCACTTGGTCGTGGTGGATTATTTTTTTGATGTGCTGCTGAATTTGGTTTGCTAGAATTTTATCGAAGATTTTTGCATCTATATTCATAATGGATATTGGTCTATAGGTTTTTTTTGTTGTGTCCTTTCCTGGATTTGGTATCAGGGTCATACTGCCCTTTAGAATGAGTTGGGAAGGATTTCTTCCTTCTTGATGTTAATGAAATAATTTCTGCAGTATGGGTACCAATTATTCTTTGTAGGTCTGATAAAATTCATCTGAGAAACCATCTGTCCAGGACTTTTATGTTGAAAGAATTTTTATTGCTGCTTCAATTTTGTTGCTTATAGTTGGTTTGTTCAGGAGCTGCATTTCTTCCTGATTGAGCCTTGGGAGGTTGTATGTTTCCTGGAGTTTGTCCATTTCCTCAGTGTTTTCAAGTTTATGTGCATAGAGATTTTTGCAGTATTCACAGATGATATTTTTATTTCTATGGTATCAGTTGTAATATCTCCTTTTTCTATTTCTGATTGAGCTTATTTGGGCCCTTTCTTTTCTATTTCTAGTTAATCTAGTGAGAGGTCTATCAATTTTGTTTATCTTTTTAAAGAAAAAATAATCTTCTGCAGTATTTTTTTCATTAATCTTCTGTATTATTTTGTTTCATTAATCTTCTGTATTTTTTTTTATTTTTGATTTCATTTTGTTCTGCTCTGACCTTAGTTATTTCTTTTCTTCTACTGGGTTTGGGATTGGTTTGCTCTTCCTTTTCTAGTTCCTTGAATTGATTCGTTAGATTGCAAAGATGTTGGAATCAACCCAAGTGCGCATCAATTCATGAGTGGATTAATAAAATGTAGTATATGCTCGGCATGGCGTACTACTCAGCCATAAAATAAAATGAATTAAAACCTTTTGCAACAATCTGGATGAAACTGGAGACCATCCCCCTAAGTGAAGTAGTGCAAGAACGGAAAAACAAACACTACATGTACTCACTGTTAAACTGGAATGAACCGATCAACACTCATGTTCACAAATGGAAGTAAAACTCAAAAGAAATCATGCAGCTAGGAGGGGTTAGAAGGGGATGGGTAAAATCATATTTAATGGGTACAGTGTGCAATATCTGGGTCGTACACACATTTATAACTTTGACTAAAGCAGTACAAAAGCAATCCATGTAACCCAAATATTTGTACCCCCATGATATTCTGAAATTTAAAAAAATGAAAAAGAAATATTGAAGGTGATGCTTTCTAATTTCATCCATATGACTAATTCATGGCAACATCATGTACTCTTATCTTAATATTTATCTTTGAATTAGAATATTCATGATTTATCAAAATCATACTGGGAAATATAACCCTTTACAATGTGTATAAAAAAGCCAAAAATACTGAATCTAATTTTAAATGGTATATTCAAACTAACATATTAACACAAACATTAACTCAGTCAATAATATAACAATCATTTAATATAATCAAGGAAGGAAAATATGTTTAGCTAGAGCTATATTCTCATCTTGGAAAGACTTTTTGGTATTGCTCAAAGAGAAAAGGCACCCAACCGAATAAAAACAAAAGAAGTAGTAAAAAAAATTCTCACACTGACAAAACCTGTGGGACATAGCATTCAAAGTGGTAACAAAAGAAAACTTTTCCTTACAGACTGAATAATCAATAAAAGGCAACCCATTCTTTTCCAGCTTCTCACTTTGCCAGTAAAGGATTGTGTAAAACTTAGTCTTAGCATGAAAACACAATGTGGTAACTATTAAATTTGTGGAAAATCCCTT
>NW_012135858.1:28337-28788 GCF_000956105.1 Propithecus coquereli
TCTTTGCTCTACCACAGTACTTAACATATTCAACTGGGGTTATCTGTTAATGTGTCTCTATTCCACAATCGATTATGAAATTTTCCAAGGCAATGACTATTCTGTTCATCTTAGTTTCCCCAGCAGTTAGAGTCAGTACTACATAAATACTTAATGAATAAGAAGAAGAAAAAAGGGAATAAGAAAGTTCATGGGCACTCCTGTACATTTTTTTGCAGCCTCTCAATCTACAATTGTTTCAAAATAAAAAGTTAAAAAAAATTAGGTTTCCTTCCTGCCTTTTTCTTAATATTTTCTTCAATTATAGGTAGTCAGATAAAAGAAAGTCATTAATAGAAATTCTTGAGTCTTGGAAAGTTAGCCTAAAACTAAAAGGAATTCATTTTATTCTTCAATTTTTCTAATATAAATGTTTTACTACAAGTAGATAGTTGACTATTTTCAAAATGTC
>NW_012135858.1:44416-69259 GCF_000956105.1 Propithecus coquereli
TAATTATACATATTCACAATATATGTGTGTGTGTATGTATATATATCCCTTAAATTAACTATTAAGACAAATCCCACAGATCCAAAGGATGTACTTTTCAGCCTACTCCACATGGACCAGTATATCAGTGGTGAAGCACCACAACCTCTAAGCAACCAAAGAGCAGTGAATGGTAATTGACAGGTGCTAATCATTTTGATTGACAACAGAGATGACAGAGACAAAATATGATGTATCATTATATCTTGTAATTTATGCAAACATACTAAACTTCTATTGAATTATTGAATTATAATAAATACCATATAATACCCTAGTTTAGAAGGATGGTATACATTCACACATACTTGACTGTCATGTATTTTATTTCTCTAGAAAAATAATACCTCTATGGTACTTTTAAAATTTTCCACATACTTCATCTTTCTATACTATTAAACATGAAATATGGCAGCATACTTTGATGATTGTTTAAATTTCTCTCTCTTATCCCCAATTCTACCTTAGACAAAGCTCTATAGCAACAAGAGAAATGTCAGAAAGTAATTAATTTCATTTCTAATGACACCTGAATTATCTCTTATCAGCTTTAATTATAACTTCTTTCATCTATTAGATGTTTTCATAAAAACATATGTGATCAATTTTTAAGTCAATTATTATTTCCATTATTATGCATTACCATTTTAGAGCATTAGATATATCTTGGCCTCATATCACAATAAAAGAAACTATGAGTTACAGTTCAGCTGACTTCTTTTAATGATATTTTAAAAGGAAAACTATCTTACAAAATTCCAATACTATTACTCAAACACCAGGTACAGCTCATGTAATAAGAAGAAATTAGATATATTTCCCAAGAAATTTTTATTTCTCAATCAAATATTTTCCAGGAATTCTCAACTGAGGTCAATTTTGTCCCCTAGAGTACATTTGGCACTGTCTGGAGACACTTTTAGTTGTCACAACTTGGGGTGGGGAGAGTGTTTGCTACTGGCATCTGGTTCCCAGACTCCATACATGCTGTTAAACTCCATGGATGCTGGTAAACATCATATATGCAAAGTTTAGCACTCACAAAAAAGAATTCTCCAACCCAAAATGTTAATGGAGCCTAGGGTGAGAAACCCTGCCTTAAATTAATATCACAATAAAGTTCCAGTAGTAACAATATTAACCAAAGATGATTTTTCCAACCAGCAAGCAATAAAATTCAGAAAAATAATAGCAATATCCCAGATGTAGGGAGTATTTACTATGAACCAGGTTCTTTTTTATCAATTAGTTTTCTCAGTCTTTATCACAGTTCTATGAGTTGAACACAATTATTATTACTTTTGTTCTATAGATGAGGAAAATGAGGCTTTACTTTAATTAATTATGTTAGGCATTGTCACTTAGCTTTCAAGAGTCTGAGCCAGGATTTATACCACAGCCTGCGAACTCCAGAGCATATTCTCTTGGCTATATCACTATATTGTCTTCCTATTGATCAGAGAAGCTGCTTTTTGAAAGAAGATTTAAAAAACAAATCATATTTAATAAAATATATAGCAACTCCTAATGATGAGTCTCTATTGGAAAATTTCATTCTAGGAGATCAATAAAAGTTCAAGCACACAGCAGATGTCACTAAATCGTTATTTATTCATTTATTGAGATTCTCATTCAGCTTTAGCAAATGTACTCAAAATATTTAGTAAAATGAAAAATGCAACTAAGTGAAACACATCACAGTAACAAGAAAATGAGAATAGTAAGCACTTAGTTTGGGCATAATATTACAAGCATAAAAGCAAGTCAGGATAAGAGAAAGACTCATCAAATCATTAGAGGTTTCATATTTTCAAAACAGCAAAAATAAGTTACATGCTACTAAAAATTCACTCAGGGAAAAACAAACTGGAAAGTATTGTATATTATGTTTGCTATGATTGATATAACAAAATAGCACAGACTAAGTAGCTTAAACAACAGAAATTTATTTTCTCACAGTTTAGGAGACTTGAAGTCCAAGATCAAGGTGTCAGCAACTTTGGTTTCTTTTCAGGCCTCTCTCCTTTGCTTGCAGAAGGCAGCCTTCTTCTTCCTGTGTCCTCACATGACTTTCAGTCTTCCTTTTTTTCCTTTCTTCAATGATATCTCTTTCTCTTCTTATAAGAGCACCAGTCACATTGGATTAGAGCCCTACCCTCACAGCCTCATTTTAACCTAGTCATGTCTTTACATTCTAAGGTATTAGGCTTTGGAACTTCAACATATAAATTTTGGAGAAACACAATTCAGACCATGACACATAGCAAGGAGAATTCCTCAGAAGACCTTGGACTTAATCTGCCCAGACCTTTTTCCTGAAAGATTAAAAGAGTAGTTTGTCAGGTATTAGGAAAGAAAAACTATAAGATAGTTATAGAATAAACGGCACTGTGACATCACAAGGTGTCACCACAAGTGGTAAACCTCAAGGGAGATGGCCCACCACCTTGAAACCAACTTGTGTCTACCAATGATAATCAAGGTCTCATTGATAGTCCTGTAATGTTTTCTCCACTAGAAAGGGAAAAAAAAACCTTCCTAGACAGGAAAAATAAAAGAGTTTAATGGCAATAATGCAATAATAGTAAAAATGTATTGAATCTTTGTCTTTATCAGTGAGAGGAAGAGGTAACTACAATATGGAATTCCTCTGCTTTGAGTTAGGTTTCTTTTTTGTTTGTTTGTTATTACTTGGTTTTTGGGGGGAAAAGATTTGTTTGTTTTCCTTAAACTTCCCAGGAACATCAGAGCTGCTACTGAAGTTAAGGCACTTGCTTCCTAGAATGTAAAGGCTGCTTCTCTGCACCTGCCAAAAAAGCGGATCATAACTGCAGGACATGTTTTTCTCTCCTCTACTCCTGAAGCAAAAGCACTTGCCTCCAGAGCTGTCAGCCTCCTCAGCGGGTCAGCAGAATCAGAGACAAAGATGAGAGTCAGGCAGCACAGACGGAAAAAAAAAAAAAAAAATGGAAAGATGAGTAAAGCAAAGGTCACAAAGGAGTTTTTTTCTTAGAAAACACAGCTAACTGGAAACAAGGTAAGACACAGCATGGAAGCGATAAAGAACATTCCATAAGTGTAAATAAATTATTAATACAATTGTCAGTCTGTGCCACCTGAATGTAAATTTCCATTTTGTTCTTATTTGTTATTTCTTATATCACAGCTATGTACTTCTATGTCTTCCAAATATAATAACCAAAACTCACATGGTTTGACTGTAATAAAGTCCTCCCCTTCAATCTCTACCTGATCATTCGTCCATAAACAGCTCTTTCATCTCTTTCGTTGTGTAGTTTCATTCTCTTTTTCTAAAAGTTGCTTCAATTAAAAATCACATCATCTCTGAATTATTCTATTGCTTCCAGCCATAATTTGGCCTCATCCTACTGATCCATGTTTCATCCTTACCACATACACTCCAGCACATGTTAGATTTAGTAATACCTTTCTCCTCATTAATCAATGGACATGTCACCACACAGCCCAGAAGCCCTCTCTTTTCTCTTGTGCTGACTGACCATAACACACCTCATTTTCCAAGGCCCAGATAAAATGCAATCCATTCCCAAGTTATGGGTTCCAAATGGACAATATCAGGGCTGGGCCTGACTATTCACTGCCCAGATATCTCAGCCTGTATCTCCTAGTTACAAAAGATTAAATATAACTAAATCTGAATTTGTTTTCTCCTCCAAAAGAGCTGCCCCTGGCCCAGGGTTCCCCTTAAGTGTTCAGTTAGCCAAAACAGAGGTAAGAATCATCCTTCACTCTCCTTCCTCTTCACTCTGCGTCCAATCTTTCACTAAGTCCTACTGGATTGATTTCTTAAACACCTCTAACATCTAGTTCCTCTCCTCCCTTCCCCTCACCTCGTTATTTGTCATCTCCCACCCAGACCACTACATTCCTGTTCTATCTCCCTTATGGTGTCACTCTGCCCTCTTGCAATGCATCAGACTATAGCTCTGTATGTAGCATGATGGAGCCCATCCTGATCTAGCACCTGCAATAGCATTCAGGCTCTACCACCGTCACATCCCCAAGTCAGCAACATCATCCTGCCCCATAAGTGCTACTGGATGCTACAAGCTTTTGCACAGGGAAGGGCTCCATTCAAAATGAAATGCCCTTTCTTCCCTTATCCTTCAGATAATTGTCAAAGTAGCTTTCAGTCAGTCTCAAGTTTCATACACTCAAACTTGGTCTTTCTGTAATATTAATCTTAATTAATCTTAATCCTTATATTAATATTAATGTGGAATTTGTTAATTTCACATAGTTTAGTAATTCTTACTTCTACAACTTGGATCTCGTGCCTTTGTTTTCAGCATCTCTCCCATTATCCCCACCTGTTTATACTTCCCCTTCTTTTCTCAAAATCCAATTCAAATGGGGTCACCGACACAGCATCTATTAATATATTTAACCAAGCCCAGATCTTACTCATTTATTCCCTTTTATACATGTATAGGTTATGTGTTTGCTATGATGCTTTTCACATGTATAAGGTTTAATTCTTGGTTGATTTTTTTGAAAGTAGAACTCGACTTTTTATCTCTTTCTATGAAAGATAAACATATATGTGTATTCAATAAATATTTTGACAATTATACATTTATTATTTAACTTGACACATTCTCTATTGTTTATACTCTAGACTTTTTTTTGATCAGCTTGACAGATTTTTTTTTACTTTCCTATGTCCTATATGTAAAACAAGTGATTAGCAAATAATCATTGATTTAACTGTTTCAAGAGACCTTATTTTTATGTGCAATAGGTATATGTATGTGTGTATTATGTATGTATAATATTCTTACAGTAAAGGTAAAGGAAGAGATTTTAGGAATGTTGATCTTTCAAAGTAACCCAGTTATATCACAAAGACTGTATGCATCACTGATTCTTTTTTCTGACTCTTTTCCTTTATTTATACTGTGTCCTCTATATACATTTTGCTTTCTGATATCAACTATTAACATAAAGCACAGTGCTTTACAAGATCTTAGTCACATCTCTTCTACTCTACCAAGTGCCCACTAGAGTTCACCCATACTGGTCTTTTACTTTTTTTTTTTTTTTTTGAGACAGAGTCTCACTCTTTACCCTGCCTAGAGTGCCACGGTGTCAGCCTAGCTCACAGCAACCTCAAACTCCTGGGCTCAAGCAATCCTACTGCCTCAGCCTCCTGAGTAGCTGGGACTACAAGCATGTACCAGCATGCCCAGCTAATTTTACATATGTATATATATTTAGTTGTCCAGCTAATTTCTGATTATTTTTTTTTTAGTAGAGATGGGGTCTCGCTCTTGCTCAGGCTGGTCTCGAACTCCTGAGATCAAACGATCCGCCCGCCTCAGCCTCCCAGAGTTCTAGGATGACAGGTGTGAGCCACCATGCCCGGCCTTCTTTTACTTTCTTAAAGACCTCTGCAGCCACCACGAAGGGGCCTTTGCACATAATATTCTCACTGCTTTTGCACAGTTAATTCAAACCATTCAGATTTTAGCTCAAATGAAACCTCCTGAAACGGCTTCTGATCTCCCACATTAGGGAGATACCTTATTCTGTTACATGGTCATATGCCACCCTGAAATATTTCTTCATAGCACTTACAATTGTTTGTAATTATATAGTTGTTTAAAATCTTCCCACCAGACTAAGACTAACAAACTATTCCCATGAGCAAGTACTATATCTCTGGAACAAAGCAGACACAAATAATTTTCAGTTAAACGAGCAAAGTCTCCTTATCTGTCCTGGCATGGCACAAGTATTTTTAAATATCCTTTCATTCATTTATTCAAGAAATATCAGCCATCATTATAAGGGCTAGGGTAAAGAAATGAACAGAATAAAATGGTATCTGCGAGAGAGGACTGGAGGAAACAGAAAAATAATTAATAAAACAATAAATAGAAAGAAAATTTAGATAGTGTTGTACACTTTAAAAATAATTATAATAGTGTCTGAGAGACTGCTTTAGATTGAGTGGTCAGGGAACTCCTCTCTGAGGAGGTGACATTTAAGCTGCTACCAAAAAATAAGACTAAATAATAATGTTATAATATATTACCTTGTAGTAAAAGAGTCTGCTAGTCTGTCTTCCCCATTGACTGAAAGATATTTCTTTGAAAGTATGGATTAAATCCTCAATATAGTACTTAAAATTATGAGCAGCATATAATAGGTACTCAATACATATTTCTGAGGTGACTGGAAAGAAACACAAAGCTGTGTAATTATTGGGGTAATGTCATCATTTTCATTTTATGTGCAAGGTAACAGACCCAGAGAAGTTAAATGACAATGGACATTCAGAGTTCCTCCTCCAGGGCTCTTTCCAGCCATCAAAATATGAAGAGCTATATGATTATCAAGTCATAGAGTTGATATATTTAGTGTAATATGGTTATTGTATAAAAAGAGCATCACTTGTGATTTTTATAAGTCAACTATAAAACATTCCAGTTTTAAATGTTAGGTTTGATTCCATTCGGTAAATTTACCAAATGCCTAGTTTATATGAGGTAGAAAGAAACTATGGAAAGAAAAAAATATTATTAATCATTGTGCTAATTGTCATGAGGTTTACAAACTAGTCAGGAACATAAACATGAATAAAAACTAACTAAAAATCACACCGTTAGAAGATGAAGTTTGATAAAAACATAGAGGAGACAGTATTAAAATGTTTAAAGGACTGTTCAAGGTACAGAACAAAAGAAAATACATAGACCTGTTCCCTAGAGTCTTATAGAAGCTTATAATCCCAGGGTAAAATATATCAGTATTCTGTTTAGCTGGAAAAATTAGGCATTTCTTGTTAAATTGACAAAGTTGTTCCATCTACTCTGAAGTTTTCTTTATCTATGTTTTTACTTTTTTAGAAATATGAAACAAATAAAATTAGCAATTGATTTGTTGCTGGTGACAAATTATGGCAATAAAATGTCTTAGACACAGCCTTAAAACGGGGAAAAATAAACATACCTAGTTAAATCTTATTTTTGATTGGTATGACAGATTGCACAGAAACAAAGAGGAAAGCAGTAAAATCTATATTGAATTCAGTATTCATTATCAACCTCATCTCCAACATCATGATGATTTTGAAAGATATTTAAAGCACTGCATATTTACATTAGCAGAAAATAAGTACAAATTATACTTTTTATCATAAGAGAAAATTTCTATAGTATCTCTATAAATTCTTGTGTCTGTTTAAAAATTTATACTCTTAAAAGGATAAGCCAAGATGAAGAAATTCTGAACTTCTTATTTGTCGATAGGTTTTATGGCTATCCAGATAATTTATGTAAATTAATTCATGGCACACCTCTTTTCTTGGATGTAAGTTTAGCACTGTGTTTACATAGGTTTTCGACGAGACTGTCCTAATATTTGTCCACAGAAAAACTTTACAGAACATATTCTAAGATAAAAGAGTATAATTAGAAGGCAATGAAAAATTGCATTTCTAAATCTAAAGGAGATTCTCTCTCTTTAAAAGAAAAATTAAAAAGAAAGAAAAAGAAAAGACCAGATTTCTCAGAATCAAGGCCTGAAAGTAATAATGTACTTATTGTGAAAAACAAGTAAAATGACATAGTCTAAAACTGTCAAGAGAGTTCCTCATGTAAGATAGCTTGGATAATTTCTGTAGTAAAGCCCATTCAGCCATAAATGAAGTCACATTTCATATGACCCTTGACAAGGCCCTGAAATCTATAAAATAAAGATTTTTACCAAAGAACAAGATAACCACCAAGATTATAATACCAATCCACCTGCAAGTTATGGTTTAGCTTAGAATTATGACCTAATCTTGGACAGTCAAACCAAACCAATATAATCCTATGCCTTAGCTGCAGCTCTAAACTTTTTACATAAGTTCACTATTTTTTCTACTGATGAAGTTTCATAGCAGCACTTTCTATAAAAACAGATGTTCTCTTTAAAGTTACCAAATGGTGTTATACAAAAGATTCAAGCATCTTGTGAATAATAATGAATAGGTTTGAGCCAGAAAGCAGAAAAAGAAGAAATTGATATGTTGATTTTAAATAAAAGTATTTTACCTTTGGCAACTTTTTCCTATATCTTGCTGATGAAATCATTTTTCTTTCCAGTTCAATAATTACCTTAAGAGTAAAATATTTTCAATTAACCATTTTGATGCATAAAAAGCAGAAAAATACTCTCCCTAAATAAACAACATCATTAAAGTAATTTTAAAATATTGACCAATACCTATATATCAGGCATAATTCAAAGAACTTTAGAGATATTATCTCATTAATTCTCATAAAAACTCCAAGAGGAATTATGATTATTCTCTAACATTACAAATGAGGACAATGAAACATCGAGATTAAAAATCTATCCAAGATCATGCAGCATATTTGTGGTAGAGTAAAAATTTGGACTAACACAATATGTCTTCATTGCCTGAATGTTTATCCATTAATTTATACTGCCTCCCCATAAAAACATTTCTTAATCAAAGTGTATTCTACTCAATGCACCAACATGCCAATGCCTAAAGGCATTAGAAAGATGCCTTAGATTTGAATATATTTAGTTTAAGCTATAGGACTACAAATGACCTTCTTGATTTGGCATTTTCATATTTTACTCATGCATATCTTGGACTTTTAACCTCTTCCGCTCCCCAAAATACATATGTATGCATGTGTGTGCACATGTGAACGTATGTGTGTATTTTCCTCTTCATTAGACAGTAACTCGCTTCAGACAGAAACCATATCTCACTTGGCTCTGTATCTTCACCACATAGCAAGTATCTGACAGACACATAGTAGGCACTGAATGAATGATTATTTAATGAACAAATATACAAGTGAGCTAATAATAAATATGTCATTCAGTAAAAGTATCTCAGAAAACACATTATACACATGAAAGGCCAGAAGCAGCCTACCAATAATAGTAAACACACCTGATTAATTACACACAGCATTTTTCTTTTATTTTTTAGTAGACACATAATAATTGCACATATTTATGGGACATAGAGTGATATTTCTGTACATTATACAATGAGCGATAGTCAAATCATGGTAATTAGCATATTCATCACCTCAAACATTTATCACTTCTTTTTATTGGGAACATTCACAATCCTCTCTGCTAACTTTTCGAACATAGTAATAAATTATTGTTAACTATATTCTCACTACAATGTTACAGAACTTAGCCTGCCTATCTAGGCGTTATCTTATATCCAGTAACTAACATCTCCTACTCTCCCTTTCCTATACCTTTCCCACCGTCTAGTAACCGTAATACTATTCTCTACTTCTGTGAACTCAATATTTTTAGCTCCCACACATAAGTGAGAACATGCAGCATTTATCTTTCTGTGACTGACTTACTTCTCTTAACATAATGTACTCCAGGTTCATCTATGTAGCCTCAAATGACAGGACTTCATTCTTTTTTATGGCTAAATGGTATTCCACTGTGCATATATATCACTGTTTTATGCAATCATCTGTTGATGTGCATTTAGATTGATTTCATATCTTAGCTATTGTAAATAGTGCTAAAATAAACATGAAAGTGCAGATATCTCTTCAACATATTAATTTCAATTCCTTTAGACAAATGCTCAGTAGTGGAATTGCTACATCATATGGCAGTTCCATTTTAGTTTTTTAAGAAATCTCCACACTGTTTTCCATAATGGATGTAATAATTTACATTTTCACCAGTAATGTATAAGAGTTCCCTTTTTTCCATATCCTGACAGCTTTTGTTATTTTTTTTTGTATTTTTGATAACAGCCATTTTAACTGGTGTGAGATGATATCTTATTGTGGTTTTGATTTGCATTTCCCTGATTATTAGTGACATTGAGCATTTTTTCATATACCTGTTTGCCATGTATGTGTCTTTGTTTGAGAAATGTCAATTCAGATATTTTGCACATTGTTTAACTGGATTATTTGGTTTTTTTTCTATTGAGTTATTTGAGTTCCTTTTATATTCTGGTTATTAATTCCTTCTCAGTCCTAAACTCAAGAAATAGAAAAAGAACAACACAATTAAAAAGTGGACAAAAGACCTGAACAGAGACGTCACCAAAGAAGATATACAGATGACACATAAGCATATAAAAAGTGTTCCACAGAATATGTCATTAGGGAAATACAAGTTGAACAACAGTGAGGGACCACTACACACGTTAGAATAACCAAAATCTAGAACATGGAAAACACTAAATGCTGGCAAAGGTGTGAAGGAACAGAAACTCCTATTCATTGTTGGTGGGAATGCAAAATGGTATAATCACTTGGAATAAAGTTTGGCAGCATATTACAGAACTAATCATACTCTTACCATACAATCCAGCAATCACACTCCTTGGTATTTACCCAAATATATTGAAAAGATATTTTCCACAGAAATCTGTATAAAGATGTTTATAGCAGCTTTATTCACAATTCTCAAAAGTTGGAAGCAAGCAAGATGTCCTTGAGTAGGTGAATAGATAAATAAACTGTGATACATCCAGACATTGAAATATCATTCAGCGCTAAGAAGAAATAAGCTATAAAGCCTTAAAAAACCATGGCAGTACCCTAAATGCATATTGCTAAGTGAAAGAAACCTATCTGAAAAGGCTACATGATGAATGATTTCAACTATATGACATTCAGATAAAGGCCAATCTGTGGAGACAGTAAAAAGATCAGTGGTTGCCAGGGATTAAGGGAAAGGATGGGAGGGATGAATAGGCAAAAATCACAGAGGATTTTTAGGGCAGTGAAACTATTCAGTATGATGCTGTAATGGTGGATATATGTCATTGTACTTTGTCAAAACCATAGAATGTACAACAAGAGTGAATCCTAATGTTAACTAAGGGCTTCAAGTGACAATGATGATTCAACATAGGTTCATCAATTTTGAAATATGTACCACTCTGGTTGGAGATGTTAATAATGGGGGAGGCTATGCATGTGTGTGCACAGGGACATATGGGAAATCTCTGTATTATCCATTCAATCTTGCTGTAAACCTAAAACTGCTCTAAAAAAATAGAGTCTATTTTAAAGGGGGAAATACAACAACTTATCAAGAGTAGTTTCCAGTGTCTTCACTACTGTTAACAATATACCTTACGAGAAGCAAGAACTTTTCTATGCCTAGACAAATTGTTTTAGTTCATTCTAACATTTTATCCTTCACCTTCCAACATTTTATCTTATGTGTTTTCATTTTCATGAAATACATCTGAGAGTCATGTGAGGTTTTGTGTTATGTTACTTACTGTGGAACATCCTCATCCTTCTCTCAAAACCACTTTCTTCATTTTTGTTGATTCTGCCTTTACTAAGGCCTTTGGGTTGCATATTTAATCTCTATAATGTCTACAGAGTCAAAATTCTCAGATCTTTCTCCTACAACTCACTTACATTCTATTATTAGAATTTCACTTCCAGTGTAATCACTATTTGTTCCTTTGCCACATTTTTGCTTTGTTGCTTCTCTATCAATTATCCAGCTTTGTGAAATGTCATGTAGATTTATCACTGGGAAATAAGAAGGCAGCAAAATGATACATTTTGCTGTGTGTGTGAATTGTGTGACCAATCACCAACAGACTTATGAAAGAAGTGACTTGATTGGTCACTGATCATGATGCACATCTGGTATTTACATAGTGATTTGAGGACTGTTACAGCAAGCTGTGAAATTACTACTGTGTGCAATTTCTCACAGTTAATATATCATGGTAATTAAAATTCGAATTATGTTCTTGGGGTACTAGATTTTTTAACCAATGATAGCTAAAATTCATGCACATGTGAACTTTATATAGCAAGGACTGCTTATATGGCATAAATTTAGTAATATTCCAATGTAAGAAAAAAGACTTAGAATAATGCAGACTAGCACAAGAAATCATGTCCTTGGTATGAGGAAGTCTTTGCCTAAAAAGACTATGAAACCGAGATAGCATAAAGGAAACATAGTGGATTTGATGTCACACAAATTAAAGAATTCTACATGACTAAAAGCAATCTAAGCAGAACTAAAAGACAAATGAGGAACTAGGAAATGTGTAAACATATGATCCAAGGTTTGGCCACAAATTCCTTTTGTCCAAAATAGTATCAGAAGGGGAAAATACCAGAGAGTCAAACTTTATTAATCAATAGATGAGAGAGTAAACCAAATTTCTCATATACTGTGGACTTCATTTTATGGAATACAAACTACCCTCCAACGGGGAAGGTGGGGAATTGCCAGTTTAACCCAGATTCTTGGCAATGCACTTAGACAAACCTCAAGTGTGTGATAGATGAACCTCTTGTCAGTTACATAAGAAAAAGAGATCAATTAACAGAATGTCAGTTTCTACAGGGTAGAATTCCAATATTGTCTCTGAACCACTGAGTTTTGAAAAACATCAAAACACACAGTCTCTAGCAAGCCACTCTATAACAATCAAGTGGGAAAGAAATGAAAAAGCTGATGAACTTGCCAGTTATATTTGTAGCCCTGATTCCTGTATATAGCGATAATGGGAAACCTCTGATGCCATGGATGTGAACCCTAAGGGGCATAGAGATTCAAATGAAGCACAGAGGTAAAGCATGCGTCTGATAAACAACCTAGGTTGAATTATTTTTAGTTTCAACTGGAAAAATGTTGACAAAGAAATGAGAGGACCCAGGCAGCAGCAGTTCCTCAAAAACTGTGCCTAAATACCGCAAATATACCAAAGGAATCCCGTGGACAATTGTGTCATAGAGGAGCTGACAAATGGAGTCTAGTAAGTGCAGAGATCAAGTCCATGTCAGCCAGCATACAGAGAGCATTATGGATCCTCAGAAATATGTACTGTAACTGGGTCTAAAACCTAACTGGAAGTTTCCATAGGTGTGCGATATTGGAGATATCACCTTCACTTGCTAAATCACCTTTGTTTCTTTTCTCCTCTTCAACTAGAATATAGGGTCTACAAAGGCAGGATTTTTTTCTTTCTTCTAATTGATGCTACTACCTACAACAGTGCGTAGCACATCCCGGATGCTCAAGAGGTATGTTAAATTGATAAGTGAATGAACTTCCTTCCAAGTAGTAACTGCATCTTCCATAGACATCTCAGTCTATTAAAAGTAGAAACTATATTTTTGCTCAAATCACTCATGTTCATCTATCCATAATAGCCTTCAAAGCCAGAAGGCTAGAATAGGCCTGGGTTCCTAGCAGTCGCCCATTTCACTTCCCTGTTGGATCCCTTAGACCAGGGGCTCATTGTTTCACCTTTGCTTGAGTCACTGCAGTGTCACTAAACCTCCTTGATTCTGCTCTGTCACAATTTAATTCTTCCTTTTCACACAGTCACAGGAATGTTTCTAAGATTTACATAAAATCTTGTCATCTTTTTGCTTACGAATACTTTAATGACTTCCCATACTTTCAGAAAAATGGACAAATGCCTTATCGTGGTATTTAAGTTTGTCCATGTTCTATCTCTCTTGTTGAACACTTCAGGTACATCTCCCAGTTTTGGTTCCACTCTTCAGCCACACCAGAACACTTGTCTGCTATCCCACTGGCTGGTCATCTCCCTTCGCTCACTTTTAGAATGCTATTGCTTCGATCTGCAAACAGGCCTTCTGCACTTGACTGTTCCCTTCTTCTCCTTAAAGGTGTAGTTCATGTTTCTTTTCCCCCAGAAGTAGTTTATGTTCTTCTTACCTCTCCCTATATCTCAGTGCTTACCCATTCAGTTGAATTTTGGGTCAAGTCATATGTCTTTCCCACTACATTGTAAATTTTTCTGGGGCAAGAGACTTCTTTCAACTCTATATCTCTAGGGCCTATCACAGAGTTTAGGGTGGAGTCATTACTGAATGTTTAAAGAAAAGAGTTAGAAACTGAGGGAAATGCTGTACTTTTCTCTTTTCTCTATCTTCAGATGGTTTTCCTGGGTTGTGAAATGCCTTAGGGAAGATAGTATTTTCACCAATGAAGTCTAGTGGAGACCCAGTAGAAGCTGAGGGTCAGCTAGAACTGGTTATAATTGTAATTGTTGTGATTTGATATTCTAGTGGTTTACACTAGAGCCAGACCAGTTATCAAAGAGAATATTTTTAATCATCATGATCAATTCTAAGTAAACTTAAATTTTCAATAACTATAGAGCAGACATGAGCTCTTCCTTGCTTTGTTCCTCTAAATGCAAGAAGCTGGATGCCAAGTCCAGTCCCTCTGAATGAAGTGGGAAAGTGTAAGTATTACTAACCCTAAGTCTCAACCAAAGACAAAGACACACAACAAAAAGACATACATTTTTAAAATCTAAAATGAGAAAGTGTGTTTTCTAACACACATCGGGGAGCATTTAGCCTCCAAAGAGGTCAGGGTGGTTGGAGAGAGGCATAGAGAGAAGAAGAGAGGGTGGGTCGCCCAGCCTCTCCCTCGTCTGAGCCTCACTTCCTCCTGAGTTGTCTGACACTTGAACTTCACACAGAGACATCAGGAGTCAGCCTGTGAGGTCATGAAGGGTAGCTACTTCCACATCCTATTCCCTGGGAATCCAAAAAGTTTGTGTAAAGTCTAGCTCAACATGTAACCCCTCATAAATGTCAATTCTTTCTCCACAGTTGACTCAAAGAGCAAAGAAACATGAGCAGAGGTGGATTAATGGAAGAAGGGTTTTATAGACATAGTGTAGGAAAGATAAGGGTCCACTGAGGAAAGTGAGTCGGGAAAGGGAGAACTTGTATATAGCAGGTAGCCTAGGACAGACATATGTAGCCCAAAGTTCCCACCACTCACAGGGGTTGCAGGTCTCATCAACACCAGTTGGCCTGGAGTGGTACTGGCCAACAGTAAAGTACCGCCCCCATTGCCAGACATCCTGGTGGCAACTCCAAGCCAGATGTCTTGGCTGTGTGAAGGGGGAAAGAACCTGGGTTTTTGGCTGGGTGTTGATAGGGCAATCAGCAAAACTGATGGTATTAGGTTGCCACGGGGTGGCTGGGTTGTAGGAGAGGCCAGGCCTGCTCTTGTGTTGTTTCCTTCCCCACATGGAAGATTTGTGAGACTATTGCTGTCTGTCAGGGAGCTGAGGATTAAGACAATGCTTCAAAGCTGCAGTTGGTCCCCTGACTAACTGTCCAGGCATGCCCATGCCGTTGGAGCCTTGTGCTGAGATAATGCTGCCAATGGGTGGTGTGTTTCCAGGAAGCCCCCTGTAAAAAGGGACATTGTTCTTCCTGAAGACAGGAGACAGGAAGATAATAGCCTTGGAAGGAGGGGTGGTATCCATAGCATTGTTGTCAAAGGCAGGCATAGATGATGATACTGCAGAGGCCCTGCCCACCAGAGTGGAGGTGACTGGAGGAGCCGTGATGGGAAGGGTCATAAATCAAGGAAAAGAGGCTCTCTGCTGCTGCCCATCAGGGGTCCCAATTGAGGGCCAACAGGTGGTTTCTAGGCCAAAGTGATAGCTAAAATTCGAGGTGGGGCAGCAGACCGTAAGTGTAGATGGGCTGATAACCTTTGCAGGGCACTTCCGTTCCACAATACAGGGGATTTGGGAGCATGGAGGACAGCTCACCCTAGAGGTCAGGGGAAAGCTGAAAACAGCAGCCATAGAAGGGGGAGTAGGGTCCATTCCAATGACATCAGGGTCTAAGTAAGCTGCCAGGTCAAGTGGGCTGATGTGTTAGTTATGATGGTAGACATGGCTGCAGTGGGTAAACGTGTCCATGATAAAAGCCGGGTTCCTGATAGAAGGGACTGGAGGATGGGTGGGGAAGGAAACAGTAGTCGGGGTAGGGAATGAAGGAGCAGGGATGAAGAAGGAAGGAGGATGGGAGGAGAGAGGAAGGAAGGAGGAGCAATGGGGAAAGAAGGGGGAGAGGGATGGGGAAAGAAGGGGGAAGAGGGATGTGGAAGGAAGGAGAAGGAGAGCCAGGTAAGGAAGGAGGAGGAGGGTTCTAGGAGGAAAGGGGAGGAGAGATAGGGAAGGAAGGAGGAGCCATGGGGAGAGATGGAGGAGGAAGGTTCTGGAAGGGAAGGAGAGGAGCGGAATCTACACACATGGTATTGGGGACTCAGTTCTACACAAGGGTGGTATCAGTGAGAAGATAAGGGGCCGGATTCAGGCAGGTCAGAAACGGGAGGCACCGCAGCTGAGACTGAGTGAGCAGGGGCTCCGTTCTCCTCAGGTGGAACCCCCGCAGTGGAACTGGCCCTAAAGGGAGGGAGAAAGTCAACACCAACAGCCAGAGGAGAAGCTAGGGTTTGTGAAAGTTGTTTTATCAATATTTGGTGTGGAGCAAGGTGGAGGAATAGGCAGGATCAGAGGTCCAGCAGCCAAGTCAACCAAGTTAGGGGTAGTAAGACAAACTGGGACCTGGAAAGTGTAAAGTGGCCAGGCACTGCCAGTCTGTTGTCTCAGCAGCAGGTGTGGAGAAAGGCGGCAGGCTGAGTGGCCCTACAGTTTCCCAGGGCCACTGTCTGATCCCCCAGAGCCACTGTTTTATCCTGCAAGATCTTGATCTTTCTTTGGCACTCAGTACCATCCTCCAAGGTACCTTGATCTTCCTCAGCAGCTACACAGGGAAGCTTCAGAGGTGGGGACAGATCATCTCTGTCCCACAACAGTGGCAGCCGCAGCAGCAGCGGCAGTGGCAGGGACATTTTTCTTTTGCAGAGCCCATTCCTGACAGCTGTGGGTATAAAAGACCCCCTCAATGTAATATATGTGCAGGCTCTTTGCCCTGCATTTCCTTCTCTGACATCGGCGGGGCCTGGGGCAGGTCTGGAGAGCTGGGCCCATGGTCTCTATGCAGCAGTTCCGTGGCCAGCTTCTCCAGTAGCCGGGAGCACCCTAGGGCTGGGTGGGGGGAGCACTGCTGCCTCTGGGTCAGGCAGCCCAGGAGGGAGGGCACTTCCAGCAGGGCTGTGTGAGCCGGTGACTCTATGGCCTTCAGAGAAGTAGGTCATCAGAGACACCTGAACCGCCTTGCTCCAGTTGTTCTCGAAGTGGTTGGAGTGGAGATGGCCCTTCAGGGAAGGCCCAGGACTACACTCCCAGGAGGTGAGGTCTTCCTGGGTCTCCGGGGGCCTGGATATTGATGGCGTCTCCCCGTTGGAAGGAGGGCCCCTTCTCCTGTACTCCTGTCCTTCTGACTCCGGAAGATCCTCTCCTGCTCAGCTTCCTCCTCCGCCACCTCTGCCATCACCTTCCTGGGCCCTCGCCCCATTCTCCTTCTGGCAAAGGAAGGGGCAGATGACTGGATGCTATCAGCTTGGTAGCCTTGACTGCCTGCTCAGGTGGTAAACACAGGACAGTGACTTTGCGTTGGAAAGGAGGGATGTTGTTGGACCTAGACCGTCCAACCATCGTGGAGTCGCCAGCAGACGGCACAGGCTTCTTGTTTGGGGCATCCCCCCAGGATGCGAAGGGAAGGATCTCCAGAGGAGAGCACATCACCTGCCGGGTGGGATCCTACTTATCAGGGCGATGTAAAAGCCACCTCATGAAGACACGCAATCCCGCTGGGCTTGGACGGCCTGGGGACTGGGCGGGAGGCAGGCGTGGCACCGCGGGGTGGCAGCATCGCCGGCGGGAGGGAAGGGACGGTGACCCAGCGAGGGCCGGCTTGCGAAGATTGCTCATTTAGAGCAGGTTGTGCACCCTGTGATACCGAGAAGAGATGAAGAAACGCAAAGATCTCTCCTTAGCGTCCACCTCTTCCGGAGACGGAGCGCACTGGTCATCGGGGCGCTCGCGACTTATCGTTGGAGCTGGTGACAGAGAAAGGGCGCGCCAGGGCAGGCGCGGGGGGTGGGGGGCAGCCGAGGGCGCGGAGAAAATGCGCCAAAGGGCAAAGGTCAGCTTCCTGCAGCTGGTGGCAGGTGTTTGGCAGGAGATCGGCCACCATGTGGGGGACTGCTGGGGACTGCCAGGCTTCTCCGGGGACCTCTATAGGGCCTCTGCGCCGCCATAGCACCTAGGGTCACCAGCCCGGCAGTGAGGGCTGCCAAGGAGGGTACGAGCTGCACTGACCAGACTTGATGCTGCTCCCTACGAATCCCTTCCTGGCAGGCAGGTTCTCTTCACCTCCTTTTACAAATTTGGTAAAACCAGCCTGGGATGGTTCCTCGGGTAACAAAGGTGGGAGTGGCCCAGCCAAGCTTGGAACCCTTTGTGATTCCAGAGCTCCTTCCTCCTTGTCATGTATACGTCGTGTATTATTTTTATTTTTTTTTTCCCTGTAGTTTTTAGGGTACTGAGCACCATGACATATCTGTACTAAGCACAGGCACACCTAGGAGGAGGTCTTTACTTCAAGTAAACATAAATTGTCAGTGGCCCACTCTAGGCTCCAGTCTCTTCAGAAGATGTAGAGCGGGTCCACCAACTGTCAATATAGCATTATCCCACATTTCTCTTCTAATGGAGATTTGCAACCCAGATTTTCTTTTTGGACTAGTTTTAAGGATCCATATATCTAAAGATTATATTATAGATCAATGTGGATCTATCCTGAAAGAAATTCACCCATGGATTATTCCATATGGCTAGGAAGCCAGTTTCTCTGGCCTTCCTGGAATTTGTCTAGAAAGCAAATATATTTATTCGCAAATTAATAGTGGAGCAATGTTTAAAATAACATTGAGCATAATTAATATGTTACAAAATTGGTTTTAGCCCTCTGTTCATAAGATTCCTTTTATAGTGTGTCAGAACAAACTTGGACTTCCATCACCAACAAAGTTGGGGTTATTAGGACACAAAAAGTTTTTCTCATACTCTAATTCTGTTTGAAAAGAAGAGAAATAGCATAAGCTCATTCTAACCTCTTCAGGAGCAGAAATGATTTACAGTTAAACAGTGTGAATTAATCAAATCATGGAAATTAGGGTATCCATCTCCTTGGGTTTTTATAATTTTTTTTGTGTTAGGGACTTTCCAGTTCTACTCTTTTAGTTATTTTTAAAGTATATTCTAACATTGTTGATTATAGTCACTTCTTTGTGCTATCAAATATTGTTAATTCTATCTAACTACATTTTTGTACCCATCAATCATCCCCACCTTATCCCCCTTTCCCTGCTACCAGTCCTAGCCTCTAGTAAACCATCATTCTCTTCTGTCTCCATGAGATCATTTGTTTTAAATATTTAGCCCCCACATATGACTGAGAACACGTGAGATTTGTCTTTCTGTGCTTGGCTTATTCTACTTAACATAATGTTCTCCAGTTCTATCCATATCATTGCAAATGGCAGGATTTCATTCTTTATTATGGCTATATGATATTCCATTGTGTATACGTACCAAAATTTCTTTATGTATTGATGAACACTGATTTTGCATCCTGCAACTTTACTGAATATGTTTCTCAGTTCTAAGAGTTTATTTGAGTGTGTGTGTGAAATCTCTAGGTTTTTCTCTCTATATAAGATCATATTTTATGCAAAGAGGGGCAATTCGATGTCCTCATTTCCAATTCGTATGCCCTTTATTTCTTTCTCTAGTCTAATTAAGTCTGCCTAGAACTTCCCAGTACTATGTTCAATAAGTGTGGTAAAGGTGGCCATCCTTGTCCTGTTTCAGTTCTTAGATAAAAGGCTTTTGGCTTTTCCCCCACTCAATATGATGTTAGCTGTGGGTTTATCATATATGGACTTTATTTCACACACACCATTTAATCTTCAAAATGCCACAAACATTATATTATCATGTGTAAGAAGGAAGTATGTTTCATAAGAAGCCCACTCAAGGCAATATATTTAGGAAGTGTTAGAATCACCACACATACCCACATTTTCTGACTCTTAAGTTGGGTGATTTTCTATTTAATATTACATACACTCCACAAGAAGAACAGGTTGTACTTTAATTCAAACCCATCATCTTGAAGGTTGCAGTGAAAAATGAACATATGATACATAAAATCACCTTAAATTCCCTATAAAAATAACTTCTGTACATTTTTAAACAATAAAAAGTTAATAAAGTGATTGCTTCTTGTTTTAAAATATACAAGAATCTTTGTTTATTAGACATTTATACAAAATACATATTCTAGAGCAGTGATTTTCAAACTTTGCTGCATGTTAGGATCATCTGGGGAGATTTTTTTCAAAATCTTAATATCCAATCTACACACAATAAATGTTTAATCAGAATTCCTGGAGTGTAACAAAGGTATTAATATTTCTTTAAAACTCCATAAGTGTTTCCAATGGGCAGCCAAGCTTGTGGACCATCCTTCTGAATTTGTCTAGACTCTTGCAGTGTTTTTTTTCCCCTCTTATTGTATTAAAGGCCAGACATTAGGTTTTAGAGGTCAAAATAACAACACATGACGGGATAAAAGAAAATAGAAAAATTAGTTAAAATAGAAAAATATGGAAATAAATTATGTATGTATACTTGTACACACACACTCATATAGACACACAAGTCACTAAGAATATATCTTAAAAACTACACATTTTCTTTCCATTACTTGTGTGCACCACATAAATCAATGATGAGTTGATTTACACTTTAGCAGTGGAGTCTGAGATGTATAAACTGTTTGTGGTGAAACAATTATTCTCTCAGAAGCTTTTGTTTTGTCATCATTCTATAAATTTTGCATAAGTGAAACAGCATTTACTATGATGGCATCTGCAATGCAGAATTTGTGGCTTATATTCTAGGCAATTAGGATATATCAGGTATATCAAGGGATCAATTTGGCTATTTTCAGAATAAATAAATTTAAACAAAGGAGCTATAATATGAAATGCTCTCACTTTATGATTTAAGAAGGCCTCTAGGGAAATCACTGTTGCTATAGCAGTATTTCTTAACTTGGACACTAATAGCAGGCAAACTGCATCAATAAATGAAACAAAAAAAGTAATTTGTCTAAATGAATAATTCTTCAGAATAGATACATGTATATATACTTTAGGGAGAAATAGCCAATCAACTCTTATGAGGAACAAGTTAAAACACTAGGACAATGAAATCATCAGAAAATTGGTACCTAATCAAAAGCTGTATTTTTAAGTCTATCAACAAGCAAAGACTTATTTGGTATCTACAATATTAGGCATGGAAGGATATCTTCATCTCAAAGAGGATTATCTATTCTTCATTTTTCCCTCCCCCCTGGCTGAGTGTTCAATCCATATTTATAATGCTAAAACTCCAAAATATACATTAAAGGTGTGTGTGTGTACATATATATATATATATATATATATAATATACACATTTTCTAGATTTTGCTAGCATGCCTTAGAAAAATGTTTTTGTTATATTTATTTATGATATATTTTCATTATAGATTCCTTTATTCAACAAATCATTCAACAGATATGTATCAGTATCTACTATATTCCAAGCACTGGTCTAGGCATTAATAACACCGTGATGAAAACATTTCTGCCTTTGCAAATTTAACATACTGTTTAAATGTACTTAAAAATAAAATCACAGTTTGAACCACTTTACTTTGGAATAGTTTTCTACTTTAAAAAAACAACTTCTTAATCACACATTTGTTCATTGTTCATAGCATGCGAGACATCTGATAATTTTCTTACTACTCCTATTTGTAGTTTAGTGATGGAGAAACAATATGCAGTGACATTAATCAATGTGCAAAATATAACTTAGTTCTGGGTCAATTTAAAGTCCTAGATTATACTAAATTCTAGGGTCCATTTGATTTTCAGTAGACTGCTATATCACATGAAAAGTATTAAGCTACAAGTTATCTGCATTAATTTCTGTGGCAAATAAAATTTTATGGCAAATGATATTTTATTTAAAAATGCTTATTAATAAAAAGCATCACACATATGAAAAAAACCACACACCATTGAATAATGGGAATATGGATAAGATAAGCAATAAGAAATCCATGTGAACCAAACTTCACCTATTGACTCTAATTTTATTCTGAAAACTTATTTATTTGGTCTTTTCCAATGTCATATAAATGGAATCATATAGTATGTAGCCATGTTTTTGTGTATATCAACAATTCACTCTTTTGTTAGGGTTGAGTGTCCTAAAGTGTGTGGATGTACCACAGTTAGTTTATCCATTCACATTAGGTGAAGAGTATCTTGATTGAGTTCAAATAAAGTTGCTAAAATATTTATGTACAGATTTTGTTACTCCTAAGGATATACCTAGTAGTGTTATTGATGAATGATATCACAAATTTAATTTTATAAGAAACTGCCAAACTATTTCCAAAGTAACTGAACCATTTGCATTTTTACTAACAATGTCTAAGGACTCATTACTGTCAGTTTTTTAAATTTATAATAATAGGTGTGCAGTGGTATCTCATATATTTAATTTGCATTTTCCCTCATAATTTATGAAGTTAAGCATCTTTTCATGTGATTTTCATGTGATTACTTGCCATCCATATATCTTCTTCGGGAAATACCTGTTTGTCTTTTACTCACTTGTTTTAACTAAATAGGTTTTCTTATTATTATTGAGTTGTTTGAGTTCTTAATGTATTCTGGATACAAATCCTTTGTCAACTAATTGATTTGTAAATATGTTCTCCCAATCTGTAGCTTGTCTTGTCATTGTTTCAATGGTGTCCTCCACAAAGCAAAAATTTATTTTGTTAAAGCTAAATATATTAATGTTTTCTTTTATGGATCATGACTTTGATATCATATCTAAGAATTATTTGTCCTGTCCAAGTCACAAATATTTTCTCCTATTTCTTCATGAAGTTTTATAGTTTGTTTTACATTCATGCCTCAAATCCATTTTGATTTAATTTTTGTATAAGATGTGGTATATGTATCAGTGTGCATTGTTTTACATACAGATGTGTTCCATTGCTTTCTGCACCATTTATTGAAAAGACTTTATTTCTCTATTGAATTTTCTGCACATTTTTTAGAACATTAATTGACAATATTGGTATGGGTCTTGTTCTGGACTCTCTCTCTTTCCCTCCAATATCTATCCACATACAAAATTGGTTTCTACATAAAAAATCCCAATCTATAAAACAACTCCTAGAACTAATAAGTGATTTTAATAAAGTTGCAGGCTACAAGGTCAATGTAAAAAAAAACATTGATTGTATTTTCCTATGCCTGTTCCTAAACTTAGGGAAAAAGCATTAGGTCGTTCACCAAAAAATATGATGCTAGTTATTTTCATACTAGGTATTTTATCTCAGATAAAAGAATTATCCTTCTATTTCTAGTGTTTTGAGAAGTTTATCATGAATGGATGTCGGACTTTGTCAAATGCTTTTTCTGCATCTATTGAGATGATCATATGGATTTTCTTCTTTATTAATATGGTGAATTAAATTGTTTGATTTTCAAATGTTAAACCAGTTCTGGATTTTCTGGATAAACCCACTTTCTCATAATATAATTTAAATATATTGCTAGATTTATTTTTTCTAAAATTTTGTTGAAGTTTCTTTTATCTGTATTCATGAGAAGTATTGGTGTGTTGATTGGCAGTTTCTTTTCTTTGAGATGTCTGTGTCTGGTTTCAGTATTAGATGAGTTGGAAGTGCTCCTTATACTTTATGGAAAGGAGTGGGTAGAATTTGTATTAATTCTTCTTTAGGAAGTTTAGCAGACTTCATAAGTTAATCCATATGAGCCTAGAGATTGCTTCATTAAATGGTTTTTAAATACAAATAGGACAACTCATGTAATTTATTATTTTTAGTGAAATTTAGTGTTTTGTATCTTTCCAAATATTTGGTTTATTGTATGATATATAGTAGTCTGCAATAATCCCTTAATATTCTTTCAATGTCTATGGGGTCTGCAGTAATATACCCTCTTTCATTTCAAATTTTAACATCTTTGCCATCTTTTTTTTTCCCTTGGTCAGTATGACTAGAGGTTTGTCAATTTTTATGCTTTTTCCCCCAAACATCAGCTTTGAGCTTCATAGCTTTTCTCTATTCCTCTGCTTTCAATTTCTTTGATTGCTGTTGTTTTATTTATTATTTTCTTCCTTCTGATTGTCCTGGGTTTAATTTTCTCTTATTTTTATAGTTTCTTAGGGGGGAAGTTTAGATAACTAATGTGAGTCCTTTCTTCTGTTCTAATAAAAATATCTAATCTATGAATTTTCCTCTAACGGCTGCTTCAGCTGCATCCTACAAATGTTAATATTAATATTTCACATTTTCCTCAATATTGAAAATATTTTCAATTCTTCTTGAGACTTCTGTGTGTTGTTTATAAGTCTTCTTAACTTTCAAGTATTTGAGTATATTCCAGATGTATTTCTGTTTATTTTCAGTTTATTTATTTATGTCCAGAGAACATATTTTCTATGACTTCTATTCTTCTGATTCTGTTAAGGTTTATTTTCATCCCTAGAATATGGTCTATCATGGTGAATGTTCCATATGCACTTGCAAAGAATGCAATTTGCTGTTATTGTTTGGACTGCTAAATTTTCTACTATTTGTTTTATTAATTAGTGAGTGAGAAGTATGGTAGTTTTTAACAACAATTGTGGATTGATCTATTCATCCTTTCAATCTTTCAGCTTTTGCCTTATAAATGTTGAACCTATGTTGTTAAGTATATGTACATTCAAGATTCTTCTTGGAATTGAAGATGACTTTGTGGAAAATGTATTACTCTGTCATTATTTAATGTCCCTCTTTAACTCTGTTAATATATTTTATTTATACTTTTCTGGAGACCAGGCATAAAAAATGTCTACTGAATATATTAATATTGCTATTCCAGTTTCCCTTTGGTTGACATTTC
>NW_012135858.1:69779-82528 GCF_000956105.1 Propithecus coquereli
AATAAACAAACATCACGTTGCTATTATATTTTGCTTTAGTCAGTTATTTTCTAGAGCAATTAAAAGTAAGAGGGAAATAAATTTTATTTTTACCTCGTTCATTTCCTTTTCAGTGCCTTTCATTTCTTTCTATATAGCCAAGCTTTTGTCTGATATTCCATTCCATATTTCTAAAGACCCTCCTTTAACATTCTTATGTAGCAGTTCAGCCTACAATAAATTCTCCTCATTTTTACTTGTCAAAGAACACCTTCACTTCTCCTTCATTGTGGTAAATTTCAGTAGGTATAGAATTATGGGCTAACAGTTGTTTTCTTTCAGCACTTTAAAGATGTCACTCATGTCTTCTGACCTGCACTATTTGTGATGAGAAGTCTACTGTATGTAATATATCTTTTTCTCTGGATGTCTTCAAAATTTCCTTTTTGTCTTTGGTTTTTAGTATTTTGAATATGATTTCCTTTTGTATATGTGTTTGTATGTATTAATTTGTTCTCTGAGCTTCTTCAGGCTGTGTTTTGGAGCCTCTCATTGATTTTTTTCTCATTAAATTCTCATTAATTTTGGAAAATTCTTTGCCATTATTTCTTCAAATATTTCTTTGGTCCTCTTCTCTGATTCTTCTACATGTGGGATTATAAGAACACATGTGTAAGATTGCTTCCTCTAGGATTACAAATACAATACTTGATATTGTACTACAGCCATTGATTTGCTCTGATTTTTTGTGTCTTTTAGACTTTTTTCTTCTTTGTATTTTAGTTTGAGTAATTTCTGTTGACCTATATTCCAGTACAATAATTCTTTCCTGAGCTCTACTAAGCATACTGATGAGCCCACCAAAGGCAGTCTTCACTTGTTATTGTTTTTTTCAATTCTAGCATTTCCATTTAATTCTTTTTATGGCTTCCAGCTTTCTGCTAAAATTACCTATGTGACATGCATATTGTCCACTTTTTACATAGAATCTTTAAAATATTAGTAATAGTTATTTTAAACTTTCTGTCTGATAGTTTTATTATGTGGGTCATATCTTTGGTTGTGTTGAATACTTTTTCTCTTGGCAATGCACCCATTTTTTTTCTTGCCATTTTGTATGCCTCGTAAATTTTGTTTAAAGCTGAACATCTTGTGTAAGACATTAGAAACTGAATGAATAGTTTTTATGTCTTTAAATGAGAGTGATTGTCCTTCTGCTAGTGCTGGGGTTTGAATCAATATACTCAGGAGTTGAGCTAGGTTTGAGATTTGTTGTTACCAAGGTAACTTGGCATCACAGTCTTCAAATTCCTCTGGTAGTCTCTTGTGTTTAGCGTGGGCACTAGATGGATAGACAGTTTTTCTCAATATCTCCTCTCAACTTTAAGCCTTCCCTTTGTGTTATGCTTCAGAAAAAGTCTCTCTGCATACTCTTTTAGTCTCTTAAAAGTATTCCACTTTTACTTGTTATTTGAGGTTTGTTAGCCTGATAGAGGAGTCAGCTGATGGGTATTCTCTGTTGTTGATTAACCCTCAGTCTTAACTGGACTCTGTGGCCCTGGGTTTAAAGATTGTGGCCCTCTCTGCACTCCAGTCTCTCCTCTAGCTATAGTTCTGGCACTGAGAGATATCCCAGCCCTTTCCCTAGGAAAAAGGTATTTTTCTGCTGCCTTTCTCCCACTTTCAGTTGGTTTTCAGCTGTACCATGGGAACCATGATTTGCTGTCCTACCCCTAGCAATTTAAGCCTTTTCTTCCATAGGGGAAAGGGGAGAGGGATCCAGTGATGTTTCCTAACTTTCCTAGAGTGACTCTTGTACCTTATGCTGTTTCTGAAGAGATGAAGAGAGGCCTTCTGAAGACCCTAGCCAAACTTTTTTTTTTTTTTTTTTTTAAATAAGCATCCATTGAGACTTGTGGAGAAAAGCTTTTTTTTTTTTTTTTTTTTAAATAAGCATCCATTGAGACTTGTGGAGAAAAGCTTGTAAATGATTGAAAATTCCCCTTATATCTGCAGCCAATAGGGATACTATATTCTTTTTCTAGCCCACGACTGGCTTTATCAATTATATTAAAAAAAAAAAAAAAGTTTAGCTAAATTCTTACTGCTATCTGGTGGCATCTGCCCCAAGCAAACAAATGCTCCAACCACCACTGTGACTGTATCTGGAGATAGTCTTTAGATGATAATGAGGTTAGATGAGGTCACAAGAGTGAGTTCTAATTCAATAGGATTGTGAAATTTTAAGAAGAGGAAGAAAGAGAGATCTTTGGTGCTCTTTCCTCCATGTGTGGACACAGAGAAAATGTGGCCCTCCACAATCCAGAAGAAGAACTTTCACCAGAACCTGTCCACCTGCCAGCCAGAGCTGGCACCCTGCTCGTAGACTTCCGGCATCCAGAATTGTGAGAAAATAAATTTCTATTGTTTAAGCTACCCGGTCTGTGTTATTTTGTTATGGCAGCACTAGCTGACTAATATACTAGCCAACAACTGGTCATCTCTACCCATATGTCCAACAGGTAAGTCAAGCCAAAAACATCCAAATCAATACTCATTCTCTTTCTGCTAAACCTGCCCCTCCGCTTGTAGTCTGTATCTCATGTAACAATAGCAAGCCAAAAGATTGAGAGCTTCTGCTCACCTCACCTTCTGACAGCCAACCAGTTGTCAAATACCATGAATTATCTTCTCAGTATAGCCATAATGTAAACTCTCTTTCCTACTAGTATAATATTGGAATGCATGTCCTGTGTGGACTATTTCTGTAGATTTCTCACTTCAAGCAGCTTCCTCACTTCCAGCTTTATGTCTGAGCAATCCATCTTCTGCTGTCACGTAATCAATTTAAAATGCAAATCTACTAAGATTACCCCTCAACCCAAGCACACTGGAAACTTTCAGTGATATCCATTGCTTACATATAGCAAATATGCCGCCACTCCCCTTCTCTCTCCTCCCACCCATGATCTGAGCCCTGCTTACCTTTATAGTTTATCTCTTTCTACTCCACATGTATGCTTCTCTCTGGTCATTTATTCATGTCAAGACTCAGTTCAAGAGCCAGTTTCCCCATAAGGAGCAGCTGCTTAACCTCTTTTCCTCAAAGAATGAAGTGACCTTAATTTAATGCAAGTATTGCTTACTAGTCTCTTCCACTTTAAGGCTCATATCTTATTGATTAGTTGCATCAAAGTGTTTGGTTCATAGAGGGCACTTAAAGATTTGCCGAATAAATTAAGGAATAAAAAAAGCATAGCTCCAATAAGGCTACAATTAATATTCTGTCAATTAAGAAAGACAATGATCATAAATAATTATGATAAATAGGAAAATGGTTAATTAAGTGGTGCTGTACTGAATAAAAACCACATCTCCAAAAACTTTTTGTTAAACAAAAATAGCAGAATGTAAAACGATATATACTGATAAGTGTCCAGTAAGAGTTAATGTATGTATGTGCACATGTGTTGATTATACACAGATGATTATAAGAAAATAAACCAAAACATTAACAGAAGTTACTTCCAGATGGTAGGATTAGAGGTAAATTTTATCTTTGTTAAACATATGTGCATTTTCAAATATGATAATAAAAATATTTTCCTATAACAAAACAAAATATTAAATGGCTTTAAAATGTTTAAAAATCTAAACAATCCATTTGATTTTTAAATGATGAGATCAGTAAAGCTTTGATTTAATTTATGTCTTGGTTAAGGTTCTTAGGGTTTTAAGAGTGATGCAAAATAATGAACAAGCCATACAAGTAGAACTCAAGGAAACCAAGAACAGGCAGTTCAGTCATGATTCTGGGAACTGGAATCAGGGAATAAAAAGATGTCTGCAACTTGAGTCTCACTATTTCTCTGGGGACACATAATCTCTTGATTCTGGTCTTCTTGACACATCTGTGTCCTCCAAACAATATCTCTCTCATCTCCCTCTCTCTCTTCCCTCTCTGCCTTTCTACTCCTTCCTCACTTTCTCCCCTCCTCTCTCCTTTTCTCTTTCCTCTGTCTCCTCCTTTCTCCTCCTCTCCTCTCTCTCTCTCTCTCACCCTCTGTTTCCCCTTTTCTCATCTTTTCTCCTTCATCCCCTCTTCTCCTCCTTTCTCTTCCTCTCCCTCATCCTCTCTTCTCTCTGGTACGGATTTCTCTGCTTTTCAATACATATAGGAGAGCAAAGTTGAATCTTCTCATCTTGAGTTTATATTAACTTAGTTCAAGTGACACTGAGACTAATATTTATGAACCCTAATTCAAACTTCTTAGAGAATCAGATTGGCCCAGCCGGGATAAGATGTGCACAATCCGCTCTGTCTAGGTGTTTGGAGGAGGGGTTAACCAGAATTACATTTCACATACATGATTCCTTCTCCTATGATTGGGAGTGGCAGTTTACAGGATGAATAAACCCTGTAAATAAATAAGAACTCTAATAATAGCAAAATAAGTAAAAATGTAATAGATTATTTTACTAATATATTTACTGGATTTATGAAACTGCAGTTGAGAATGTACCATCTGAGATTTATGAAAAGAGTTCTCAAGTTGCTATTACCTTTGAATATCTAAATGTGTCTAAAAACAAAAATAGATAGGAATAACAACATTGTTAATGTAAATATTATTAATGTAAATAATTATATATTTGGATACATTGTTTTCTGTTTGACTATACAGGTGTCAGATTTTCCAAAAGTCATTCAAAATTTCATTAAAACAAATTAGGAAGATATATAGTAAAGACCATCAGCATAGCATCAGAACACCTGAGTCTTATTACAGTTTTCCCATTTGGTACATATGTGACAATCTTCAAATCACTTTATTTCTCTGAGTATCAGTCGCAAAAAGAAAAGAGTGAAATCTGACATGCTTACTTATTCCAGGGCTATGAAGATTAACGTGGATTAAAGGTACACTGATTAAAAAAAAAAAAGCTCATAGAGACATAAAAGTCAGTAATGGACAATAACAAGTGTCAACACAAAAATTTATTTCCATCTGTACTAAAATTATAAATATAACTTAAAGATAATGCATCTCATAATTAAAATTCATTTCAGATCTTCAGAAGGTAGCTATTAATATAATGTAATGCCCCTAATCTTCCATATGAAGAATAAAAAGTCCATAATGTGCATATCAAGTTTCAGTGGCAAGATATAAATACGATGTTTCAAAAATAATAAAAATGGTTATTTATTTAGAGAGAAAAGGTTAGAAAAAGGCTGGTTTTGCTTTTGTTTGGCAGAAAAATTTGAATACTTGTTTAGTCAACAATAAACAGAAAATTAATTTCTGGATGTATTTAGAAGCAATAAAAAACCAGTCATTACATTCTGCTCAAATTCCTAGGAAAATATGTATATGTATAACAACTTGTAATTTATAAATGGTGGAGGAGTAGGAACATGAGAGACCCTATCTTTGCATTGAATATAAGATGGATTTCCTAGTGTCATCAAGTCTAGACTAGGCTATAGTTGGTAATAGACTTACACAAGACTATACAGGGAAATAATATTAATACTTAGCCCAATGTGCATTTTGCTGGCTCAAAGTTGATATCCAGGTACACAAAAGTAAAGAGCAAACAATGCTCCTTCTACAAAAAATAAAAGTCAAAAGTATAGAAATCTATAAAGAAAATTTTAGCATTCTCTTCTCTATCTCCCATCTACCACCTCTCAGTCCTACACCTAATGTACCTATAACATCAACTGATAAGAGTTTGGTGAATATTCTTCCAGGCCTTTTCCTAAGTATATAAAATCCTTTTTGATGAATAAATAATACTTCTCATACACGATCAATTCTAACAAACTCAATCCAGAATATAATATTAACACAACTTGTGACTATCATGTTTAGAAATAAAAGGAACTATACAGATTACCTAATTAAACTCTTTCAATTTTCCATTTAGGATTCTCATAGTTTCTGTGGGTCAGGAATCAGGTACAGCTTAGCTACACCATCAGCTCAGGGTCTCACAAAGCTGAAAGCAAGGTGAATCCAGGCCATGCTCCTTTCTGGAGTTTAGGATTCTCTTTTGAGCTCATGGGATTATTGACAAACTCAGTTTTTTGCAGTTGTAGGAATGAGGTCCCTGTTTTCTTGTTGGTTATCAGCTAAGAGCTGCTCACAAAGTCTAGAGGCCACTCCTAGTAGCTTGACACAGGGCCCTCTTGTGACATAGCAGCTTACTATTTTAAGGCCAGTAAGAGAATTTCTCTCACAAGAAAGATCCAAGTCACTCTATCAAAAGATTACCTAATTAGGACAGTCCCACCCAGGATAATCTCCTTAGTTATTAACTCAAAATCAGCTGATTATGGACCTTGACACATCTGTAGAATCCCTTCGCCTTGGCCATGTAATTGAGCCTAATCATATCCATAGGTCTCAAATTCAAGGGGAGTAAATGACACAAAAAATGTGGGTCATTATGGGCTCTCTAAGAAGTCTGCCTACTACAAACTATATCCAAGATGTAGCCCTTTAGTGGTATCAACTGAAAGCATGTGTGTTTACCACAGCTCTTCCTTGATATGCTCTGAACTCCAGAGTCCTGGAAGACTACCAGAAGCTCTGCTTGGCTTTTTCTTCTCGTAATGGCCACTGGAAAATTGGCAATTATCCACGAGATAAATCTGTGCTGAATGTTGGGCTGACCTCTCTGTGCTTGCCTTCTTTCCAGGACCTTGGCCCCTCGTGTGCTCCCTGGTAACTATTTGACTTTCAAATGTATGTTTGTTGTACTGTGATTGAAAATTTATTTTTATTTTATTTATTAATTTAAAATACCCAGGATTTCTACTTCTCATTAAGAATACTAATTTGCAATAGTTAATCGACTATTATTGAAACCCAAAATCTATTTTTCTGGTATTTTATAAGACTTTATTCATAAATTCATCAATTTACAGAATTAAGTATATCAATAATAAGCTAGCAATGGGTGCAATTTGAAACAAAGTTTATTTTTTAAACCAGTAAAATCTATGAAGAATTAATTAGAAAATAGATTATAAACCATCTTTCAATTTTAATCATCAGCTTAAATGAAAATTGGATCAATAATACCCCACAACCCTAAGGACAACAAGCAAAAAAAAAAAATAGTGTATACATCAGACATACTCTTTTTAAAATTTTTCTCTTGAAAATAATCAATAATTCACATATTATTATTTTCTTAATAACTAATCATTAATAGAAGCAGCTTCTACTTGCAGTCCAATGAGCTTTGATAATTAAGAATCTCACAGGATTATTCTAATGTAAAGTTTTTATGGAACAAAAATAAATATTCACCATAGTTACTACCAAATTTTCACCGTTAAACTTCTGTTAATCGTCAACATTCAGGGTTGGCCAGGTGAGGTGGCTCATGCCTCCAGTCCTAGCACTTTGTGAGGCCAATCCAGGAGGATTGCTTAAGGCCAGGAGTTTGAGACCAGCCTGGACAACATAGTGAGATCCTGTCTCTACAAAAAATACAAAAATTAGCTTGGTTTGGCAGTGTGTGCCCTGTAGTCCTAGCTACTCAAAAGGCTGAGGCAAGAGGATACTTGAGCACAGTAGTCTGAGGTTGCAGTGAGCTATGATGACTCCACTGCACTCTACCCAGGGCAATAGAGTGAGACCTTGACTCAAAAAAAAAAAAAAAAAAAAATTCAAACATGTGAAAGATGTTCTTGTGTACCTAATTACAATAATAAATGTACTCATTTTCCTCAAAGTTTTAAACATTCTGCTGATGTCTCTGATTGATTATCATTATCCATCAGAGGGCTACTCACAGTGTGGTCCTTGAACAAGCAGCATAAGCAAGAGCTGGGATATTAGCCAAAACAAAAATTCTAAAGCACTCCACTCCTAGACCTACCAAATCAGAATCTGTGAGGGTTATGCTCAGGAACCTATGTTTGAACCATGTCTCCAGGTAATTCCTATGCACACTAAAGTCTGAGGAACATTTACTTAGCTTCTCTTGATAGCATCAGGGGTTTTGATTATAACCACAAAAAAAACCCACAAATAGATCAACATACACAAGTAAAATGTTCCCATACTTATATTTGTGCTCAGCTTTGAATTAGTCAATAAGCTGTCCTATCAAGAAGAAAAGAGATAATAAACTCGCTCAAGGCTTAGATAGGCTTGTGGAATAAAGAGCAAAGGATCCAATCCTGAATGTAGATTCATTCAAGTGTTATTTCCCATCTTCATACTATGGTTGGTGCCACAAATCCCTCCATAGTGCAGACAACTGAACAATAAATCAAAGATACTAGGACTTCATTTTTGAAGATTATGTAGTGAAGAATTTTTAAAGAGATTTTTGAAAATCAATAGTGGGCAAGAGTTTCCAACATACCAAGAATCACACAGAATTAAACTCTGAACCTGAAAATAAAATTCACAACAAATAAAAAATATATAATATGAATCAATCTTCTAAAACTATAAGTAGAAGAATATCTTGCTTATAATTACTCTAAAAATAAAATAATTATTACATGTGTATAAATACAAATAGGACTTAGCAATTTCACCAACCAACAATTTTAAATCATTTTCAGTAAGACCATGACATAAGTTTAAAGTTTAATTAGCTAATATGACTGAAATAAGACAAAATTACAGATGTTAAATGGAGAAAAATCTAATTTGAAAAATGAAACATGCACAGAATATGATCAGTTTTCCTCACAATGATGGAATTCAAAAGCAACAAATTATTTAAATTATGTCTTAAAAATTACTAAATTTGTCATTCCATTCTTTCTAACTTTAAATGCACTCTTAAGTGATTAAATATTTTTCTGATATTAAAAGCAATAACTAATATTATAAAATGGTGATATCATTTTATGATAGAATGCTGAATCACTATCTAGCTGATATGCTTATTAGTTAGTTTAGCACTGTATAAAGATTCATTCCTTTTGCAAGAATACATATTTGAAAGATAACGGTACTAAAAGTATTCTCTTGACCAATAAAGAAGTTTTAATACCTCCACCATCTCAATGGTCACAGCTAATTGAGAGAAAGCAGATCAATTTTTGTGACACTGGTACCATCAGAGATAAGTACTGGTCTATGGTACCACGGAGATGGTAGTTGCAAATAAAAACACTGAGAGATCAATCTACAATATGTAGTAAGAAAGGCTGACTCATACTTATTTTAAATTCCATGTTCTGTCAGAAATCAATCTCCCTTTCAATACATTAAATTGGGTCCACTTTATGAAGTCAGGTCCATAATGAACAGTTTGGTATTTCAAGCGAACTGAATACTTTATTATACTATAGTAAAGTAATAATAATTAGGAATAATCCTATGGAGAAAAATTAAACATAAATAACACAACTTTTTGTTCAACAATGATTAAAAGAAAATAAAGAGGTGCAATACCAGCAAGATGGCAGAATAGAAGATGCCCCAGTTGCATTCCGCCCAGAAAAGTATAACTAGTCACTATTTCAAGTCGGGAATAACACCCTGAATTCACTAGAACTTGGGGAAAAAGTGGAAAAAAAATAACCCTGTGCCTGCATAAATGAGAGAAGCCACAACTGGTAAGAGGAATAATCATTTTAGATCGTACCTCTCCTCTTCATCAAGCTGGTATAATGCCACTCAAGGAGAATTGCCCTTGACCCATGGTTTCTGAGGTGGGAAAGGAAATTGGAGGTGGATGTTCAGTCACCCCACTGGTCTTGAAAACTACATGGGAAGGTACTCTTGTTGCTGTCCCACAGGAAGCATTGGGAGTGCTAGGAGGGCTGAATGACCTTAGATGAATTACAAACAAGCACTGGGGGTACAGATGGTAGTGACTGCACACAGATCTTGGCAGCTGCTCTGATGTCCTATCAGTGCAGAAGCCACACTGAGAAGACAGGCTGGTGTGAAAGCACTACAGGGAGCATGGTGCACCAGAAGGCAAGAATTCCTAGCCAGACTCTTCACAAAGCCCAGGCGCTTGCATGGAGCCATCCTCATCCCCTGATGTGAAACAGCTAAAAGGTTTGCAATTAAGTTCCAGAGCTTGCAGTCTGGGGAAGGCTTATTGTTATGGCAGGGCAATGATTTATTTTGGGTATGGTGTTTAAGTTCCAGTGATCATTGCAAATCTTCCTCAGCCCAGGAAACAACAGCAGGGCACAGAGCAAATCCCACTGCTATATTTTAGTTCTGGTGCTCACTACAAGTCCTCCCCAGAACTCTAATACTGTAATTGTGGAAGCAACAGCAGGCCAATGATTAAGTTCTGATGATAAGTAGTAAAAATATAACACTACCAAAGAATAACTGCAATAGCTGGATGTTTCCACAAATGTGCAGGCACCAATGTAAAGACACAAGGATTGTGAAAATTCAGCAAAATATGACACCACCAAAAGAAATCAACAAAGCTCCACTAATGGATCCAGAAGAATTAAAGATCTATGAAATATCTGACAAAGAATTCAAAATAATACTATTAAAGTAGTTCAGAAAATCACAAGAAAATATGTATAGAACAACCATTCTAACTGGGGTGAGGTGACATATCATTGTGGTTTTGATTTGCATTTCTCTGATGATTAGTGATTTTGAGCATTTTTATCATATACCTACTGGCCATTTATATGTCTTCTTTTAATAAATGTCTCTTCAAGTCTTTCATTCATTTTAGATCAGGTTTTTTGTTCTTGTTGTTTTGCTTTATTGCTATTAAGTTGTTTGAGTTCCTAATTCCTAATATCAAATATATTCTGGATATAAGAGTATACATTGGGGAAAAGAATCGCTATTCAATAAGTGGTGCTGGGAAAACTGGGTATCCACATGCGGAAGATTGAAACTGGATCCCCACCTCTTGCCTCTCACAAAAATCAACTCATGTTGGATAAAAGACTTAAACCTAAGGGGCAAAACCTTAAGAATTCTGGAAGACAATGTTGGGAAGACTCTTTTAGACATCGATCCAGGTAAAGAATTTATGAAGAGGACCCCCAAAGCAATCACAGCAGCAACAAAAATAAACAAATGGGACCTGATCAAATTAAAAAGCCTCTGTACAGCCAAGGAAACTACCATTAGAGTGAATAGGCAACCTACAGAATGGGAGAAAATATTTGCTTTCTACACATCCGATAAAGGGCTGATAACAAGAATCTATATAGAACTTAAGAAAATCAACAAGAAAAAATAAAACAATTCCATCAATAAATGAGCAAAGTTCATGAACTGAAATTTTTCAAAAGAAGACAGAATAATGGCTAGCAAACATAAAAAGGTGCTCAACATCTCTAATCATTACGGAAATACAAATCAAAACTACAATGAGATATCACCTAACTCCAGTGAGAATGGCCTCTATCAAAAAATCCCAGAATAACAAATGCTGGTGTGGATGTGGAGAGATTGAAACACTCTTACACTGCTGGTGGGACTGCAAATTAGTACAACCCCTGTGGAAAGTAATTTGGAGATACCTCAATGAGCTAAAAATAGAAATACCATTTGGTCCAACAATCCCACTGTTAGGCATCTAATCAAAGGAAAAAAAGATATTCTATAATAAAGACATCTGCATTCGAATGTTTATAGCAGCAAAATTGACAATTGCAAAGATGTGGAAACAACCCAAGTGCCCATCAATATATGAGTGGTTTAATAAAGTGTGGTATGTGTATACCATGGAATACTACTCAACTACAAAAAAACAATGGTGATCTAGCACCTCTTATATTATGCTGGATAGAGATTGAGCCCATCCTTTGAAGTGAGGTATCACAAGGATGGAAAAATATGCATCACTTGTACTCGCCATCAAATTGGTACTAACTGATCACTACTAAGGTGCTCACATGGTAGTAATACCATTGGGTCCCAGTCAGGTAGTGGGGGTGGAAGGGGTGGGAGGGGTAAACCCACAGCTAATGGAAATGGGACACACTATATGGGGGAAGGACATGCTTGTAGCCCTGGCATGAGCGATGCAAACGCATTTCATATAACCAAAATATTTGTACCCCCATAATATCCTGAATTAAAAAAAATTAAACATAGAACTAGCATATGATCCAGTAATTCCACTACTGGATATATATTCTAAGAAATTGAAATCAGAATGTTGAAGTGACATCTGTATTCCCATATTGATTGCAGCACTATTCACAATAGCCAAGAGATGGAATCAATCTGAATGTCCATCAACGGTAAATCAATAAAGAAAATTGTGGTATATATACATAATGGAATACTATTCAGCTATTAAAAACAAAAAGGAAATCCTGTCATTTGGGCAACATGGATGATCCTAGAGGGCATATATTAGTGAAATAAGCCATGTATAAAAAGACAAATACCATATAAACTCATTTATAGGTGAAATTTTTAAAAATTGATCTCATTTAAGTAGAGAGTAGAATAGCAGTTACTAGATGCTGGGAAGGGGAGGGAGAAGAGGAGGATGGGGGAGACATTGGTTAATGGGTACAATGTTACAGTTAGAATAAGTTCTGGTGTTCTGTTACATAATAGAGTGACTACAGCTAATAACGATGTATTGTATTTGTCAAGATGGCTAAAATTAAGTATTTTGAAAGTTATCACCACAGAGAAATGATAACGGTTTGAGGTGATGGACATGCTAACTACTCTGATTTGATCATTATACAATGTATATATGTATTGAAACGTCACACCGTACCCCATAAACATGTACAATTATGTATCAATCATAAACAAAATTTT
>NW_012135858.1:83028-86623 GCF_000956105.1 Propithecus coquereli
CATAAGCCAAATTTTCCTTTATTCTAAGTAATTAAAGTTATGGTATAATAACTATTATACCTGTATAATTATGGTATACAGGGCGTACACACATTTTTTGAAAAGTAAGAGAATAAAAGTCAATATCATCAAATTTTTGCATTTTTGTGCATATCATCTAATGTGTTAGTAAAATTTAATTATATTAATACTGCCTTCTACAATGAGTGATGGAAGAAATTATTTTTTAAATTTTACTAATATAGCTATTATGATCAATTCAGTATATTAAATAATACTACTGTTTTATTTAGTGAATTTACACTTTTTATACATCTTCAGTGTAAATTGGATGTTTAATTTAGAGAAAAAAACCTACAGTTGATAAACATATCACATAGCGACTTACATATCCAATAGTTATAAAACTTGGTGTATGAATTATCTTGATAATTTTCTGTGCTTTATAAATTGACTTCACATACTTGGTAAGAATATAAATATATTGGTCATAAATATATCACTTTCTGAATTTCTTAATACTACTTCATAACGCACAGCTTGAACTAACCTTTCCTAATCAAATAAATGCTTTCTCAGACTATATCATGCCTGATTTCACAGTGTATTTTCTAATAAAGTAGATATCTGTAAGGTTTTAAAGTTTTAATGATGGAAGAAAATTGAGTATTAGGGAAAAATACAACATGTAAAAACAATCATGAAAATTAGTTTACTTCTAAGGGTTTTGAGGAAAATAATTAATTTGCCTAATAGGCGTGGGTGATAAGGCAGCACTTAGAGCACATCAATTTTTTCAGTTAGTGCTGCCATGAGTTTTCTGCTTTCTTGTTGTACTTTCTTTTCTAAAATTAAAAAAAAAAAGTATAAGTACTGTATTTTTTTCACAAACTAAAATGATAACACAGGACAATACATCACCAATGTACTTTGTTTTTTACAAGAGTTATGAGAAAGGGATACACTTGTTCCTGAACCACCTACCATCATTACTAGGGAAACAGTTCTATTAATCTAAAATCACAAAAGCAAGTTACACAATCAGGTCATTCAGTGTTCAGGTTGAACACAATTTTGTCCATACATGTATTTTTCAATGAATTTTATGTAAAATGAATAATTTAGTATTAAATTACCTAGTCTATTTTATTTTTGTTTCGGATGTTTCCACAGACTAAAGTAAGTTCCAATGTGTGTTCTAAATAGCATTAAATGTTCCTGCCATTAACTGTTGTTTTATTTTCATGAAAGCAGAGTTTGTGCCTGAACTTCTCCCTTAGAATTTAGTAAAATGAACAAGTGTATATTACCTTACCACGCTAATTACAAACATGCATATGAAATATTAAAACACACTGAGCTATTAATTACTACTTCGTTTCTAGTTCTTTTACTTCATGACACTCAGATATTTAAATAAATATGTTAAAGTGGTAGACTAGGAGACAGGGCTGAGACTGGACACAGGGGCTTGCAGATTTGGCGCAGGTGTTACTCAGGCAGAAGCTAACTAGAAGGGCTGATAACCACAGGCAAGAACCGACTTGTCAGCTATCTAGATCACCTTACATGAACTCTGGCTAATTACAATATCATTTACATTGTGGTTTAAAAATTTCCCCACCCTTGAAATCACCGTGACAGTTCTGAGACAAACATATAAAATATAAAAATAAGAGGGAACATAATTCTAGGAATTACTACCCAAATTCTTCGTAAAAGCCAATCCCTTACTCTTGAATAATTATCCCTTCAATTAGTTAAGAATTCAAAGGACCAAAAACCACTTTCTCCCAGAGAAGCTGTTCTTTTTGAGCCTACCTGCGTGGGCTTTCTCTCTCTCTCTCTCTCTCTCTCACTTTCACTTTCAATCTTTCAATAATAGTTGCTTGCTTTGGCTTATGTGCATGTCCTGAAATTCTTTTCCTCTGAAGATCACGGAGAACCTGAAAGAACCTCCACTTGCAGGACAGTAACAAATACCATGGTTGCTATTTCTTCAGTTATTTAGAAGAATTTAGGAATTAAAAGTATAGCATAAAAACATAGCAATGATAATTCACTCATTTATCAAACCCCAGGACAAAGCAGTCAGATATTATTATTTCTCTGAAAGGTTGAGTTCCCGCCAAAAGGGTAACAATTATCAGATTAATATTTCATTTATGTGATTTCCCCCGTTATTTCAAACACATTGTTGACACCATCAGCCTTCCACATTGTTTATTTCTATCTTTGACATTAAGTACAAGCTTGTTCCTAGTAAAGTAGGAGGGTTTGACGATCTTCAACACACTGATCCAAAACAACAGCCCAATGACATTGGTAATATTATTTCTCCCTATTAAGTAAGTGGAAATATACGTTTAAAACTGAAATAATTTCTTGAGGGCAAGACAGTCAGAAATGGCAGAAATGAGAATTAAATGTAAGTCAAGCCCATCCCTTTAAAACAGTGCATAATACTGTTTCCATTTAATGTATTTATAGTATAATTATTTGCTTATACATCTATAATCACTAGTTTATAAGCCCCTCAATAGCATAAATTACACCAAATTTATGCTTTTCTTGTGAAGTGAACAAACACTTCTTTAATGATAGTTCAGTCTTTTTAAGAATCAAGGCCCAAATCCTTAGGAAGAAATGTCATGTACACTCCCTGCCTGTTTACTCCTCCCTGACTTAGACCTCTGCACAGGGTTTACCCTTTTTCCTCTGAATCTTGCTTATATCCTCCAGTGCAGCCTTACCTCTCATAATCTTTCTGACCTGGATTTACCCTGTGGACTCTTGGTCCCTCACTCTACCTGTCCATTCAGGTTATCTTCAGACCCCTGCACCGCCAGCCCTTCCACTCAGCCCGGCGTCATCTCCTTCTCACATTCTTTATCCCATCACTCCAGTCCTGACCAGCCAATGGTTTATTAGAATGAATTATACAGTATTTCCAACATTATGAATGAATTATTCTATCCTTCTCCCAGTTAGGCTTCAATTTCTATGAAATGTATGCAATGGTTTGTTCTGGTTGAGTATTTTAGAGTAGGTTTTGCCGAGTGAAACTCTGAGGGTGGTTTTGTACACAGCTGCCCTGCTTTTCTTTACTTCCCAAAGATCAGTTGAACATATGTCCCCAGAGATTAGGAAGTTACCACACATAAATTTAGTCAGATCCTTGAGCACCCATCCCAAAGAGAAGTCAATTCGCCAGTTTCAGTTGTCTTCCCCTTCCTACAGAGCACTTAAGCTGTAGGCTAATTGCCAATTGTGTGTTTCAATCTGCTCATCAAATGTCAAAACAATAGCTATCATCATTTGTACTCCAATTTTCTAAAATACTAGTCTGAATTATTTTAAAGTTGCAGAAGAAAGTTTTTAATTCTGCTTTGTAAGCTGTATGGCTAGGAAAGTGCACATTAGATTATTCGTTTAGACTTGTTTCTAGCACTGCTTTGGGTTATTTATCATTTCATATTCTCAAACCTACACTTTTATTTTCAAAATAACAGACTACAACAATATGTAATGAATGTCATATGAGACTCTGAAACACATTTTTAAAATATGATTAAATGAGCTTAATTCCCTTGTA
>NW_012135858.1:87833-90386 GCF_000956105.1 Propithecus coquereli
GGTTAATAGATTTTTCAACGGGAACAAACCTAGCTGCATAAAACATTGCTTCACTTTGTTTCATATCATTATGCATTAATTCCTCAGAAACCTCCTGGGAAAGTTACTAGAAGAGGATTCAGGCATTCTGAAGGCACTGGCCAAAATATTATAACAATTATATCTAATTTTTACTCCTTAATTGCTCTTCTGTCTATTATTTCAAGCATGCAGCATGACCAAGGTCAATGAAATTTGACATAAATTATACCACTTTTAAGGCTCAACTTAAATCCAACATTGTGACTCCAAAGGGAGGAATCTCCTTTTACTACCATTTGTGGCATTTACTGTTTATTTGACTCTATATATTTCCCGATTTATGCAAACCCATACTTCTCATTTTAACTAGTCACCTGAATTCAATAAAAAATTGCAATAAATAAATAACTCAAAGACTTAAAAAATATGTAATTTTTACTTTAGGTCCTCACCATGCTCTTAAATTTTCCTCAAGGGTTGGACACATCGTACTCAGGAGGCCCATCAATGAATGCCCTTGCTTCCCACAACCACGTGACGTCAGCTACTTAGGCATAACTGTCAGTGATTTACCTCAATATTGCCCAAATTTTTAAATTTTTGGTCCACAATCAACCTAAGTGTCCATTAATGAATAAATGAATAAAGAAAATACGGTATATATACACAATATAATACTACTCAGCCTTTATAAAGAAGGAAATTCTGTCATTTTTGACAATGTAGATGAACCTGGAGGACATTATATTGAGTGAAATAAGCCAGGCACTGAACGACAAATACTGCATGATCTCACTTGTATGTGGGATCTAGAAACGTTGAACTCATTGGAGTAGAGAGCTGAATAGTAGTTACCAGGGACTGGGTAGGTGGCAGGGGGAGGGGGAGGGAATGGGAAGTTATTGGACAAAGGATACAAAGTTGCAGATAGAGGAATAAGTTTTGAGATCTATTGCACATCAGGGTGACTATGGTCAATGATAATGCATTGTATATTTCACAATAACTAAGAGAGTAAATTTTAAATGTTTCACCATAAAAATGATAGGTAAAAGAGGTGATGGGTCTACTACTTAGCTTGATTTAATCATTCCATATTTGTGTGTGTGTGTGTGTATATCAAAACATCAAACTGTATCCCATAAATGTATAAAATTATGATTTGTCAATGAAAATAATATTATTTTTTAAAGTTTTTTAAAATCCTGATCCATGGTACTCTTCTCCCTCATTTCCTTAAAGAGCTTAATGCTAACTATAGGAATTGTCTTAGGCCTCTTAATATTATAACTATTTTTATTTGACCAATATTTTTAATTTAATACTCTTACAAATGATGCAATAGGGTTGGTGAGAAAACTAAATGAATGATCTCATAACATCCTTCTCTGCAAAGAATATATTTCCACTGGCTTGAAGGCAATTATCTTCCAACTCAGGGTGAGTTACCATCCTATCTAGTACCATGCCCAGAAAGTTAATGAATAAATTATATTCCTATTATTATCTACAAGGCCAAGTCTAGTTTTATAGCATAATTCCTCCAAAGATTCCTTAACACTAATATAATCCCTAGCGTCTTGCTCTGGCATGAGTTAACATGCACAAATTCCTATTATTATCTACAAGGCCAAGTCTAGTTTTATAGTATAATTCCTTCAAAGATTCCTTAACACTAATATAATCCCTAGCGTCTTGCTCTGGCATGAGTTAACATGCACAAATTCCTTACAATAAACACAAGCTGGGCTTTACTATGGGACCATTTAAACATGTGTTTATAATCTCTCCACTTAAAATGTGAGATCAGTCAATACAAAGACTGTGTCTAATAATATGTATCCCCTTTGTGCCCAGATAGGTACCTTCTTCTTGCTTATTATTTGTCTTATTTCCAAGGTAGAGACAGTAAAGGTCCTCTCTCTTAAACCCAGACTAATTTTTCAACGATGTATCTAACAGCTCCACATGGATGGATTATGAGCCAATACTGAACTCTAGTTCCTCAAGAGCCTTAACTCCTTTTACTCTCAGTCAATTCCTCTCCCCAAAAGCTTGCCCAATTTTATTTAAACGACATAAGCATTTATGCATTTGCTTAGGCCAGAGATCTGCCTTTCATCCTGATTCTTCCTATTGCTTCATCCTTCACATCCACTCTATTACCAAGACATGTTCACTGTGTGTATAAACGGACCGCAACTCCATGCATTTCACTCCCCCTCCTCCTCATAAGTTCAAAGCACCTTCCTTTCTTCCCTTGGGCTACTGTGATAACCTACTTATTGGTCCTCATGCTTCTCCTCTTGTTTCCCGCCAAACTAATTGCCAAACAATGTCCAGAATGAGAATTTTAAAATATATATCTGATTATGCCATTTCCTCTCATTCCCTTCTTTGATTGTTAATATTCTTCAGTGGCTTCCCACTGTACTTCAGATGAAATCCAAGGTCTTACCAGGACCTAGAAACCCTGCATGAGCTTCCTTTTGCCCAGCTTTTCATAATTCTCTCTTATGATTCTCCCCTTCA
>NW_012135858.1:101166-103938 GCF_000956105.1 Propithecus coquereli
ATTATTTTAAATTGCTACCTATTTAAAAACAAAGCTTCTTTAGTTGAAAAGGAAGTTAAGGGCCTGGCCTGCTATTCCCAGATACCTCCTCAATATACTAAGTTTTCTGAGCCACCTTCGTGATACCCTAGGGCTCTGAGAAACAAAGCTTGCTAACCACTGCATGACTCCAAGTACTTTGGAAGTCGACTTCTATTTTGTACTCACACTTCAAGAAAAGTGAGGTGACAAGTTTCCTAGGTTTATATGAAGAGTACAGAAGTTTTTGCATTCATTTGCCTTAAAATGATAGTTTTCAACTCCTAAATTTGCCAATTAATTCTCTAAGACTCGAAAACAGGTATCCAGCTTGCCTACTTAACACTCTTAGATGAATCCCTAAAAGGAACATCAAGTGCAACATATCCAAGACTAAAATCATTTCCTTAGCAAAGTAAGAGCTTAAGAAGTAAACCTGGAGTCACCTGATTACCTCCCTCTCACTAACCCTCGAACAATTTCCAACCATCTCTAAGTTATGCCTATTACTCTTTCTAAACCTCTCTTTTTCAATTCTATCTACTCTTCCTATTCCCCGTCTCTATTGCCAATAACTTAGTTTAGACTCCCATTATGTCTGCTTCCAAGCTACTGCAATAACTTCCTAACAGATCTTCCTTCCTTTTCATAATTTCTAATGTGTTTATTCACATAGCTGTTAGTTATTCTTTTTAAGTGCATACCTGACCTTAGGGCTTCTCTGTTTAAAATCCTTCAGTGCTATCCCACAGCTTCTAGAATTAAGAGTAAAACCCTTAATATGGCCTGGAATGATTTGACCATGCCACTATCCCTGTGCTCCAGCAGTATTAGCATGCTCTCTGTCTCTCAAGTGCTGTCAGCTCTTCTTTGCCCTAGGGTCTGAGCACAGACAAGATCAGATTATCCATTTACATGCTATTATATCATGTATCATGACCGTAATTCAACATGCAATTCTGTTTCTAAAATTTATGTTCCATATTTGCTGGACTCTGTGGCTTACTCTTGTATCCCAGCACATAATACAATGTCTCATACAAATTGAGCTCCATGAGCCTCTATCAGTTGAATTAGTGAAAAATAATCTGGGATCTGGGGAAGAATATAACCTAATCTTCCTATGATTTTTCACAGACTTTTGACCAGATTCAAACATTTTAGTACTTTCAGTCTCTTTGCAAGAAGCATATCAGCTTCACTTAATGCTGAAATTGCCCTTCTCTACTTTTTTTCTGCTTCATAATATCTTTAATGAGATTGAAGAATGTCTAGAATCATAGATACAAATGTTTTACTTGTGCATATGACATATATATATATATATGAAGATTCTGTTAGAGAATAGTTATGATTTGCATTTGTATTTTCAAAGCTATTACTAAATAAAGAGCTCAACACTTCAATGTCCTTTTAGGCATCCAAGCATACCAATACCGATTGAAGTTGATAAGCATTACAGAAAGGGAAGATGGTGGAAGAGGAATATGTATTCAGGGCACTAAGTTTGCCAGAAACCATAATCTCAGATCCCTAATTCCATCTAGCATCAGTGAATCTATTTTTAATTCTTTCCTGGATATTTAGCTGTAAGTGCTTCTTGTTCACTTGCAGATATTGATCGGTTCAAAAGCAAGAACGTCTTTATTACCACATTAATTTTTGATCCTCTGTCCCTCGGCAACCTAGCATATTATTTAAATAAGTGTGGCTAGCTGAATTGCTAACAAGATTTATGAAATACATCCTTAAAGTTCAAAACCATTGATTTTGGGTAATTCATTAAAAGTAAATACAAATTAAATAATTTATTTTAAGAGATCATGTATGAGCTTTTCTTGGATAGCTACATTAAAAGTAACCTAGATTTAAAATAATGAAATAGTACTCATAGCCAATTCAAAGTCTTCATTATATACTACTAAAAACTATGCAAAATTATTTGCAGCTATAACATAATTTAATTCTAATAATAACCTTTTGAAGTAGGTGGCATATCATTGTGTTGTTATTATCTCTACTTAATAGATGAAGAAACTAAGACATAGAAAGCTGAGATACTTGCAAAAGGTCACACAGAGAAAGGAGGCAAAGCAAGGATTCATACCCGGGCTTAATGCAAACAGAGATGAGGATTCAAACATAACTCTATAGAGTCTCAGACATAATGACAATGTAAGGGACCTCTTCAGCTTTCTCTTCCTTTGCTACTAGCTTAGTCAAGGAGGAAGAATATGTAATGTTTCTGACTCTGAGAACCAGCAATCTCAGCAACTGAACAGTAGCTTAGAGAGTATATAGATAATAATCTACCCTCTTACCTCTGAGAAATTTAGTTTGCATTAAATTCAGCACTCCATTGTAATGTTCTGGGGAGCATGATTATATTAATAATTGCTGAAACAACATTTTTGGAATATCTATTAAATGCATTTTGTTAGGAGACAATTGAGGGGAAGATTGAGGCATGAATACCACCCTCAAGAGCAAATTAGTCCACAAATAGCAGTAATTTAAGGCACTATTTAAAAATTCAATAATTTCCAGGATTGAGCTCGTATTTCTCTAGAGTATTAAAGGAAGACTCCAATAGGTAGTGGGTTTGAGTATGGACTTGAAAAAAGTTAGAATTTTAAAAATTGAAAAGTTAATGGGGAGGGTAGTTTGGAACTTACCTCTAAAATTTGAATGGGCACTTGGATGACCTGGGGATCTTGTTAATGTACAGATTCTAATTCAATCTGTTTGGGTGGG
>NW_012135858.1:103988-105324 GCF_000956105.1 Propithecus coquereli
ATTTTTCTAAGCTACTATAATAGCATGCATCAGATTTCTTTGGAAATTCTATATCAGCCCAGAATTTGTAAAAATTACAATAACGTTTGAATTTACCCAAAAAGGAAAATTCAGTAAAAATTAAAGAAACTACAGTAAATTTCACTACTCAGTGTTGATACCAAATTTCACTCGCTATGTAAAAAAGAATTAGTTTATAAAGAGAATAGACTGACTTCAAGATTGCTTTTTATGTTTCTGACAGATGAACTTTATAAAATTTTTCTTATTGTCTAATTTATTTCCAGATAGGAATAGTTCTCTTTTCAATCAATTAAAAAAATGCAGTCTTGTTTTTTCCCTTCAAATGCTAAAAAAAATTCTTAGTCCCCTAAATATACCTAGTAACTTATCTATTCTCAGCACCCTGGTACACAGAATACCAAAACTTCTTATTGAATATTGTTTTTTTCCCAGACTACTGACATCTGGGATTGTTTTGTATAAAACTATATTTATTTGATAATCTACAAGTCTTTCTGAAAAATAAAAATGAAACATTATGTTTGGTAAAGGTCATTCAACATATCTCCAAAAGTCAAGTTATAAGTTACAGTTTCCTCATGCGATTTGTTAAAAGAAATAGAAATGGAACTTAGAATAGGCACTATATTACCTGCTAAGCTTCTCACCTATAAAATGAGGTAGCTATATACACTGACAGATGCTATGCAGAAACTAATCTGTCCCTGTCAGTATTTTTCCTTAGGTACACTGACTTCAACATACAAACTTGGTGATAGATGACTATTAGAATTTATGACAGAACTTGCAGTTATCAGCAAACTATTCACAGATTTATAAAGTGACAGAGCACAGTATTTGTATTACAGTAGAAAATGCTTTGCATACCTTTATAACCTCTACATTTTGAAATTCATTTCATCCTTCCACTGAAAACAGATCAATATTTAAATAAATTTAGTGGTATTTACTTACTAAGATGAGCCAAGTACGTTTTCATCCTTCCAAATGGATCATAAAGTTTTATTCCACAGTATAACTTCTCTCTGAGCCTGTCACTTTGATTCCTAATGTTTCACTTGCCTAAAATGATACATGTTGGAACTCTGTTCTTGTGGATTGTAGTGAAATATGAGAGAAAAAAATGTTAATTTCTTCCAGCACACATTTGTTAGAATTGAGTGTCAGTTTGAAAAAGCATCAGAAAGCTGAAATTACACCTTTTCAGTTCCTGTTGTAGAGGGGCATTCTGTGTGTCAGAAGTATTTGCCCTTCATAGCAAGAAGGACAAGACTACTAATTCTATAAATGACATTACAGTAAGACATGATAA
>NW_012135858.1:108669-109726 GCF_000956105.1 Propithecus coquereli
TAAAATTTGGATATTTTTCAAGTTATCTAACAAATTTTATATCAATTACATAAAATATGCAATGAATTCTAGAAAATAAATTCCTGTATTTATAACTAAATTATTCATATAAGCAACAGAAAAATCTATAGGTGCATACTGAAAAATCTTACATAAAAATGTTGTTCTTATTTCTATAATTCACACCATTTTTATCTTCAAGGAACAAATATTTCTGGAAAAACTGGGTTTTTATTTTGAAAACCGCAACCTTGACATTCCTCACACTGTGTACAAAATATTAATATAACTCAAATCTTTAAAGCTGAAACCATACATATTCTTGAAAAAAATACACAAGAAAAAATTTTTTCATGGTGTTGGCATAGGTAAAGATTTCTTAGGACACCAAAAAAAGTATAAAAGAAATAAAATACAACAGATTTCAACAAAATTAAAAATCTCTACTCCTTCAAAGACAACACATAAAAAAATAAAAATAAAAAATAAGCCACAGGCAACCCAATTAAAAAATGAGCAAAAGAATTGAACAGTTCATGAAAGAAGACTGGCTAAATAAACACATGAAATGAAGTTCAATATCAATTGTTATCAAGAAATGCAAACTAAAATCACAATGAGACACCACTATAAACTCACTAAAATGGCTAAAATTTAAAATGCTGGCTATGAAGTGTTGGCAAGGATGTGGAGTAACTAGATCTCTCCTACATTGCTGATGGGAAAAGAAAGTAGTCTAACAACTTGGGAAAACAGACTGGCAGTATCTCACAAAATTAAACATACACTTAGGATATGACTCAGAACTTCCATCCCTTGGTATTTTCCCAAGAGTTGTGAAAACATATGTCCACACAAGACTTGTATATGAATGTAGCAGCTTTATTCACAATAGTAAAAAGATGGAACAAACTAAATGTCCACCATCAAGTGAAGAGTTCCAACTTCTAGGAGCTGTTGAATTCAAGGGCAGAGTCAAAGCACCACTCTGGCCAACTACAATGGGCAAACAGGGATGGACTTGTTCTTTCACCTTCTGTCCCTTGCTGTCTCCTCC
>NW_012135858.1:109776-115074 GCF_000956105.1 Propithecus coquereli
CCTAGGACTTACTGACAGAATAAATAATAGGAAGTTTAAATCTGTCTTTATCTCTAAAATCTGAATTCTTCTGCTAGCTATTACTTCTGGAAAGCAAGGCAGGAAGAATATCTCATTTGTGCCAAGACTGATTTCCATCCTTCCCCTTCACTACAACTCTTCCCCAATTCCTACTACCCCTCACTCACTTAATTTTTTTCATAGTATTTTTTGCTTTCTAACATACTATAGGTTAATTATTTATGTATTGTATTTATTGTCTGTCTCCTTCACTAGCACGCAAGCTCCATGATAATTTTGTCTACTTTGTCTACTGATTTATCCCAGTACCTAGAGAAGTGTCTAGCACATAGTAGGTATTCAATAGATATTTGTCGAAGGAAGGAATGAAAGTCCTTGTGGTCATTATTTCTATTTTCAAGATGAAAAAAAACTGAGGATCACAATGGCAAATGAATTCTACAAGGTCACTCCTTCAGGAAACAACAGACTTAGCATTAAAATGCAGATCCGTCTCATACAAAAGCTCATGTTAACTACTATACACTAAATATTTAGGAAAATATTTGAAGCTAAGACTAGAATTTTGTGCTGTGGCCAGACCGTAGACAGTTTCTAGTGCCAAGGCAAGGAGTTATGACTTTGAGCTGCCATTAGTTGGAAGTTATTGAAGGACACAGAACAGGCAAGTAACAGCCTCAAAACAGTATTTCAAGAAGATTTATCTGCCATCAGTGTGGAGAAAAGATTGGTAGGGGAAGAACATCAAGGAAGCAAGGAGGTTCAAAGAAAAAAGCACAATGTCAAGATAATTTCAGGAACTAGTCAAAGTAAAAGTCTATAAATCATTGGAAACATCAAATTGTTCTTCAGCTTGAGATGCAGACCTATTACAAATGTTCATTCAACAAATATTTATTGAGGGCACACAATGTTCATAACCATCATCAGCAGACTCCACCAGACATTGTGTGTCAAATGGTAAGACAAGGTGATCTGTATATGGTCATGTTCATTTCATTCCATTAGGTAGGCATGTGAATAGCACAAACATCTTAAATATTTCAAAGAACTACTATAAGGTAAAAGTAGGAAAGGACATCCAAACTAGATCAAAGTTTATTCATTCACTGAATGTTGGTTCTGTATCTTCTCTATGACTTTCATAACATTTTATTAGACGGTTTCCTTAAGTGACAGATGAATCATAGGCTCTGAACTCAAAGTGCCTTTAGGAAGGCAAAAAAGATGCAAATAAGCAACGGAAAACAATGAGATTGTAATGGTACAAGTTTAGATAAGGGTTACTATAAGCTTGGGACTGCAGAAATCATCAGTGAGTTGCTAGTAACTGAGCTAAAAAATATATTCCGTCAAAATGCATCAAAATAGTACATTAATGGATTTGGGGTAATTCTTGGTAAATATCAATAACTCTGTTTTTTTATTTCAATTGTTTATTGCTGGTATATAAAAATACAACTGGTTTTGTAAATTATTTTACAAAGTAAAGTGACCTTGACTGATTTGCTTATTCATTCTGACAGTTGTTTATAAACTATTAAGGATTTTCTATGTAAGCAAGCATGCCATCTGTAAATGAAGATAGAAATATCAATAACTCTTAATGATATTGGGTATAGTAGATATAATAATGGTGATACATTTCAGGAAAAGACATTATAAAACTCATGAGGTAGCAGGCAGGGTTGTAAATTATAGTGGCCTTTCACAGTCACTACAATTTCTAAATTTCTGAGCAGTAGGTCAGAATCCTCAAGGCTCTCATTAGCTTGGCCTCTACTACTTGTCCAACTTTGATAATTGATGCAATCTCCTTTCCAATTCCTGTTAAAAAAATAGGCTATAGGCCACTAACCCCTCTTTACATAGAAGAGTTTTTGATATTTTATCAATTGATAAATTCTATTTACATAAGATTTTATTTGAAAATGTATTCTACGTCATTGAGAATGTTGAGAAATTTGAAAATAGGCTTGATAATTTCTAAGATTATTAGCTATAAAACTCAAAGACAAGACTGTCTTTATATTATTCTTTTCATTTGCTCTTTGTCATATGAGTATTAATTCTAAAGTGTTATATAATATGAATTCTATCAATGAGGACACTTCATAGATTATCCTGAGTGATCTATTAGTAAGTTTCACTCTGTGAACCTAATATAAAGGGTTATATGCACATATTATGACATAGCTTCCAATTCACTTGCAGCTCTTTTTGCAATGGAAAGTAAAACCTTCAAATTATGAAATATAACAACAAGCAGCCTGCTTATATAAGTTGGTAAAATTTTATATATTCTCAATATTTCTTTACTTTTTTTTCTAGTGAGGGGACTTTCTTAAAAATGTATTCAGATCTTTTTAGCACTATATAACATTTTATTTTTTTATCCTGATATTAAAGTTAGAAAGATAAAATAAATTTGTGGTAGCACCTTGAACCGAGAATAAAGACTTCTTAACATCATATCAATATCCTGACTGAATCACTTTGCGATTTGGGACAAGCCATGCCTTCACTCTTTCTGCACTTTTATGACTGTGGAACATTTGAAAAATGGTTATTAGTGGTTGTATTTATTTCCCACGGCTACTATAACAAATAACCACAAATGTGGTGGCCAAAAACAACAGAAATTTATTCTCTCACAGTTCTGGAGGCTAGAAGTCCAAAATTAGGATGTCAGTAGGGCAACGCTCCTTCCAAAGGCTCTAGGTGAAAATTCTTTCTTGCCTCGTCCATCGTTTGGTGACCCCAGGCGTTCCCTGGTGTGTGGCAGCATAATTCTACTCTCTGCCTTCATTTTCACATGATATTCTTCTTCCTGTGTATATGTCTTTGTTTTCTTCTCCTCTTATAAGGACAGTAGTCATTTGATTTAGGGGCTACTATTATATAAGCCAGTATGAGCTCATCTCAATCCTTAACTAATTATACCTGCCAAGACCCTGTTTCCAAATAGATCATATTGTAAGGTTCTAGGCTAACATGAACTTTTGTGGGATACCATTCAACCCATTAAAATGGTTATGAAATATTTAACCTATTTGTATAAAATACAAAAAAAAAAAGATTTAGCATACACATTAATGCATGCAGTTTTTCTAATACTATAAAACTGTATCATAAAAGAAAAAAATCTATGATGCTTTCAGCTGTTGGAAAACCTATATTTGAAACTTCATGCTTCCTTGATAGATTGATCATGTTTATATACTGCTTATGTTGTGTATTGATTTCAAGTTAGAGTCTCGAAATGATTCTTTCCAGTGGTAAATTATTTTGGGAACAACATTTGAATTATTGCTCTGCAGATCCTTCTATCATGACAGCATTAAACAAGTATTCACTGAGTATTCCTTCTCTCATTCATGCATCTGATGTGCGAGGTACTACTTGGCACAGGGGTTATAGCAGTAAAATAAATGACTTGCATTATTGTTGTTAGGCAAGGAGAGAGAAAAGAAAAAATGTAAATCACTAAAATATACGTCAGGTGGTAAAAATGTAGTGGTAAAAAGCAAAGCATAGAAAAAACATAAGGAGTGTAGGAATGAGGAGAAATTCAATGTACATTTTCAAATAGTGTGGCCCTCGCCACACTGAGTCAGTGACATTTGAGACAATGCCTGAAAGAAGTAAGAGAGAAAAATAAGACATGAAGAAAACCAGAGAAAGATCATTACATGCAAAGAGTCAGGAAGGCAAAGGCTCTGAGGCAGGACACCTGCCATATTCCAAGAATAGCAAGAAAGGCAATGTGACTGGAGGGGAGTGAATCAAGGAAAAATAACAGGCCATGAAGTCAATGTGACCCCAGGGCACATGGTATAGAACTTGGTTAAGCCATTTGTTAAGAACTTTAGTTTTTACTCTGAGTTGTGGGAGCCAGCAAAGAGGTTGGAGCAGAGGAATGGCATGATCTGACTTAGGTTTGAATTTTAAATATATTTTAAAGAAAGAATAGACAGGATTTGCTAATGTAGAATGTGAGGGAAAGGGAAAAGAATATCTAAGGTTTTTGGCTTAAGCAACTGGAGTGATAGAGTTGCTAGAAATTGAGGTAGAGAGGACTACAAGTAGAGAAGCTTTTGGTGGAAGGTCAGGAGCTTAGTTTTGGACATGGTAAGTCTGAGATGTTTCTTAGCATCCAAAAAGATATATCAATTAAGTCTTGGTCATAAATATCTAAAAATTAGGAGGGAGGTGTGAGATGGCTACATAAATTTTGAAGTTGTAAAATTACAGCAAAGCATATGAAGGAATGAGATTAAATTGGACGAGAAGGAGTGAGTATTGATAAGGAACAAATAAATCCAATCCCCCTCCCTATGCTACCTCAACATTAGGAGGTGAGGTGAAGACAAGGAACCTGAAAAGGAGGTTGAGAAGGTGTAGTCAGTGAGGTAGAAAACCAGGACAGTGTGACAGCCTCTAAGGCAAGTAACAAAAGTCATATAAGGAGGTAAGAATGATTAACTGTTTCAGATGTTATTGATAGTCATGTAAATTAAAGGGTGAGAATTGGCCATTGGATTTAGCAATATGGAGACCATAAGTGGTCATCACAAAAGCATTTCTGGTGAAGTCATACTGGAAAAAACCTGATTGGAGCAGTTTTAAGCAAGAAGATGTGGAGTGGATTTAGAGACCAGGAGTGCAGAAAACTCAAAAGTTGTGATTAGAAAGTAATCTAATTAGCAAATGCATTTTAAATTAAATTATAAATATTGTGGTGAGTTGAGCATACTCAACTGATGATGAGATGTGAAGATCAATAGACTCCCCAGGAAATCACTGGAAATATCTAACAAGAAACTTAAAAATATTTATACCTTTAAAAAGTTAACTTCATTACCAAGACTCTAGCCTAAGAATATAATCAGCCACGTTTTCAAAGACGATTTCACAAAACATTCATAACATTATTTAGTGATTAAAAAAAATCAAAGCAATTTACATGACAATTAATGACGAATAGTTACAAAAATTAACACATAGACATACAAAGCAATATTATGTTGTTATTAAAACCGTATTTGGAAAGAATATCTCATGCAGAACAAAATGCTCATTATATGTTCATTGAAAAAATTTTGTTTTATTTCATTTTATCTATTTATTTTTTTATGTCAGCATATTACGGGGATACAAATGTTTAGGTTATATATATTGCCTTTGCCCCACTCGAGTCAGAGCTTCAAGCGTGTCCATACCCCAGACAGTGCACACTGCACCCATTAGGTGTGAATATACCCATCCCCTCCTCCC
>NW_012135858.1:115124-116828 GCF_000956105.1 Propithecus coquereli
TATAAACTATTAAGGATTTTCTATGTAAGCAAGCATGCCATCTGTAAATGAAGATAGAAATATCAATAACTCTTAATGATATTGAGTATAGTAGATATAATAATGGTGATACATTTCAGGAAAAGACATTATAAAACTCATGAGGTAGCAGGCAGGGTTGTAAATTATAGTGGCCTTTCACAGTCACTACAATTTCTAAATTTCTGAGCAGTAGGTCAGAATCCTCAAGGCTCTCATTAGCTTGGCCTCTACTACTTGTCCAACTTTGATAATTGATGCAATCTCCTTTCCAATTCCTGTTAAAAAAATAGGCTATAGGCCACTAACCCCTCTTTACATAGAAGAGTTTTTGATATTTTATCAATTGATAAATTCTATTTACATAAGATTTTATTTGAAAATGTATTCTACGTCATTGAGAATGTTGAGAAATTTGAAAATAGGCTTGATAATTTCTAAGATTATTAGCTATAAAACTCAAAGACAAGACTGTCTTTATATTATTCTTTTCATTTGCTCTTTGTCATATGAGTATTAATTCTAAAGTGTTATATAATATGAATTCTATCAATGAGGACACTTCATAGATTATCCTGAGTGATCTATTAGTAAGTTTCACTCTGTGAACCTAATATAAAGGGTTATATGCACATATTATGACATAGCTTCCAATTCACTTGCAGCTCTTTTTGCAATGGAAAGTAAAACCTTCAAATTATGAAATATAACAACAAGCAGCCTGCTTATATAAGTTGGTAAAATTTTATATATTCTCAATATTTCTTTACTTTTTTTTCTAGTGAGGGGACTTTGTTAAAAATGTATTCAGATCTTTTTAGCACTATATAACATTTTATTTTTTTATCCTGATATTAAAGTTAGAAAGATAAAATAAATTTGTGGTAGCACCTTGAACCGAGAATAAAGACTTCTTAACATCATATCAATATCCTGACTGAATCACTTTGCGATTTGGGACAAGCCATGCCTTCACTCTTTCTGCACTTTTATGACTGTGGAACATTTGAAAAATGGTTATTAGTGGTTGTATTTATTTCCCACGGCTACTATAACAAATAACCACAAATGTGGTGGCCAAAAACAACAGAAATTTATTCTCTCACAGTTCTGGAGGCTAGAAGTCCAAAATTAGGATGTCAGTAGGGCAACGCTCCTTCCAAAGGCTCTAGGTGAAAATTCTTTCTTGCCTCGTCCATCGTTTGGTGACCCCAGGCGTTCCCTGGTGTGTGGCAGCATAATTCTACTCTCTGCCTTCATTTTCACATGATATTCTTCTTCCTGTGTATATGTCTTTGTTTTCTTCTCCTCTTATAAGGACAGTAGTCATTTGATTTAGGGGCTACTATTATATAAGCCAGTATGAGCTCATCTCAATCCTTAACTAATTATACCTGCCAAGACCCTGTTTCCAAATAGATCATATTGTAAGGTTCTAGGCTAACATGAACTTTTGTGGGATACCATTCAACCCATTAAAATGGTTATGAAATATTTAACCTATTTGTATAAAATACAAAAAAAAAAAGATTTAGCATACACATTAATGCATGCAGTTTTTCTAATACTATAAAACTGTATCATAAAAGAAAAAAATCTATGATGCTTTCAGCTGTTGGAAAACCTGTATTTGAAACTTCATGCTTCCTTGATAGATTGATCATGTTTATATACTGCTTATGTTGT